>NW_026000057.1:31656187-31715034 GCF_001458135.2 Marmota marmota marmota
ATTGGCTAGGTCGTGTGTCCCTCACTGCCAGGTGGCGGCCTCCGAATTCGTCCCGCCCCCCGTTCCTCCTTGCTGTCCCCGCCCCTCGCTCTGTTTTCCACCAGCTGCCAGTCCAGCGGGCCTGCCGCCTCCACCGCCCAGTCCTTGCTCAGGTGTCACTGTTGCTGGCAGGCCAGGATTAGGAAAGGAGAATGGGCAGGGGGTGGTGGCTGGGAGGAGATGGGCTCTACCATGCCACCCCCACCCTCACTTGGCTTCCTACCCTGGAATCCGCATACACCCCCGCGCCTCCTTGGCACCCGCGCCTTGGAGACTGGGTTAAGCTGCAGTGTGAGTAGCCAAGAACGGACGGTGTCTCCGGGTGTGTGCGTGGCCTGTGAGAGGGCACGGAGAAGGCGGGGAGAGGAGTGAAGCGGGTGGGGGCAACCGAGAGAGGGCGGAGGAAGGAAGAGCGCGAGGAGCTTGGGGCCCATGGCGCAGCTGCTGTCGCTGCCGCAGCTGTCCAGGGAGAATCGCCAAAACTACGACAAATAAACAACTTACCTTGCGGAGATGGGCTCCGCCTGTGATGGGGTGTACGGTTGTATTTTCTAGTGGGCTTTTGTGTTGGCGGTATGGTGGCTGTTACTGTTTCCCACCCATGCATGCACACCTTAAGAGGAAGGGTCCCCTGTCAAAAGTCGCGGATCAGGGACCTGGCTGAGTGTGTCTGGCGCTGCGGGACACAGGACCGGGCTTTCCTGGGAGGGTGGGGACAGGAGTCCACGCGACCCCGGGCGATTCAGCCATCCTAGGCTGCCCTGTTGCACTCTATGGAGAAATGTGGGAGCGGGAGAAACGTGGAAGTCGCCTTTTGACTGTTCACACAAGGACACTCAGCCACTGTTTGGGACAGGCGACACCAAATCTGCCTGTCATCCACTTGGTACTCTGGATATCCGCAGGACCTTGGAGCTGTAGGCAGTTGCCCGCCGTGGTATCTCAGGTTGGAAGGAAAGTTAAGGCGAGAATGCTAGACGCTGGGGGGCAGAGTGTTAGTAGCAGAAATGCTCCTTTCAGACCAGAGGAATCTTAGAAGTGGTTCTCCCTCTGCCAGGTGTCATCTCAGCCTCTCCTGGATCAACCTCAGCTCCAAGGACCCTCAAGAAAGTTGGAATTCTGGAGGGAATTATGAAGAAAGTTAAACAAATTTTTCACCCTCAGTCCTTCCTATTTTATTTGCAAATTCCAAATGGGTTTTTCCTATTTCCTGAATTGAACTACAGACCCAATAAATGGCCTAGAAAAGGGTTTAGGAAGGCAGGAGATGGAGCCAGCAGAACTGTTTTGACGACAGGGATTAGATTAAGCTCAAACTTGAAAACTAAGTTTTAGTAACTTATTTTTCGGGCTGGTGGTGCTGGAACACAAGGGGTAGTGTGAACTGCAAGAAGTAGGAACACACACTAGAAAGTAGCCTCTGGGGAGGCCTCCAAGATAAGGGGCAGGATATGGGGTGTGTCCCACCAGCAAAGAGAGGATGCCATGGGCCCAAAGGGTGAGATTCTGCTGGCCAGTTTACAACCCCAGAATAGGATGTGGTAATTAGGCAGACAATTTATTCAATAATTATGTATTGTGCTCCTTTTATTCATATGCCAGACACTGTGGTAGGTAATTTATGAGCCTGCATATAGGGGTGTGGTGCTCTAAAAATGGTCTTCTCTGTCAGTAAAGCCTGGAGTCTGTCATAGCTTTCAGAAAACATAAAATCATGTGCTCCTAGAGGTGACCATAATCTCCTCCAAAAGGGTTTGTTGCAAACAGCCTCCTGGACACAAGCAGAGTTAGTTGCTGAGGCAGATTTGGGAAGTTGGTCCCAGGCCAGATGGCACACAGAGAGGGAAGGATGCCAAGACCTGTGGGTGAAGAGGGCCTGCTTCAGGAAAGACCAGGAAACCATGTCCAGGGATGCTCACTTCCAAGGGCAAAACATTCTCACACACATGTGGCAAACAGATATAGTTCCCACTGTTATTTGGACTAACTTTCTCCAAATATAGGAAAATGCCATTGAACCAACATCAGAAGGCTTAGAATGTCAGCAGCATAGAGAAGTTTTATGATAGAGATAGGAAATAAAGGCACACCTTTCAGTCACACCCTTCAGTCCGCTACAGGTCTAGGACACCTCCTAGCTGAGGTATGTGTAGGAAAAAAAAGTTATGAATCATAATTACTTCACAACATATCTTATTATCATCAGGCATTTTTAAAGCATGTGTATAGTTCTACAACTGTTGCAACATAGACACTTCTTAAACAAATTGGACCCTGCTCCAAAGAAAACTAACAGCAGGTTAAAAACTGGGGACTAGTTAATATCCATAAACTTGGCTTACTGAACCTGATAGCCAAATTATCTTTTTTACTCAGATATTCATTTAGACATCCAACTGTCTGCAACTGCCATTCTTTCTTTTTTTTTTTTTTAATCCTGTTAGACTGTCCGAGCTATTCTTGATTATATTACCACTTCATAGAATTACCTTTGGAATTTACATTTTCAAAAAGTTATTTCAATTTCCATGAGCTGACTTTGGAAATGTCCTCTGCTTGTGAAGAAAAAATTAAGAAAATAAAAAGTTAGCCCCCCCACCAAAAAAATGCACTTTCCTTTCCATAATCTATCTCTCTAGCATCTGCCCAGCTAGGGAGTCCATTTCCCAGCCTGACCCTGGATCCAGGCTAAAGTGTTCTGTCACTTGCTAGCCAAGGTAGTTAAGGAGCAGATACACATTCTCCAGTCTATCAGCTCCCATCCTTTAGTTGCATACAGAGGCTTCTAAGACTCAGGGACCCACAGAACATCATGTGGCTAGAGCTAATTCTTCAACTAAAGGAATGCTGTCACCTATGAAGAAAATCTGCATTATACTTTATCTTATAAAGAAATAATCTTCTGTTGGGTTATTCCACTAGTTGAAGATATGTTTGTTAGGGTAGGTAGTAGTACTATATCAACATACAAAACTCATTTATTTTATTAATTGAAAGAATAAAATCCTTAGTTAAATCCCAAAGGCTTGTGTAACTGTTATATAAGAGAACAACCAGAAGACTAAAAATATTCCCTCTTTTAATACATGAACATCAAATCTTAATTTTCTGTGAATGAATTATTCATTTACCAGTTGTGTTTTGAACACCTGTTCTGTACAAGGTATGATGTTAGATGATGCATAAAAGTATAGAATGAAGAATGATTCAACGATTTTGTTTCTCCACTCAAGGATCTCAAAGTCTTACTTTATAACTGTTACATACATATTATCTTCACAAACAATTAAGCATAAGAAGCTGCTTTCTCTTACTATTGGAGAAAACAAACTAGTTTGCTATTAGTTTCATCAAAAATAATAATAAAGATAAATATGAGGGAAAGTAATGTGTACTTGGAATCATGTGCATTTAAATGCTTTATACAGTTTGGATGCAAATTATAGGAAATGAAAAATATTTTGTTTTGCTTACTAAGTGATTTGCTATATCCAGAGGAAAAAAAGAAAGAAGAAAAGAGGAAAAAACGACATTGTTTTTTATATCTTATTTTGAGAATAACTTTTAAAATATTGGACTTTGATTCTGGGGTGGATTTACTATCATTTGGATATTAGACTTGAATAATAATTTCTGGACATAGCTCTTCTGAGTTAGATATCAGTATGTTCTATCTACATTCTCACTTAAGATGGTGGGATACAAAGTTGAAGGATCTGTAAATAGACAGTCAGGCCTGGAAAGGCCATGAATGTGTGTGAATTTGATGTATGTTCTTAAATCAAGTTCCCACACCATTCCCTTCTATTTGTATGGAGTTCTTTCTTGTTTACTATAGAGGCTCTATGAAATACACTAGTCTACATGGATTTTATTTGAGGTTCAAACTGAAAGGGCTTTATGTTGTTGATCTTTTGTATTTGTCTTGAAATTTTCTTGAGCCTTGGTTTTGTCAGGAGGTAGTTTAATTCATTTAGACAATTCTGAACATTGAGCATTTTTATAGAAAGTATATATAGGAATACATATAATTTTTCCACTACGGATTAAATGAAAATCTTTGAACTTGTATACCAAGTTCAATATGGAGAAATATTTTACATAAAATTTGGCAAGAATATTTGATCAATGTTCATTTGGATTTAATAACCAAATATTCATTTTATTTATATTTGTATCCTCATTTCATATCCAAGTTCTTGGCACAATGTAGGTGCTCAACAAATTTTGTTGAATGAGTGTTGGTATTCACAGTATGAGATAGATGTTAGGCTAAGTACCAGGGTCTCTATTCTCAAGGAGATATCAGTATGACTAAAACTCACAAACACACATATGAGAGAGAAATGTCATTAACTCTTTCTCCTAGACAGTTTTAACTTTAATTTAATTCCAGACTTTGAAATTATGAATAGATTGTTCCAAGTCATAAATGTTTCCATTAAGAAGAGCTATACATTTGCCATTCTATTTTAAAAATCCAAGAAACAAATGTGCTATAAAATTTTATGTATTTTGGCTTTTCTAAACTCAAAAAAATCAGAATATTTGACCTAAAATGAGCTGAAATTTACATTTGAAGTGCTTTGAGAACACTTCAATAATAATAGCAAAGAACTCACTAATCAAACTACAACAACATTTTTGGAGACTTGATAGATCAATTTAGAAGAACTTTTTCTGGTCCTTTCAAGGCAGATTTACATATGCAAAACCAGTAAATAATTAGAAATTAGTTTTATCCTTTAAAGCAGGCAGAGATTTACCCTTACTAGAACAAGAGTTTGCCCATTACTGATTAAAAGTTCATGAATTTGCAAGTAAATATTCTATTCTTAATTTGAATTTGGCACTCAGACCAGCCACCTTTCCATTTACTTCTAAGTAGTAAAGTTTTATTTTGCTAATATTTAGGGCTAGTGGAAGGCATATATTCAATAGATAGTTATTGAGTATCTATACCTATCAGTCACTGTGAATGTAATATGGAAAAACCAAAGTCTCTACCCTCATAAAACTTACATTCTAGTCAAGAGAGACAGATGATAGAAGACAGCACTTGCACTGCACACAGGCCATGGAAGTGGGCTGAGGGATGACCATAATCATAACACACAGTGGCTAGGGCACTGAAGGAAGTGACACAAACTGCTGTGGTGGCCATGGCATACAGAGAAGGGGTCTCTGAAAAGCTGATATTTGAACAGAGATTCTCAAGGTGATGGAGATGGCTCTGCAGCCACACAGAAGAAGTGAGTTCCAGACAAAAAGGAACTATAGATGCAAAGGCCCTGAGGGCAGAGTCTGGTTGGCATCTTTACCAACTGTCAAAGGAGGCCAGTGTTGCTGGAGTGAACTGCAAAGAGTGGCAGAAGGTAAAGTCAGAGAGATCGTGTAAATTCGGCTTATATAAAGCCTTTATATAATAGGAAAGACTCTGAATTTTATTTTGGATGAAATGAGAGGGATTTTATCATATAGGCTTAGAGAAAACAAGCAAAGTGATGGGAAATGAGAAAGGGTGGAAGTGGAAAGACCAGTTGAGAGACTCTTGTCATGACCCAAACTAGAAATAAGTCGGTTAGTATTATGTAGTTTAGAAGGGAGTGGTAAGAAGCATCCATTTCCAAGTATATGTAAAAAGTTGAACTAAGAGGATTTGCTGATGGATTGAATACAGGATATGGGAAAATTAAAAAGAGGTCAAGGAAAACTTCAAGCTTTTGGGTGTGAGCAAATAGAAGGTAGAAGTTACCATTTACTGAGAAAGGAAAGATTGGAAAGGAGGAGTCTGTTTCATGAAGAAGAACTAAACTTCGATATGTCAATGTTGAGTTGCATGTTACACGTAGAAGTGGAGATGGCATGCAGACATGTAGGTCCTGGACTTGAAAGGAGAGACCTTCACATCTCTGGCATTTGAATTAGGAAGCCATGGCAGAGTCATGCTTTATTTCAGTTCAAGGGTAAGGAGAAAAGGGAACCAGCAAAGCCCATGGAAAGGGACAGCTTATGGAATAGAAGGATTATGTCTCTAAAGCCAGGCAAATGAAGTAAATTGTGTCAAGGATGCTGACAGATTGACTAAGATGACAACTGAGAGTTGTCTATTGGTCTAACAGAAGGGGAGATTATTGTTGAGCTGCACAAAGAAGTCTTGTATACCTACTTCAAATAGTACCACATTTCTCTCTGCTTCTCTACATCGATTCAGTTCCTTTTAGTATTTTAGACTAGTTAACATTATGAGTGGGATGTATTTGTTTGGCTACTCGTAACTAGATAAATAAGAACCTTGAGAACAGGACTGGTCTGTTTTGTTCCTGAATCCACAGTGTCTGCAGTACACTTGGCACACACTAGGTCACTAATAAATGTTTGTTGAAAAAGTGAATATTCTATTATAATGCAAGTCTGGAGTTAGTTTTTCTGATTTTTTTCATAGTTGAAATAAACAGTTCAAAGTATTTGTAAGAAAAAAAATTAAATTTCATGTTTAGTGGGGTTTTTTAAGTCATAAAACTAACCTTCGTAGAATAAAGACAGTTGACTTGGGCCCTCAGGATGAGAAATGGAATGGGAATTTAGGCATTCAGTTGTTAGCATGAGGTGTGTCTCTCACTGTAAGAGTAGTTACTTGTGTAGATCCAGTGAGAGCACAGTATTACTCATATTTCCTCTTTCTCCAGATACACAAAGAGTTCTATTGTTTGCAACATCTAAGCTATTCCCTGGTGATAAGTTAGGCCAGACATCAGCAATTTTCAGGGAGGAAGTAAATAGAATTGGGGTTGTGTTTTTTAAAAGCAGTCCCTCAAAAGAGTTTCCTTCTCTCTTTTGGGGTGTCCCCGATTGCCCAGGCCAAAGAAATACTGTTGGTTGGGGAAAGTGTGCTAGATATGTGTCAGGGTATCTGTCCTGTTAAAAGTACCCCATGAATTGAATATGCTTTCAATTCTTACAATTATGACAGACCATGTTTTGATTAAATCACAATTTACCAGCACCAGCACACTTATTTTTAAGAAAAAGGCCCAGTCACCTCACCTGCTGAGTGATCATTTGGGTCATAAGTTCAACCACTGGCCTGGGAGTGGGGGGGTTGGACCTGGGTACATAAACATCTTCTTGAGGTCACCTAAAGGTTGGTGACCTTTAAATTCCTTGAACTATTTTACAAAAGAAACTTTAGCCTAGTCAGATGCCCTCTGTGAAGAGTTTGACCTTAAAATTCACGGGAAAGTTTGAATGAACTAAGGTGGCCATGCAGACAGGACTCATGTGCAAGGAGTATAAACAGATGATACCATTCTTGACAGAGAAGCCATAGGTCAGAGTCAGCAGAGGCAAAGAGAGCAGAGGAAGAGAAGCTACGAACTCTGTGTTCCTTTTTGTCCTTCATGCTGCTTGGTTGTTTAACTTTTTCCTGGATATATTAGGTCTTTCAGTATCCTTACAATAGGGTTGTTTTCCAGAGCTGGTTTGAGTGTTTTATGTTCCTTACTAACTCCCCTACTATATGTTTGGCAAGAGCCCTCCGTAAATCAAGTGTAAGATAAAAAGAGCAGCTAAGATGTTTATAGCATGCCCTCTGTTCACTTTCAAGGGTTGACACCTTTCAATTCCAGTGGTTACGAAAATCCATTTCCTCATTATGAAAATGACTACCTTCTGATCCCATCTTTGCCCATCCCAGTTGTCTCTATAGCATACCCAGTGCCAAAAATAAAATGAAGTAATCAGTATGGATGGAGAAAGGAAGAAAGACAGAGATTCTAGGCAACAGATAGTCTCTAACTGGGGAGTCTTGGTAAGCTCTGGAGCTATTAATTAGATAGCTAGTTTCCATGTCCCCACCAGGAAGATTTAGACAATGCTGCAGTAAAAATTGAAGATCTCAGGATCTTAACAGAAGTTTGAAGTCCTCTGCAGGTCTGGGCAGCCTGCCAGGGCAGCTGTCCTCCCTGTGCTGACTCAGCATCCCAGTGCCACAATCAGCGCAGACATCAACAGGTGCTTCGACTGTCACCCTGCAGGAGGAGAAGAGGGCTGGAGAGGTGAGGCCCAGCAATCAAAAGCCTCTGCCTGCATGGCACTCATGAGTGACTACACTCACACTTCATTGGCCTGATCTCATTACTTCACTGCACCTAATTTCAAGGAGGGCAAAGGTACATAATCTTCCCACCTGTCCAAAATTAGAGGGAAACCAAATGTTTATAAAAGGAAACAAAGCCAAGTAGATTTCTAAATAATCTATCCTGCGGGACCTCCAGGCTACTGTTTGACATCCAATGACTAGGGATGTGTCTTATCTGTTTTAGATGCCAAGATAGTCTTGGAATGACCATGACTCCTGTCCTGCTTCCTGAATCAAACCTTCTGTCCCTCTTGCATGGCCTCTACTGGTGTAAATCAGATACACTCCGTTGGGACTGGTTTGGTATTAAGATATCTGCCCTGGGGCCCCATGAGCCTATACCAGATTCCTGGTATTAATTCTATTTGTTGTCTTCTTCCCAGCTCTGTCTCCCTCACTCTTCTCATTCCAGTGCCTTTGCAGGTAGATAATGTTGGAAAAATAGTTGACAAACTGGATTGGGAAAAATGCCCACTTAATGCGTCTTCACTATAAGTAAAAACACAAAATTCCTTTCTATTTTTTGAAAGTCATGAGCCGATTATCTAAAAATATGAATATACATATTTATGTATGTGTGTGCATATATGATTGTTTATTTTTGTGAGTCACAGCATTTTGTAAGAAGTTAATATGACTAATTTAATAATGTGCAGATTTATTATTATGCAGCATCAATGCCAAGCAGTTTCTGTGAAGGTCATGTTGGTGCTACTTTGACATGGCAAAACATATTGTGTCTCTTCTAACTTCATTAGTCCTACAGTGTTATGGCTTTTCTTCCAAGTCAACTTGGCCAGGCTATAATTCAGTTATTTAATTAATCACTAATCAAGATCTTACTATGAAGATAGTTCATACATGTGGCTAATACCTATAATCAATTGACTTTAAGTAGACTACCCTCAATAATGTGGGAGGGTCTCATCCAATCATTTTAAGGACTTAGCAAAATAGAGATTTCCAGAAAGAGAAGGAATTCTTCTTCAACAGCACAGCATCAATGCCTGCCTGAGTTTTCTGCCTGTTGGCCTGCCTTGAACAAGTCTCTCCCCCCACCCCTGCCCCACCCCCTCCACACACACACACACACACCAAAAAAAAAACAGAAACAACTGATACCCAGGGCTCAACACAGAATCCGATCTTAGTAGGTCCCAAATAATTACCTATTGAATCAAGGGATGTCCTAGTCATCAAATCAGACATCATCAATCAAAAGAAACATTTCCAATGTGCAAAAATAATGTGAATCTGAGACTTGAGTCAATACAACATATCACTACGGTACACATTGTTCCTAACCTCATCTCTGACTCTATTTTATGTCTTTGACGATTTGTTTTCTTCCCTTCTACTCTTTAAATGTTTAAGATAACCTGTGTGGGCTGGGATTGTGGCTCCCAGGTAGAGTGCTCGCCTAGCATGGGCAGGGCCCTGGGTTCAATCCTCAGCACCACATAAAAATAAATGAATGGAATAAAGGTATTGTGTTGAACTACAACTAAAAAAACAAATATTTAAAAAAAAGATAGTGTCCTGTGGGAGGTCGCCACACCATGTGACCAGCATTTTCCTTTCCTGATCTGTGAGGCTCTGCGGTCACTTTGCGTGATCTGGCCACATCAAAGTGGCCGTAGACGATGGCCCTGATCTTGAAAGTCATAAAAATTTTGCCAAATGTGTCTTCTTGAGTGGGCGTGCCTTCCTACATCCCCAGAGATCGAGTTACCTTACATGTCCTTATAACCCTGTCCCTCTTGACCTTATTTGGATGGAAATTTCTAAAGAATCAAGAGTCCCCCCCACACCACCAATAAAAGACCACTCCTGAGAGTGCTAGCTCTCTCTCTCTCTTGCCAGCCTCTGGTGACATTTCTCACTCTCCCATTTGGGAAGCTTGAGGCTGAGGGCAGAGGAGCCATTCTGGGGCTTGAATTAAAGGTAAATTGTGTGTCTGTGTTTTATTTGGTACCTTAGGAAATTCACTTGAGCGACCCTAGTTTAGCTGCCTGCACTGGTCGGGGGCGGCAGTGTCCTTTCTTTAAAATGGAAGAATTTTTAAAATAAAGCAAGCCATATTTAAAACTCAGTGAAGTGATATACCTCCAGAAAGCCTTCCTNCCCCTGCCCCCCCCCTCACACACACATACACACACCATATCACATGGTCATGAAAAGATTAAGCTCCTTACTTTGCTTTCTTTTCTCATGGTCTGAGCTAAGAATTTCTATTCACCTAAATACCTACTTCCAAGGTAATTATAATACATAGATACCTAAGGGTTGGGGTCACTAAATGTTCACCCTGAGAGGAAGATTCATATAAAAGTGAGGTAGACAAGATTTTCCAAGGAAAAAAAAAGTAGTAAGAAAGTTAGGAATGTGTCAGGGGAGCAAAGAAAGTCCGGCAAGGATTTGATATCAAGCAAAGACCCACAGATGAGGAAACTTTGGTACAATCCTGCAAGGAGGTTTATAAATCACCTTAGAGCAGACTCATCAGAGCCAAAGAGCTAAGTAAATATACCCAACAGTCAATGCAGAAAACTGCCTGGGGCTAATGCCAGGCAAGTCTAAGCACAATGCCCCCAACAAAGACATGGGTAGAAGCACATAGGGAGCTGTTTGCATGGAGACGGGAAACTTAGAGGGTTACAGACAGGACACTTGAAACCATCAACTAGCCAGGATTGAAAAACATTTGGAGAGAGGGAGGATGAAGGAAAGTAACCACACCACTTCATTTAAGAAAGGGAGTTAAAAAAAAATCATATCTCTTCTCATACAATATCAAATTTTCCTCCTTTGCAGTTTCACTTGCAGATGGCTTTACTCCTTCCCCATTTCCAATCCTCAACTAATGTCCCTTTTTTCGATGCCTGAAATTCTCAAGTCACAGAATATAGCATTTAACCCATTTATGGTTAAAACGAAAATATTCTTAAGACAGGAAATGCATTGAGTCAACTCAGAGCCTAGGCCTCTCCCAGGTGTTTGTGGCCAGGGCCCCTTCCCAGCCTGGGAGGGCCTTGGGTGCGTGCTGAGTGTTTTATCTGTTCAGAAGCCTCATTTCAAACATGACTCATCACATGATTCTTCATGACAGCATCTCAACACTATAGGTTGGTTCTCCTTGTTTTATTTTTGCCATTATATGGTGGCATATCATTGTACATATGCCAAAATTATGTTTTCACCTAATATTTCCTTGATTTGCAATGATATTATAGAACTTTTTATATGTTTAATGACCATTTTGATATCTGTTTTTTTGTGAAAGATTATTTTAAGTCCATTTCCATATTTCTATTGGATTGTCTTTTTCTAACTGATTTTTAGCACTTCTTTATGAATTCTTTTCTGGAATTTACCATTTTATTCTAATAGTGTTACTATATATATATATATATATATATATATATATATATATATATATATATATACACACACATATATTGTAGTTGGACACAATATCTTTATTTTATTTATTTATTTTATTTTTATATGGTGCTGAGGATCAAACCCAGTACCTCACAGTGCCAGGCAAGCACTCTACCGCTGAGCCACAGCCCCAGCACCTAGTGTTATCTTTTGATAAGGAAATATTTTGAGAATTTTAATGTGATCCAGTTTGTCAGTCTTTTCTCTCATAGTCAGAACTTTTTATATGTTAAGATATATTTGTATACTCCACATTTATAAAGACATTCTGTTATCTTTTTAAGGCTTTATTATTTTATTTTTCATATTTGATTCTGCAATCTACCTGGCTTTATCTTTGTTTATTATTAAGGTTATTAATTGTTAAGGTTGGTTTTTCCATATGGCTATTCAATTAATCTAACACTTAACTGACTGCAGAGACTGTCCTTTTGCCACTGTTCTGCAGTGCCACATGGGAAATTAACCATATATTCATGAACACTCAGGTCCTTTTCACAATGGTGTGATTGTGTGCTTGTCCCACTAACTTTGTGGAGGGGAAATATTTATTTCTGTATTCCTAGTACCGCCTATAAAGTAGGTATGCACTGCTTTCACATGAATGAAGAAATTAGAGAATAAGTGGACTATGTGAATTCACCTTTTTTAGTGATATTAAAATGTATGATGAGTTTTGTTGCTGAGTGAATCTGTCAGGAGAGACATTCTTTCTTCTTCAGCTACCTGTGTTTCTCTCTTGAGCCTCACTTTAATGTGGGGTCCATGTATTTCTAGTGGATAATACAGGTGTATTCAAGAAAGAATACTAACTCATTGATTATTGGGACTAACTAGATTAGACCTATAGAAATCCTCTCCTCTAAATTCTCAACTCGCAAATGAGCAAAGTAAGGTGTAGAGACCTAAATTCAAGTCACAAAGGAGGCAGTGTCTAAGACACTCTGGCCCCTAAGGTGCTTCTATTGACTAGGTTGCCTACTGAAGACAGGCAGCAATGGCCTGAGCTTAAGCAGCAATTGCATCTATGATTTGTATGTGGTGCTGAGGATCGAACCCAGGTCCTTGCACATGCGGGGCAAGGGCTCTACTGCTGAGCCACAACCCCAGCCCCCATTTTTTAAATTTAATTATTTTTTTAGTTGTAGATGGACATAAATAAATTTATATATTTATTTGTTTGTTTATCTATTTATTTGTTTATGTGGTGCTGAGGATCAAACCTAGTGCCTCACACATGCTAGGCAAGCTCTCTACCACTGAGCTACAACCCCAGCCCCAAAATAGCCATTTTTAGCCTACATAATTTAAGAAAAATAATTATACCTCACAAGTGTTGATTATTACTATGTTAGGCATTACACGGGAAGTTCTGCACTTATGATCCCATTCATTCATTCAAATTCTCCCAAGAAGAGAGCTTTGTAATGTTCTCACAGAGATTAAAGAAGTGACCCAGGTTTACAAAGACCAACAATGGTTTGAAATCATAAAACCTTGACTCTAGACCCTTCCACCCTAACACTAATACTGAGGTGGCTTGTTCCAACTGTTACCATCAATGAAACTTCTGAGAGAAGGTTAAAATTTCTGTTGCTTAGCAAATAACTCATTACAAACAAGAAGTTTTGGGTCCAACTTTCTTTTTGCATCACAAGGGCATAATATAATTCAAGACATGTATATACCAGCAAGGAATTTAAAAAGAACAAATATCATGCACAAAACAAAAATCATTAAAATTTTTCTAATTAATAACAAGAAAACCATACTTTCATATTGTTCAGTTCATACTATTTTAAATTAAAGCAATGTTGTTCTGTAACTCTATCATATTTATTTTTCTAAAATAAAACTTTTAAATTTTAAATAAAGAAGAATTATTTTTAATGACCACTTCACCAGAAAAATATAAGAAGGCAATGAATGTGTTTAAATGAAAGTTACCAACAACATACATGCTTAATGTTGAAATATTTTAAATCCAAAGGGTAAACAATGTTCAATTTTAAAAATCTGCAAAAGTATCGGATACTTTGTCTACAGATTATTGCCCTGATTAGGAGTTACTTAAATATTGATGTCTACATTTGCTAAAAGGAAGAGAAAAAACATACATCAACTTCCCAAAAGTTATCAATCCATTTTCTCTACATATCTAACTGTAAAAATGAAACTTATATGTAAATTTGACTTTAATCCACCTTTCTAAAAAAAATGCTACCATTTTTCTGCCATTAAGGCCTAAGCAGGATATACACATACTTTATATGTCATTTGAATTTTGTTGCTCTGAATCAACTTTCCTGACAGCAAACACTGCATTTCAGTTTCACTTACAAACTGTATTGAAAGGAATGGGAAAAGGTCAGCCTGTTTAAAATATGTTTTAATGTGGTAGAGTTGTCAACAGTGGTGTGTCATATTCTTTGGAAATTTGAATGAATGTGGTCTGGTTTCCACTTCTAGGGGTAGTGGCTGTTCGCAGAGCTCTCTGTAAAATCGGTCTTTCCTTACCATGTTTCCTCATGTGACTTTGAGCTCCTAATCTACATGGGCTATTTTAGTTCTTGGCCATATTATACTCTCATGTGAATATCCCCCACCATCACTGTTTCCTTAAAATTTCACTCTTTATCAGCATTTCATGAATTAATGAATATATTGAAAATTTTTGAAGGGTTTTGAGGAAGGACCATTTCACACAATCTACAACATATGCCTTCTTGTTAACTCCTTTGTTCCTCCTTTTCATTCTGGTATATCCCAAAGATGGGACTCCCTCCATTTGTTCTTCCCTTCCGTATTATATTCCCCTTCTCCTACAGACTTTCTCAAGTGTACCAGCCCTGCCAAGTTTAAATGCCTTTCTAACCTTTCTAGTAAATATTATCAGTTTCTTAAATATAGTTGTCCTTCCTATCCTTGGATTCAACTAATATAGATAACAAATAATCAGAAAGCAATTATGACTGTACTGAATATGTACAAGCTTTTTTTCTTATCATCATTCTCTGAACAAGACAGTATAAACTCCTTACTTAGTATGTATATAGAATCAGCCATCATAAGAAATCTAGACAATCTGTACACTCAGAAAAATGAGAAATTATACCACATCTGATTCAAATGTATGATATGTGAAGATCATTGTACTGTCATGTGTAACTAATTAAAACAAATTTTAAAAAATCATAACATGTCAAAAATAAACAAAATATATATTAAAAAAGAAATCTAGAGCTGATTTAAAGTATTACAATAGGACATGCATGGGTTATATGCAAATACTACACAATTATATATAAGGGACTTGAGCCTCCTCATATTTTTGTGTAGAAGGAAGCCCTCAAATTGATCCCTCAGGGATACTAAGGGACTATTTTTTAAATTTGTTCTTTTTAGTTATACACAACAGTAGAATATATAACCACCATTCTTGTAGTTGTACATGATGCAGAGTTATACTGGTCATGTATTCATATATGAACATAGGAAAGTTATGTCCAGTTCATTCTACTGTACCAAGGGACTACTGTATAAGGAATAAATCCTTTATCTTTTCAATAAATGACCCTTACTTTTTACTCAAAGTAATTCCAAAATAAGATAAAACCCAAGTAAAGAAAAATATATTACATGGGTTCAAAGATGTGTGATAATACAAAAGTTACTGAGATAGTATTTTCTAATTTTAAGCAAGAGTTCAGTCTTAACCATAAAATATCCAAAAACTAGTTAATATTACATAAAAAGAAAGAAAAAACGTTTGAATCAAGAGGGGAGAGATTTAAAGTTTGGATGATGCACTGATATGTGGAATAGGTGAAGATAAGGAACTGTTTTTGTGGACAGGGGAATTAAATATACTTTGCAAGATCAGATTTCTGTTTTCAGCAATTAAGAAATAAATTTGGAACTTTAAACTTTCCTACTCAAGAGTTTGTCAGTTTCAGTTAAGGTTTCTGTATCCTGGTGTTGTTTCCAATGGAGAAGACAGAAACTGAAATGATACCAATATCTGACATATTTTTTGCCTCCATACATTTGCCAGGTTAGAAGCCTCTCTCCATATTCCAAGAAGATGAATGTAACAGAAGCAGAGTGGAAGGGAAGCGAGATGGAAAGTGACTAAGAGGTCATGAAAGTAAGCAAAGCTTTAGGCAGTCTATGGACCTTGGGATGAGGAAGGGAGAAAAATTAAAGCATGGAGTGTTCCACATAGAAGGTATCTCAGTAAAAAATCTGGCTTTTATTGAATGACTGAAGGAGTACACTGGAGGAGTGATGGCTAACTAAAATGTATTGGGATAACAGAACAAGCACCCATGCATCTGTACCAAACATAAGAAATAAAACTATTGCAAATACTATCAGAGCCTCTTGTGAACTCTCCCTTATTGCATTCCCCTGAAGTTGGCATCACTCTTCTGGACGTTTTATATTTCTAATACATATGTATGAATTCCATAAATATATGTGGTGTTATTTTGCATATTTAAAAAAATTATAGAAATGCTATTATGCTCTCTATATTTTTTAGCAACTTGCTTTTTCAACATTGTCTTTAAGATTTATTCATATTTATATATTTAGCTCTTATTATTTCATTTTAACCATTGCATAAGTTTTATTTTATGAATAAGTAGATGTTTATCCAGAGCCCCATTAGCAGACATTTAATTTTCTTTTGAAGCTTTATTTATTTATTTAGCTATTAAAACCAATGCTGCTATAAATATTTTGGTAAACTTCTCTTTGTGTACATGTGTGAACCAAGCATATCTAACAGAAGAATCATTGCCTTGAACGCTGTGTATATTTCCAATGTCATTTAATATTTCAAATTGCTTTTTAACCCAACTGAACTAATTTACACTCTGCCAGGAATATTTGATCCTCATTAACAGTTTTTATTTTATCCAATCGGATGCACGTGAAATCATATCTTATGTTTTCAAATAACTTTTTTTTCAGAGTAAATGTGCACTTTGGCATCTTTTATTATGTTTACTGGCCATTTAGTTTCCTTCTGAGTAAACCACTTGTTATATCTCTAGTGGTTTGGTACTATTTCAACATGGCTAGGCTAGAACCATGCTTACCAGAATCTCCTTCCCCACATGATTTCCGTTAGTCAGCCAAAAGAGATATTTATATGAGACTTGGAAGGGAGAAGTAAAGCAATCACCATTTTTCTTTGGAGAGTATCATGACTGGAAAAGGTAAGAGACAGACACAGATATATTGATAGCTTCCAGCATGTCCTTTCTTGACCCTCCTATGTGTAGCTCTTCTTCCTGGTCATAGGACTTGCCCCATGAGATCCAGAAGCAGCAGCATTCCACAGAGCCTATCTACCTATGCACTGCAGTTCCAGCAGCTGGAAGAACCTGTCTCCAGGAGGACTGGGCAGTGATTTTTCTGTATTATCTAATTTTCCCCTTTGGAACCCAAGTTTCCTAGTTACTCCTACAATTATGTAAGTTTTTATTTCGGTATAAATTCCTCAGAAAACAAAATAAAACAACACAAAACTAGAAAACCTAGAAACTTGTGAACAGCAAATACAGAAGCAGGAACCCCACAGGCTAAGATCTGGGAGAGAAGACAGGAACTGAAATAAACCCAGTATCTGATATAATTTTTGTCTCCATGCATTTGCCAGATGCTAAGCCTCTCTCCATATTCTAAGAAGATGAGTGTAATGGAAGCAGAGTGGAGGAGAAGCCAAGTGGAAAATGACTAAGAGGTCATGAAACTGAGCAAAGCTTTTGGCAGTCTGTGGACCTTGGGATGAAGAGGAAGAAACATTAAAGCAAGGCTTGCTCCACGGTGAAGAGACCCTGGTAAAATCTCTGGCTTTTATTGAACGAGTACACTGGTAAAGGAGTACACTGGGGGAGTGATTGCTCACCAGAAATGGAATAGAACTTATAAAACTGGAACCCAGTATTGTTTAAATAAAAATAAAAATTATCATCAATGGAAATATTTAATGTTGCAATAATATAAATGCAATGGGTAAAGAATGTTTAATTTGAGGCTGAAGTTGGAGAACTTGCCTAGCACATATGAGGCAGGGTTCTAGCCTCAGCACCACATAAAAATAAAAAAATAAAGAAAGAATAAAAAAGTTTAGTTTTTTTTTAAAAAGAATATTTAATCTGAAAATCTTCAAAAGTATTGCATTCTTTAATTATAGATAAATCTATAGATTGTTGCCTTGATTAGGAGATATGTAAGTATCGATGTCTACATTTCCTAAAGGAAAAAGGAAATATATATGTCTGTTTGCCAAAAGTCATCCCACCATCCTCTGTTCATATCTAGCTGTAAAACTACATATCAAAAAATTCAAACATACTGCATAAAGCCAATTTATTTATAACTTTTTTAAAAGGATAGATTTCTAGTTCTTAGTTGTGCATGTATAAGAAGATTAAAAGTCTTCACTCTATCCTAACAAGTAAAAAGCTCAACAAACTGAAAATTCAACACATCTTTCTGGATTCATAAGAGAAATGAAAACACAGGACAAACTGGTGCCCCAAATTTTGAGAGATAATCGGGAATACAGAAAATTACAAAATAGTGAAGCTGAAGCCTCCATGGGAAGCAGCATCAGAACAGAGAAACCTGAAATGTAATCGACAAATATCTTGAATATGAGAGTTTAAAATCCCAGACAGACCCCTAGAAGGCTAGGATGGGTTCACTGGTGAAATGTTCCAACCATTTAAGGAAGTAATTATATCAATTATCTAAAATGTCTTTCAGAAGATACAAGTAGAAGGAATATTTCCTAACTTATCCTGTGAGGACCATATGACCCTAATGCCAAAACCAGATAAAGACATTATAAGAAAACTACAAAACAATGTCTGTCTTTAATATGGATATAAAAATCGACATGTAATTTGCAAATCAAATTTGATAATGTATAAAAAGAATTATATACCACAGCCAAGTGGGATTTATCTCATTTATGCAAAACTATTTTGACATCCAAAAATCATTTAATGTAATCTATCACACCAAAGGGCTAAATAGGAACAATCATATGATCATGTCAATAGATGAAGAAGAAGCATTTACATACTCTAATACCCTTCATGATAAAAAGAGATTAGAAACTCTTAGGGAACTATGAACAGTATAAATCTTCTTCATCTTAATCAGGAATATCTACAAAAGACCTGCAGCTGACATCATTTAGTTGTGAGGAACTCAAGACTTTTTCACCAATATCAGGAATAAAGCAGGACTATCTCCTCTTGTCACATCTTTTCAACATTGTCCTGGGAGTTTTACACAACACACTAAGATAAGAACAGAAAATAAAGGTATACAAACAACAATGGGAGAAATACAACAATCTTTGTTCATAGGTAACATTTCTTATGTAGAAAATATAAAAGAATGAAAAAAAAAACTCTCATGGTATTAAAATCAATTATAGCAAGGCTTCAGGATATCAGATTAGTATATAGAAGTCCATCACTTTCCTACACATCAGCAATGAATAAGTGAAATTTGATATTTAAAAACATAACACCAGGGGTTAGGAATTTAGCTCAGGGGAACAGTATTTGTCTAGCATGCATAAGGCCCTAGATTTAGTCCATATAATTGCAAAAACAAACACACAACAGCACAATATCACATTTGTTAGCACTCACAAAAATGAAATACTTTTGTGTAAATGGAAGAAAATTCATACAACATTTGAATGAGAAAACCCACAAAACTGTGATGAAAGAATTCAGAGAGCTAAATAAATTGAGAGCTATACCTTGTTCATGGATAGGAAGAGTCAATATGTCAAGATACTAATTCTTAAAAAGTTGATCTTTGAGTCAATGAAATCTCAATGAAAATACAAGTTGTATTGTGGATATTGACAAACTGATTCTATAGATATATGGCATAGAAAAAGGCCCAGATTAGTCAACGCACTATTAAAGAAGAATAAAGTCAGGTAACTGACACCACTAAACTAACACCCCTTACAATAAAGCTAGAATCACCAAGTCAATGTGGGGTTAGAGAAAGAGTAAATAAGATCAATGAGTGGAGCAGAGAGAAAATAGATTCCCCTTAAATGTAGTCAGTTGAATCTTTGACAAAGGAGAAAAGACAATAACCAAAGAGAATATTTTCAACAAATAATGCTGCAAAAATGAATATACTAATTAGAACAAATTAAAAATAAAAAATAAACAAGAATGAATATACATGTTCAAATGAAACAAAAAAACATGGACTTTGCACCCCTTGCAAAAATGTCTCATGGCCCTATATGTTAAATGGAAAACTATAAAACTTCTCATAGCTAACGTAGAAGAAAATCTAGATGGCCTTCACCTTGAATTTGGTCATGATCTTTTAGATGTAAGAACTTAGGTACAATTCATCATGTCCAAGAATCAATATGCTGGATTTCAGTGAAATTAAACATTTCTGCTCTGCAAAAATCACTGTCAAGGCAATGAAAAAACAAGACACAGACTGGGAGAAAATATTTTTAAAACTTATAAAGAACTGTTTTCCAACATATATGAATCTCTTAAATTCAACCATCAGCAACAACAAATTCTATTTTAAAACAGGTCAAAGATTTTGACAGGTGTTTCACAAAACAAGATATACACATGGCAAGTAAGTATATAAAAAAGATGATGATGATGATGATGTCATTAAAAATTTAAGTTGAAACAACGATGTATACTACTGTGTACTTATTAGAATGGCTAAAATACAGAACAGTGACAAGGTAAGGCTTTGAGCAGCAGGGACTCACATTCAACTGCTAGTGGGAATGTAAAATAGCATGGCTACTTTAAAAAATATTTTAACTGGATATGATGATTGATTACCTGAGAAATAATTGATGAAATATCAAGAAAAAAAATATTCTAACAGTTTCTTTTTTTTTACACTGTTGGGGATCAAACACGGTGCCTTACACATGTTAGGCGAGAACTACCACTGAGCCCTTAGTTTAGAAGTTTTTTACAAAGCTGACCATGTACTTACCATGCAATCTTGCAATCATGCTTCTGAGTATTTACCAAAGGAGTTGGAAACTTATGTCCGCACAACTTAGAAGCAACCAGACAGTTCTTTAGTAAGTGAATGAAGTATGTTACCTACAGATAATTGAATATGATATGGTACAAAACACAAACGAACTATCAAGTCATAAAAAAAACTTGGAAGAAACTTAAATGATATTATTAAGTGGAAGAAGCCAATCAGAAAAGGTTATAAAGTATTTATTCCAACTATATGAAATTTGGGAAAAGGCAAAATATGGAGCTGTTGAAAAACATAAGTAGTTTCAGGGGTTAGTGGAGAGGGAATGATGACTAGACTGAACACAAAAATTTTTTATGGCAATGAAAATACTCTGCATAGTACTTTAGGGACAGATGCAGTCCATTATACGTTTGTCTAAACCTATAGAATGTACATTGCCAAGAGCAAGCACTAAAAAGTAAACTATGGACTTTGAATGATAATGATGTTTCAATGTAGGTTTATAAATTGTAATAGTTTTACCACTATGGTGGGGGTTCTTGCTGTGGAGGATAGCTATGCCTCTGTGGAAACCAGACACATATAGGATATCACTGTACTTTCCTTTCAATTTATCTTTGAAATAAATTAAAACTTAAAATTTTAATGTACAGGAAATTATTTAGCTAAAATATATAATTTTTAAAATTTTAGAAGATAACACAAATGAAGATTAATCAGCTGAAACACCAAGGGGAAAAAGTTCAAAGGTCCCTACATAGCCAACACATTCTTGAAAGGGATTATAAAGTAGAAGGATTCATATTATTGGATATCGAGACCTAGAAAGCTACAGTGATTTAGACAGTGAATAGTTCATTTAAGAAGAGTCAAATCATCAGGTAAAACAGATGAGAAAGTCCATAAAATAACTTTCAAGTATTTACACATTTGAATTCCTTCAAACACGACACCAAAGAGATATGTAGAAAGAATGTCTTTTCAATAAATAGCATTAGATCGACTGAATATGTATATGGCGTGGGGGAAGGACTTTGATGCTTACATTACAGTAGATAGAAAAATCAATTCCATATGGTTTGCAGATATAAATGAGCAAGAAACAGTAATCTTTGAAGATTATAGTAAAATCTCTTGAGGTCTGTGAGAGTAGAAAATCATTTTAACCTTGATAAGCAGCACAACATTAAAATTTTGTTTATTGATAGATACTATTAAAGACTGACAGAGTAGCATTGGATATGTGGTACAAATGTAGCTAGTAAAATTCAAATTGTCATTATGAGATTCCTCTACACTTAATAAGATGGTGTGAAATCATCAAGTCACATAATACTGTAATAAAATGTGGAGTGAACCACAGAACCAAAAAGGATTGATATAAGGACTTAAAGAACTCCTCAGAATTTCCTACTAAAGTTGAATGACACATTCCTGAAGACCAGCAATTTCACATCTAGGTTTCTGTTCAAAAGAATCATGTGCACTTGTGCACTCAAAGACCTAACCAAACACATTTTTTGACTGCCTTATCTTGCATTTGTCAATGAAAACAACTCAAATATCCCTTAAACATAGAATCAGCAAAATCTTATATATTCATCTACCAGAATACAGCAATAAACATTAATGAACTCCCATGGAAACAACTTTAAAACGTAAAGTATTTATGGACAGTCTTTCTGCTTACCTCTGAAATCCAACCCCAGTTCAGAGTTGAATTGAGAATCACCCAGCTGACAATCAAGCATGGCTTTGCTAAAAAGTGGAGTGCACAGGAGGAGACTTTTGTTTCTACTAAGGAGGTAGAAAGTGGAAAAGAGTGTTGCTTTCATCCTAACACCAAGAAAAGGTCAGATGAACTACATCATGGTAATGTTCTCAAGCTTGTCATAGAGCTTGGATTTTAGGATAGTCAAGTGACCTGAAGTCCGTGGAATGACAGATCCCTCAAGCAGAGCCATCAGGAGAGCAGAGAAACTGTTGTTTTCTAATTTAGATCTAGATGGTGCATAGAGACCACTGGGGAGTTCTCTCAGGCAAAAAGTCATATAAATGCTAATTTTCCCCAGGTGAGCTTCCTTATTTCAAATGTTGAGATTGTCTAAATTTTCCTATTTTTCATCTCTCTTCAAAAGATGTTTTTTTAAAAAAAAAATTTGAGAAGTTATAATTGTAATTGTTATAAGCCAAAGGATTAGTCTCATACAAGCAATTTTATTATTATTGGAAACTTGTGATTAAATTTTATCTTGATCTTATATCAAGCAACTTTACTAAGCTTTCTTGTTGTTCTAGTAATTTTTTTAACATGGTTGGTAAAAATGTGTAATGCATACCATCTGAGAATGAGAATAATTGCAGTTCCTTTTTAATCTGTATGCCTTCGTTCTTAATTTTTTTCTTCTACTACTTTAGCTACAACCTCTGGGAAAAAAAATGGAAATAGAATCACTGAAAGCAGATGTTCTTTTCTTGTTTCTGATTATAAAAATATTACTAAATTTACACCATGAAATATTACGTATGCTGTGGAATTTGGTAGATACTCTCTGTTAAGTTATGGAAATTTCCTTCTATTTCTAGTTTGTTAAGAGATTTTTTAAAAATATGTTTTCACATATTGAATTTGTGTTGAATTTTATCATATGGTTACTCTTCACCTATTGGGATATTTATATAATGTTTCTTCCCTGAAAATATTCCAGAAAATTATTATTATATGAATCGATTATTGGAATTATCTAATACCAGTCCACATATATAAACTCAAAGCCATCTTCATGATCAAATATTTTGGTCATGTTTGTTTTACTCTTTCATGTGTGCTTAAAAAATATGATAAGTGAATGCTAATCCATAAGGGGGGACATGGGATTAATGGAGGAACTTTGGATGGGGCAAAGGGGAGAGGGAAGAGGGAAGGGGCTAGGAAAGATGGTGGAATGAGATAGACATCATTACCCTAGGTACATGTATGATTGCACAAATGGTGTGACTCTACTTCATGTACAACCAGATAAGTGAAAAATTCTGCTCCATTTGTGTACAATGAATCAAAGATCTTTCTACTGTCATGCTTACTGATTAGAATTAATAAAAAATAGCCTTTTATTGATTTTGATTGACTATATATCTCCATTAAATCAGACTTGTTATTCTCTTTGATAACAGACATGTCTTTTATTTTCATCTGTCAAAGTTTGCTATGTATATTTTAAAATACATTTTCCTACATCTTCATTGTTATATCTTTCTGTTGAGTTTTCTTTAATTAATAATGTAGAGGCAGTGTTTATTTTTAAAATGCTTTTTGAGTGAATGTGTATTTTTGTCTGGTCTTAATATTGCTTTTCTAGTTTTCCTTTTAGGACTGGCTTTATATTTTAAAAATGTCTTTGATGTTCATCTTTTCTGCCTTTATATTTTTAAGTATTTATTAAATTTATTGTGATGTGTTATTTTATGATTTATTTGTATTATTTTACTTTATGCCTACCTCCTAATACTTCACTATAACTTATCTCAATTTCCTTTGGATTAGCCACATTTTATTTATCTTTCCACCCTTTCCCCTTCATACTAGCTATGGAATTATATATTCTATAGCTGTTCTTTAATTTGCTTATCCTTTAAATGCTGCTATAAAGAGATAAATGAGTCTAGACTCCTCAACACGTAAATGGCTTCTGAATTGTTAAACTGAGATTACCCTTGCATTCTAACATTTTTAAAAACTTTATTATTTACTTATTGCTAAATATATTTATACTACATGTTTAGATACAGGCAAAGCCTGTTAAAATTCATAATTATAAATTATTTCTTTCTATTCTTTATTTTTTAGTTCTTCAGTTTTTATTCAATTTTCTCTATCTTTAAAGGCTTGTTTATGCTAAATTCTTAAACTTTTTTGAAAATGCTTTTTCGTCCCTTTTTAACAGTTTAGATGGATATAAAATGAAGGAAGTTATTTGAAAACATTATTGTTCTATTTTACAGCTTCAATGTTACTGTTGTAAAACCCTATTATATTTTTAATTGATTGCCATGTGTTTATGGAGAATCTATCTTTTTTTATCCTCAATTTTTTTCTGTCATCACTTTCATTAGAAGATATTTAGATTGTCTAATAAATTTGATTTTATAATCCCACATTTATAATCATTATGCTTTTTGAACTTGAGAAATCATGACTTTCATTGTTTCTAGAAAATTATTGGAAATGGATCTCTATAGATGTTTCCTTTTTTCATTGTTTTTTCTCTTATAACTAATTAGATACAGAATGGTTTTTCCATTTTAAATTTCATGTCACTTTTTATACATTTTTTTTCTATTTATTTTTCCTTATTATGGTACATTCTGAATAATTTCTCCAGGTATATAATGGTATATACTCTAACTCAATAGGTTCTTTTCAATCCATTTTTGAACCTAATTCTTACCTCTACTTAAAAAAATCATTTATTACATTATTTTATTTCTTGCAACTCAGTCATTCTAAACTGCCTGATCTTTTTAGAGAGTATTTTATTTTCCCTTTGTTTAAACAATTGCTTCTTTCATCCCATCTATCGTTTCAAATAGTATTTTATGCCACATATTATACGTCTATAACATGAGTGAATTAGGAGTATATTCCTGCCATTAGTTTTCTGTTGGCTCTGACTCATTGTGGATATTTTCCTCAAGGGTTTTGTCATTTTAGACTGTGAAATCGTGTTCAGTTGGCTTTATCTGTTAGAAACCTGGGAGGATGACTTGATAATTTATCTCTACAGAAAAGTTATAGATTTGCATCTGCCAAATTTCTTAGAAATCTTACCACTTTGGGAAATACTTTTTGTACTAATTTTCCAGACCATGAAAAACTATATAAATTTAAAACACACATTTAGATACAGTTTCCGTAGTTTGTTCCATCTATGGGCAAATATTAAAATTTCCTTGTCATATTCATATCCAAGTGTACAGATTTAAATGAAATTCGCACTTCCCATCATGGATGACATTCTTCAATGGTTGAAATTGTGTTAGTCATCTTAATTACAAATCATCGACTCATGGATGCCTAGGGCTTCCTGTGCCCTTTAAAAGACACACCTCCTGATTAACTCAGCCCAGCAAAACTTCTGTGACTACAAACTTGCTGGTGCCAGATTATAACACCAACCCTCAATTTCTGTGTTCTAAGAGATAGTAGGGATTTCTTTTGGTTACCAGCAAATGCAACATTTGTACAAAAGAAGTTTATACGGGATTTTTATATATTTGTCTCAAGAGGGGTGTGTGTGGAGATGGAGAGGTATGTGTTTCCATCATTGAATACAAAAGTTTTCCTGGAAAGAAAGATTGCCTTTTTTCACAACTTTTCAGTATAAAGCCATAAATTAGGTTTTTCAGCAGCTGATGATAACTGCTAAGAAAGACAAAGTATTGCTCAATTAAGAAACTTAATTGACTTAATTAATCTCAACTATGCTAAACAGTCTATTGTTTCCATTTAATAATGTTAAAGAATAGTAAAATATAATTTATAAAGAAACTGCACTGTTTAAAATTATTGAGGACTCCTAAAACCTTTTACTTTAATGGGTTTAGTTACCATTGTTTACCATTTTATAAACTAAAACTGAGAAATTTTAAGTTTCTATTCAGCAATTTATTGAATGGTAGCCATAATAATCCTATTACATTTTACCATGAAAATGTTTTCATGAAAATTAAATATATTTTCCATAATAAATGAACAAACAAATAAACATCAAGAAGGGTGTGTCTGTTTTATTTTTTCACTTGCTAACATCAAGCTTAATGGAAAAGAACTGGATTCTAATGTTTCTACATTTAATGCAATATTTGGTTGACTTACATAAAGACATGCTGTTTCACAGAGGAATGTAATTTTAAAAAATGAGTATTTTAAGAAAATCATGTTTATTCTTTTTGATTCTGTACCTTTATAGGAAGAAAAATTTAAGAAGTCATGATCAAGCCCTTGGCTATCTACCTGCCTGTGCTACATGGAATGGGAGAAAGAGAACTGGAATACTATAGCACTATGTGTCCCTGTGGCCAAGGATGCAGTACATTCCCAAATCTCCTCCCAACCCTAAATAGACTTTTCTTTTCCTTTAGTTATTTTCATTTTCTTATCTTTCCTCCTCTTTACAATTTCTAAAACATCAAATAGTAAAAGTTTAGTGGCATCTAGAAAAGAGAGAAGGAGTTTGAATGGAAAGTGGGAGATGAAAGAAATCGGAATAGAAATGAGAGTGACAAAAAGAAGCTGAAAATAAGATAAAATAATGTATAATGTGGGGGAAAGGGGACAGAGCGGGAAGATAAGCAGTAGATTGTAGATACACAAATGACAGGAGCAGAGGACTGAAGCAGATACAAAGAGAATTTCTTATTTATCAGGAAGAGAGCTACTTTACAGAACTGTAAGAACAATGATACAAGAAAATGTTTTGTATGGTATATTGCAGACTAATATTTTGTCAGTAAAAATGGCTCTAGGAAAATGTAGTAGTTATTGACAACTGCCGGGCTCTCCCCTTCATTTCAAAGGTGGTATTAAACCTAACCCTTATTTTTTCCTAATATGTGACAACCATCATGGTGGTATCAAACACCTTTAGAATTTTTTTAAAGCTTAGATTCTAACTCCCAGGTTAAAATAGTAGATCATTTATTTCCCCTTTGTATAAAATAACTTTTTTTTTCCCAATTATTTGTTAATCTGTTTCACATTTCAAAGTCTGCCCTCTCATGCCAGAGTCTCATTTTTGCAGTTGGAAATGTTGTATCTTTTGGTTCTAATCTAATTCAACATTCTACTACATATGTAATAGTTTCTGATTACTAGTATAGGAGTTAATTTCTATTTTGTCTTTGCTTATGACTTTGTGCAATATCCAAACAAGTTTTTTTTTTTTAATTCTCTCAAGAATAACCAGCTTTTGACTGTTTTCCTTGAGATATCTCAGAGGACCAATGTCCTTAGGAAAGACTTTATAAGGAATGCTTAGGCCTTTATCTGGATAGTTGCTGTTCCAAGTTCCTGCTAAGTCATAAGTAAAGTTTGGATAATTCTTCCATAAGCAACTTTCTTTCTGGGCTTTGTTATATAGAAACTCATTTGCCATTTTTATGCCCTCTCATACCAAAAGAAATTTCTGCAGTTTATCTCTGTTAGCTTATGATTTCACTGCAATAAAAAGTTTATGCCATTTATAGACTTGGAAATTTGGCTCTGGACTGCTTCCTCCAAATTATTTATAAATCTATAAAAGAACACTTCAGAGATGAGTTTATTTATCATTATCCTGCAGTTCTTGCTCAAAACCATTGTAAAACCACAGTTCTAATCACTCTGATCACTTGGTGACTAAATTATGTTAATAGTGTTTGATGCAGAAAATTAACTGAAAATCTTGATAGTTTATAACTATTGATTCTCATTTTCCCTATATTCTTTCAAATAAGTTCCAGTTCTCCTGAAACCATTTATATATGGTATGTTTGTGTGTGTATTCAAATCATCTTATTTTTCAATGCTTTAATATTTTGTTTCAATTTGCTCTAAATTTTAACAACCTCTGAAATGGAAGAGAAAGTTTGTAATCATTATTTCTCCGTGTTTCTGCTGGAACCCTTTTTGTAAGTGCTTATCACATTGGAAAAATCACCAGCTGTTTTAAACATTCTGGGAAATATTCCACAACTGAACACCTTGAATTTTTCCAATTGTATAGGTCAGTGACATTTAGGTAAATCATTTATATTGTATTTGTTATTAGGTCTGGAATAACAAATAGTTTTATTTTTATAAGTTTCAAAATTCCAAAATATCAATTTCTAAAGTAATTTGGGAATGCAAGTTTTCAATTTCCTAATCTCTCCCCAATTAAGGTCCTGAAAAATAATTTATAATCCCCTAGCTGCTCCTTTTTTGACTTCAAATTCTTCCTTTATATCATGATCCTTCAGTAATTTAATAGATTTCCTACCAGAATGTCCTTCTTTATCACAATAGTGTTAATTTTGAAGGTTCTATATAAATAGAAATTTTAAAGTATATTTTGCTCTATCTGGTTTTTAATTGTGAGCATTTCAGTTAAATATGGTAGTAAAATTATCCTATGAAACTAACATATTGGAAGAAACAATTGTCTATATACCAGGGTGAGGGCAGGAATCTCAGATATCCATCCCTTACTCTCAAACATACGCTGGCTTTCATCAGCCTGCAATTGATTCTTAGATTCCAGCTTCACTGGGGTGGTGGTGGTGAACCTGTAGTTAAGATTTCACAAGGTTCTATCACAATTTTGAGTACAAAAGAGGAGAGAATCCAGGGGGAGTTAAAACAGTAGTTCTCAAAGTGTCATTCCACCTCAGCATCCTTGGCACCACTTGGGGATTTGTTAGAAATGTAAATTTTGAGGTCCACTGTACCCCAGACCTGCTGAATCAGAGGCTTTTCCAGTGGGATCCTGAAGTCTGTGTTTGAACAAACCCTCCCCCAGTGGTTCCAATGTCCACTAGAGTTTAAATCCACAGTGTTGGAGACTTAATTCCAACCATCAAAGGGCAGGGAATGTCCTGCAGCGTGGCTTCTCAAATGTGGGGCATGTAGGAATTGCAGGTCTCTGATGACACTTAAGACTATATATTTCTGCTGTTGCTGCTTTGTGAGCTGTATTGATTGCAAGGCCACTGCTCACATCTCAGAAGAGAACATACCAGGAGGTGCCAGGAAAAACAAGCTCAATGGGGTGACCTTGACAAGTTTGGCCCAACACTGAGGGAGATCAGCTAACTTGGCTTGATTAGGAATCTTGATGGCTGACACAAAGAAGGGCCTTATCCTGAGTCCAGGATTTTAAGAAAGGTGATCTGACATGAAAGGTCAGTAAATAAAGAAAAGAGAGTGTGTAAGCTTTAAGCTAATACCAGGTTGATTATATGGTTTGAGACTCCAAGTTATACCATAGTACAGGTCTCTATAGAAATCTATGGAAGAAATAGCTGTGGACATGAACTTTCCAGAAGCTATTCTAAGTAGGCACAAGGACTCAGACTATATTCTTAGAAGCAAGGGAAGCCTAGGTCGCGTCAATGCAACTTAGCTTAGAAAGCCTGCCATTTGGGACTGCTGTGGGACCTTGGCCAAGGTACTTATTATCTCTGTTCATAGGTTTTCTCATATTTAAAATGTGGATAAAAATATAATGTATTTTACTGGATTCTGTTGAACACTAAATGAGGAAAGATTTCCAAGGCACTCAGAAGAATTCCTAACACACAATAAAACATAATGAACTATTTTTTTGGTCTGCATCTTGGTCTTCCCTTTCTTGTTATTATCATTACATCTGCCACACTGCCACATCCATCCTTCCCACTAGATGTAGAAACAATGAGGCAGAGGAATTTATGGGCACATCAGAATAATAAAAAGTCAAACAGTAGAGAACAAATTAAGATGGTTGAGAAAGGACTCTGAGTAAGAAGAAAATTTACCAGAATAATGAATACTTACATTAAATATTTTCATATAAAGAAACTAAAATTCCTTTATGACTGAGTTCCAAAGGATAAGTAACCGAAAGCTATCCTTTCCAGAGTCATTTTAGAAATGTCAAGGTGTTTTAGTAATATTTAAGAAACCTAGTATAACTTAAAATTTATTCACTTTTTCTGGGCCTGGTGGCACATGCCTGTAATCCCAGCAACTGGAAGGCTGAGGCAGGTGGATCTCAAATAAATCATCCTCAGCAACTTAGTGAGACCCTCAGTAACTTAATGAGACTCTGTCTCAAAATTAAAAAAAAAAAAAAAAAAAAAGGGCTGGGGATATAGCTCAGTGGTAAAGTGCCTTTGAGTTAAATCTCCAGAACCTTCCTTCTCCCTCCTCCCCAAATTAATTCATTTTCTTTTGGCTTTTTAAAAAAATTTTATTCATAGGCAAGATTTGTCTCCAATCAATCTTTTGATATGGTGAGCTGCTAACAAAATGAAGATTCTCTCTGAGGAGCACTTCTCTGGATTTTTTTCCTTTTCATTCCTTTAAAGAGAGTCGTCGATATATTGATGTGTGTTGCAGAAAAAAAAAAGATAAAAATTGTTTCTGAAATCCCCTACCAGAATATGGATTATAAGAGGCAAAAAAAGAAGGATTTTTGCACTGAAGTTGTGGCTCAGTGGTAGAACACTTGCCTGGCATGTGTGAGGGCCTGGTTCAATCCTTAGCACCACATATATGGAAATAAACAAAATTAAAAATCCATTGACAACTAAAAAATATTTTTAAAAGACTTTTTTTCTGAAATTTTGTACAGATTATTTAATATATCCCCATGATTACATGTTATTGAAATTACTTGACTTCCTTTTCAAGAATATAAATTTCTATTATCACAAAATAAAATTTGGGTTTTATCTTGTTTTAATGCATTTATCACATTTTTTTTCTATTCAGAAAAGAATGCTTATAGTTTAAAAATGACAAGTTAATTTAAAATACCTTAATAAACACCTCTCTCTCTCTCTCTCTCTCTCTCTCTCTCTCACACACACACACACACACACACACACACACACACACAGAGTCATACACCTATGCATATATTTCTAATGAAATCTTTGGGTTTCATGAATTTTCAGGTATTTCCAAAACACTACACATTTAAAATCTCAGTGAAATAAAACGAAACTAAAACCCCATGTGAAAATATAATTCCACTGGGATTTTTTCAGATTTTTCCAAGTTCTCAAAAAAAATGGGGCTTTAAAAATGATTTTCAGCATTTGAAGTTTTTTGAAATATGCAGGTTTGATCACTGTTAGCGAGTTTCCTTACTGCCCTCCATGAAAGCAGTGCACAGTAATAATGTACATAAATCTTTTCTACCCAGGCAGAACTGTTGTCTCACCCAGTGGTTCCAGCAGCCAGTAATATTTAACTTGTATGCTTCATGTAGCAATAAAACAAACAAATGGCCCTCTCAAAAGTTACATCCTGCATTATATAAATATTCCTCTTGAGCACATTGTAACCTGCCTTGCCTCAAAGGCAAGATCACTGTCTTCTGACCACAAAGTATTCTCCTTATTGAAGTCTAGACATTTTCATTGATTTTTCTCATATCGCAATGAGATTGTCTATGCCAATAAATTAAGTAACAATATTTAATTAAAATACCCAAGTCATGTTATTATCAATTAGCATCTAACATTATCAATAGTAGCAAATGTAGAGGATCTTCCTAAATGAATTAATTATTTTGTACTTCAAAAGTTATATGGAGATGGATTGGTGATTAAAGAATCTATAGATCTGAATTGATCTGGTTGATGCACAAAGCTAGTCAAGTTTGGCAGAGGGATTTTAAGACTTACAATGAACTGGCTGTGAGAGACAGAATGTATTCTACCCCTGGTTGGTTATGCAACAGTATAAGCAGAAGCCTGAGCCCATGAAGATAAAAACCAAGAAACTGGTCCTTTTTTTCTTTCTTTCTAAAAGGAAGCTGATGAAAGTGAAAGTGTTCAGGAAAGTTTCTCCTGAGTGTGAAATAATGACAATGTAAAGTGAAGAGGAAAAGGTGGAGGGGTGGTGGATAATACCCTGCTTGAAATTTGAGTATTTTGAAAATCACTTAATTCTCCAAACTTTTGCATTTTTGAATAATCATTGTGTTTGTTCTTAATATTTTAGAATACAACATTATTCCTAAACACACGCAGTTTTATTCACCTACAATAAGATCTGATGATTTTACTTTCAAGAAATCATTGCAGATGTGAGAATGATTGACAGTAAAGCTGGTGTCTTCCTTGGGGGCAGAAACTGGGAAGTTTTGCTTTCCTCTCACTTATAAAAGTTTGGTGTGTCCTAAGCTGGAGATTGCTCTGGTGAGATTGCATCCATTGCCTGTGCGCTTTCTCCCAAACTATTCTTTGTCACTGCATGGGGCGGGGCAAGTAGCATGTGTGTGGCCTGCTGCTCTCTGAGTAATTCTTCTTCTCACCTGGAACCTCTTGTTAACATGTTAATTTTCAGGAAGGGAACAATCTCTGAACCTTCAGTTTGTGACAATATATAAATGTTTATATGATTCTTTGTTTTAACCTTTTAAAAAATTATTATTACCTGACCAACTAATGCTCCTAATCTCAGTAAATAACGAGTGTTCTTCCAGTACTTTCTATGGTGGTGTGAGTTCTTGCTGTTCTCTCCCAGCCCCAAATGCTTCTTCCTTTATTAGGAGTAAGAAAGCATTCAGAATATTGATCCCCCTTTTGATGATGTATTTTGGGATAGGTCATTTAGTTGTTTAAAGTGCTTGTTTGTTAGCTTCTATACAATTCTCCACTCCTGAATCCCCAACTTCAAATACTTTTCCAAAATCAGGTATTAAAACCAACATCACTGAGTATGAGATGTCCCCTAAAATGGTTCGTGTGTAATACAAGAATGTTCAGAGGCAGAATAGTGAGATTTTGAAGCTGTAATCTAGTCAGTGGATTAATCCATTTGATGGATTAATACTTTGAATGATTTACTGAGTGGCAACTCTAGGCAGGTGGGGCATGGTTGGAGGAAGCAGGTCACTGGGGACACACCCTTGGGCATTCTATTTTGTCCCTGGCTCCTTCCTCTCTCTCTGCTTCCTGGTTGCCATAAACTGAGCAGCTGTCCTCCACCACACCCTTCCACTCATCTCACAGCCAGAGCAGGCAAGTTGGCTCACCGAGGACTGAGTCTCTGAAACTGGGAGGCAAAGTCAACTTTTCCTCCTCTAAGTTATTCTGGTCAGGTATTTTGGTCACAGCCATGAAAAACTAACACTAGTGCCCGCCACATGGCAGGGTAAAATGTCAGGTAATTTATCTTCTAAATTTGAGATTTTTTTTTTTATCTTCACAGAGTTGAATACTTTCATTGTATTGTGTAATTTTTAGGTCAATGAAGATAAGACATTGTAGAGAAAACAAAGGAATATGAATAAAGTACATATTTTGAAATTTCTCAGCTGAATTATGTTCTAGAGGATTTTAGTTATTTCCTGAGGGAAAAAAGTAAAAATAAATGCAAGTAGGGAATATTTTTATGTGTTAGAAAGTGTGTTTTTATTTTATTTTAAATTTTGGGGGTACTCAGCCCTATTTTGTATTTTATTTAGTGACAGGGTCTCACTGAGTTGCTTAGCACCTCACTTTTGCTGAGGCTGGCTTTGAACTCATGATCCTCCTGACTCAGCCTCCCCAGCTGCTGGGATTACATGTGTGCACCAACACACCTGGAAAAAAGTGCATTTTTATTGTCATGTGAAGACACATTTTGGCTTTACTTTGACATCTTGTAACTTACCTATACCTCAAACACTTTTGAAAGGTATTGTGAAAAAAAAAAGAGAAGACTAGGTTTATAGTTATTTTGGGGGGAATATAAATGTTAAAACATTCTTTCTTCTTGTGCCATATATTTATTTCATTTCCTTTCATCTCCATTTTTCCCCCTGTCTACTGTCATATTTGACCAACTTTTTCTGATTATATCTTCTCAAGTATTCACATTTCTTCTATCTCTGAAAAATATTATCCAGTTTTTCTGGAAAATTTTAGCCTGATTTTATTTCTCTTACTTTTCCTTGTCTGCTACCTAATTTTCTCAGAAGCATTTGCATGACACAGGAAACACAGGGAATTTTTTTTTCATGTGACTATGAGTGTGTTATAGCAAAATAGGTAGACCTTCTGAGTTTTGATGAATGGAATTGATTTGACTTATGGAAGTGGTACGTGTCTGAGCATAACTACATTTATCCAAGAAAGACAAGCCCAGATTCAAATTTTGCCAAAAGATGGATATGTTGAAATTATTGAAAAGAATCTTCTGAGATTGAAATTGAAGGGGAAACAAGAAAAGAGAAAATAATGAGAGAAGAAGGATAAAGCAGGGTGTCTGGTGAGGAACCAAAGGCAGCCATGAGTGGCATCTGGGAATCTGTGTTAGGTAAGACAAACATTAAAAACCCACAGGTGTTCTATAAAAGGAACAAGGTCTGGCTCATCTCAACACAACGGTCCCTATGCAAGGCTTTGACATGCCAGTTGCCATTTTGGTTTTTTGTTATTCATTCTTTAGGCTCCATGAATAGAACTTTGGTCAATGAACATGTATTTTTTTTAAACTACTTTATTATTTCTCCTGATTTTTCCTTTATGTGTCACCCAAAGCCTTTCTATCCAGTTTTCTGCCTGTCACCAAGTTTCCTAGCTCTAATAGAGGCAACCACTGCCAAAGTTAAGCATGACATAGTGACTGAATTGCAGTTCTCAATTTGTCGGTAATATTATTGCTTCAGTTTGTCTCTCTGGGTTATTCAAATACAATGATTTCAATAGTTCTTTCCAGATACCATATTTCATGGTGTGAAGCTGGTAAAGATGATGTAATTTGTAAACCATGTCCTCCTTTATCTAAAACTACCACTCTTTTGGAATTTAATACATAATGTTGAGATAAAATATTCAAATATTAGATGTATCAGGCTGGTATTTATACTTTTTATAATAATTTTATTGACCAACAATTTATATCTCATGAAATTTCCCATTTTAAACATACACACAAAATTGTGCAATCATCACCACCACATAGTATAAGAAGTTTTCATCACTGCACACCCCAAAGTAAACCTGCATCCATTAGCCATCACTTCCTATTCCCTTCTTTGTCCCCTGCTGTTTTTACAGTAACTGATCTGATTTCTGTCCTTATGGATCTGAATATTCTGGACATTTCATATAAATGGAATAATAAAATGTGTAGTTCTTTGTTTCTGGCTTCTTTTGCTTAGTACTGTTGTCAAGGCTCATCCATATTAGAGCATGTATCAGCAATCTGTTCTTTTTCATTAGTGAATAATATTTCATTATATAAACATACCACATTTGTTTATCTAGTCATTCACTGATAGGCATTTGGGGTATTCTATGTGATTATTATGATTAATAATATAAACATTCAAGTTTTATGTTTGGTGTGTACATGTTTTCAGTTATTTTAAATATGCACCAAGGTGCCAAATTGGTGGGTCTTGTGGTGAATTAGATTCCTATGGTTTCGGTACAAATTTGCCGCAAACTTGGCTGCTTAAAGGAGCAGAAATTTGTTAGTTTACAGTTTTGGACATCAGAAGTTCAGGAGGCCAGGATGGCATTCTTTCTGGAAACTCTAGAGAATCTTTTCCCTGTGAAATTTCTAGCTTTAAAAGGTTGTGTAATAAGAATTGTAATGCATTCTGCTGTCATATATAAATTAAAAAAATAATTTTAAAAAAAGGTCTCCTGAATTCCTGGGCTCAAAACCCATCCCCTGTCTTCAAAGACAGCAGTAGAGCATCTTTCCATTGTTTGCTTCCTGTGGCTTCTGCTTCCACCAACACATCCATGGGACTAACTCTCTTGCAACTCTCGTTTTTTTATAAGGACTTGTGATTACAGTAGCCTGCCACGTGATCCAGGACTGTCTCCCCTTCTCATGATCTTAACCTGATCACATTTGCAAAGTATTATTTGTCACATAAGGTAACATATTTACAGATTCTGATGATTAGGACATGAGCAGCTTCAGGGATTGTTATTCTGTCTACCTTATGCAGTAATCCTGTTGTATTGAACACCATGAGGAAGTGCCACACTGTACTTCAAAGAGGGTACTCTGTTATGTACCCACCACCCATATGTGTTTCTTGTTTTCCCACAAACCTGCAACATTGTTGTTTTAAAAATAAGCTTCATTGTTTAGAGTAGTTTAAATTCCCACAAAAATAGAGAAGAAAGCACAAAGGGCTTATAAAAACACCTTGTCCCCCTACATGCACAACCTTCCACATTATGACCATAGCATACACAGTGCAGTGATAAATTTGGTATGATCAGGGAGCATTAATGGATGTCATCATCATGCAAAGTCCAAGGTGTAGGTTTGATTCTTGGTGTTGTGGTTTCTATGGGCTTTGGGAAAATATGACATCTACCCTGCGTAGTCGTATCGTACAGCATGATCTCATGGCCCTACAATCCCTTTGCTCTCAGTCTCTTTGTTGCTCCCTTTCTTTAACCTCTGGCAAATCACTCACCCTTTTTTGTCTTCATCATAGTTTTTCTTGGTCTGGAATGTTTTGAAGTTGGAAGCGTATGGCACATAGCTTTGTCATATTGGCTTCTTTCACTTAATAATACGCAGTGAAATTTCTTATGTGTCTTTTTGTGGTTTGGTAGCTCTTCTTTTCATGCCAAATAACTCAATTGTCTGGATGTTATATCGTTTATTTATTTATTTACCTACTGAGGGATATCTTGACTGATTTCTAGTCTTGTCAATTATAAAAAAAAGCTGCTACTAAAACATTAGAAGGCAGTTACTTTGTGTGTGGATATATTTCTTTTCTTTTCTTCTCTCTCTCTCTCTTTTTTTCTTTTGGGCAAATAATTAGGAGGAGTTACTGAATTTCATGGAAAAAATATGTTTAGTTTTATAAGAAATTGCCAAAGTATATTTCAAAGCACCTTTTTTTTTTTTTGCGTTACTCCCAGTAATGAATGTTCATGTTGTTCTGTATCTTTACCAATATTTAGAGTGTTAAAGTTTTGCTTTTGACCACTCTAATGGTTGTGTGGTTATTTCACTTTAATTTGCAACTAATGACACATTTTCATGTGATGATTTTCCAGTGGCATCCCTTATTTTATAAAATGTCTGCTAAAGTCTTTTGTCCATTTAAATCAGGTTGTCAATTTTCTTATTATGAAGTTGCAAGCATTCTTTCTGTATTTTAGAAAACAGTTCTTTAACATGTGTGTCTTTTGAAAATGTTTTCTCCATCTCTGGCTTGTATTCTCATTCTCTTGACAGTGCACAACTTTTAATTCCATGAAGTCCAACTTACCAATTATTTCTTGATGCTACTTCTTTTTTGCGGGGAGGATCGGAACCAGGGGCACTCAACTACTGAGCCACATCCCCAGTCCTATTTTGTATTTTATTTAGATGTGGGGTCTCACTGAGTTGCTTAGCTCCTTGCTCTTGCTGAAGTTGTCTTTGAACTCACGATTTTTTTTTTCTCATTACCTCAGCCTCCAGAACCACTGGAATTACAGACATGTGCCACCATGCTCTGCTTGATACTACTTCTTCTTTTTTTTCTTTTTAAATTTATTTACGTTAATTAGGAATATATGACAGCAGAATGCATTTTATTCATTGTACAGAATTGTAGCACAACTTTTCATTTCTCTGATTGTATACAATGTATCATCACACCATATGTGCAGTCATACATGTACCTAGGGTAATAATGTCCATCTCATTCCACTATCTTTCCTTCTCCCCCATCCCCCCTTTGCCTAATCAAAGTTCTTCCATTTTTCCCATGCCCTCCCCCATATGGATCAACATCCACTTATCAGAGAAAACATTTGGCCTTTGGTTTTTTGGAATTGGCTTACTTCGCTTAGCATGATATTCTCTAACTCCATCCATTTATCTTCAAATGCAATAATTTTTATTCTCTTTTAATGCTGAGTAATATTCCTTTGTGCATATATACCACCGTTTCTTTATCCACTCATCTATTGAAAGGCATCTATATTGCTTCCACAGTTTAGCTATTGTGAATCGTGCTGCTATAAACATTGATATGGCTGTGTCCCTGTAGTATGCTGTTTTTAAATCCTTTGGGGGTAGACCAAGGAGTGAGATAGCTGGGTCAAATGGTGGTTCCATTCCCAGTTTTCTAAGGAATCTCCATACTGCTTTCCAGTGTGGTTGCAAGAATTTGCAGTCCCACAGCAATATATGAGTGTGGCTTTCCCCCACAACCTCATCAATACTTAATGTATGTATTCTTGATAACTGCCATTATGATTTGTGTAAGATGAAATCTTAGAATAATTTGATTTGAATTTCTCTATTTACTAGAGATGTTGAACATTTTTTATATATATTTGTTGATTGTATGTCTTTTTCTGAGAAGTGTCTTTTCAGCTCCATAGCCCATTTATTGATTGGTTTGTTTGTTTTTTTGTTGTTAAGTTTTTTGAGTTCTTCATATATCCTAGAGATTAGTGCTCTATCTGATGTGCGTGTGGCAAAAATTTGCTCCCAAAATGTAGTCTCTCTCTTCACCTCATTGATTGTTTTTTTTTTTCCCTGAGAAGAAGCTTTTTAGTATGAATCCATCCAGTTTTATTTATTTTACTTTAGAAGTCTTGTTAAGGAAGTCAGGGCCTAATCTGATGAGACAAAGATTTGGGTCTACTTTTTCCTCTATTAAGGCGCAGGGTCTCTAGTCTCATTCCTAGGTCGTTGATCCACTTTGAGTTGATTTTTGTGTGTGGTGAGAGATAGGGGTTTAGTTTCATTTTCCTGTATATGGATTTCTACTCCCAGAAACATTTGCTGAAGAGGTTGTCTTTTCTCCAATGTATGTTTTTGGCACCTTTGTCTAGTATGAGATAACTGTATTTATGTGGGTTTGTCTCTGTGTCCTCTATCCTGTACCATTGGTCTACATACCTGTTTTGGTGCCAAAACCATGCTGTTTTTGTTACTATAGCTTTGTAGTATAGTTTAAGATCTGGTGTTGTGTTCCCTCCTGCCTCACTCTTCTTGCTAAAGATTGCTTTGGCTATTCTGGGTCTCTTGTTTTCCCAAATGAATTTCATGATTGCTTTTTCTATTTCTAAAAGGAATGACATTGGTATTTTAATTGTAATCACATTGAATTTGCATATCACTTTGGGTAGTATGACTGTTTTGACAATATTAATTTTGCCTATCCAAGAGCATGGGAGATCTTTCCATCTTCTAAGGTCTTCATCAATTTCTTTCTTTAGTGTTTTGTAGTTTTCACTGTAGAGGTCTTTTACCTCTTCTGGTTAAGTTGATTCCCAAATATTTTATTTTTTTCTGAGACTATTGTGAATGGGATAGTTTTCCTAATTTCTCTTTCAGAGGATTCATCACTGTTATATAGAAGTGCATTTGATTTATGGGTATTGATTTTATATCCTGCTACTTTGCTGAATTTATTTATTAATTTTAGAAGTTTTCTGTGAAGTTTTTTTTGGAGGCTATAAGTATAGAGTCATGTCATCAGCAAACAATGGTAGTTTGAGTTCCTCTTTTCCTATCTGTATCCTTTTAATTTCCTTTGTCTGTCTAATTGCTCAGACTGGAGTTTCAAGGACTATGTTGACTAGAAATAGTGAAACAGGACATCCCTGTCTTGTTCCAGTTTTTAAAGGGAATGCTTCAAATTTTTCTCTATTTAGAATGATGTTGGCCTTGGGTTTAGCATAGATCACTTTTAAAATGTTGAGGTATGTTCCTACTATCCCTAGTTTTTCTATTGTTTTGAACACGAAAACAAGCTGCATTTTAAATGCTTTCTCTGCATCAATTGATATAATCATATGATTCTTATCTTCAAGTCTATTGATGTGATGAACTATATTTGTTGATTTCCATGTGTTGAACCAACCTTGCATCCCTGGAATGAACCCCACTTGATCAATGTGCACTATTTTTAAAATATGTTTTTATATACAATTTGTCAGAATTTTATTGAGAATTTTTGAATCATACTACCCAAAGTGATATGCAAATTCGTGATTACAATTAAAATACTGAATTTTTGAATCAGTATCTTCAGGGATACTGGTCTAAAATTTTCTTTCCTTGATGTGCCTCTGCCTGGATTTGGTATCAGGATGATACTAGCTTCATAGAATGAGTTTGGAAGGGTTCCCTCCTTTTTAATGTCATGGAATAATTTGAGGAGTATTGGTATCAATTCTTCTTTGTTTGTCTTGTAGAACTCAGCTGCAAATCTGTCTGGTCTCAAGCTTTTCTTTGTTAGTAGGCTTTTGATGGCGTCTTCTATTTCCTTGCTTAAAATTGATCTCTTTAAATTGTGTATGTCCTCTTGATTCAGTTTGGGCTGATCATATGCCTCTAGATATTTGTTGGTGTCTTCAAGGTTTTCTATTTTATTGGAATATAAATTTTCAAAATAATTTCTAAATTGTCTTCTGTATTTCAATAGTGTCTGCCATGATATTTTCTTTTCATCACAAACTTTAGCAATTGAGTTTTCTCTCTCCTTCTTTTTGTTAGGGTAGCTAAGGGTTGTCAATTTTAGTTATTTTTTTCAAAGAACTAGATTTTTGTTTTGACAATTTTTTTGAATTGTTTCTTTTATTTAAATTTCATTGATTTCTGTACTGATTTTAATTATTTCCCATCTTCTGCTACTTTTGGAGTTGGTTTGTTCTTCTTTTTCTAGGGCTTTGAGATGTAATGTCAGATCGTTTATTTGTTGACTTTTTCTTCCTTTAATAAATGAGCTTAATGCAATGAACTTTCCTCTTAGCACTGTCTTCATAGTGTCCCAGAGATTTCAATAAGTTGTATTAGTGTTGTAATTTACCTCTAAGAATTTTTTTTAGTCTCCTCTCTGATGTCTTCTTTTATCCATGCATCATTCAATGGCATATTGTTTAGTCTCCAGGTGTTGGAGTAGCTTCTATTTTTTATTTTATCATTGATTTCTAATTTCATTCCACTATGGTAAATAGAATGCAAGGTAGTATCTCCATCTTTTGTTTTTATAAGACTTACTTTGTGGCATAACATATGGTCTATTTTGTAGACGGATCCATGTGCTGCTGAGAAGAAAGTATATTTGCTCATTGATGGATGGAATATTCTACATATGTCTGTTAAGTCCAAATTATTTATTGTTTTTATTGACTTCTGTAGTTTCTTTGTTTAGTTTTTGTTTGGAAGATCTATCCAGTGGTGAGAGAGGTGTATTAAAGTCACCCAGTATTATTGTGTTGTGGTCTACTTGGTTCTTGTAGTTGAGAAAGGTTTGTTTGACATAATAGATGCCCCACTGTTTGGGGCATATATATTTATGATTGTTATATCTTGTTGATGTATGAATCTCTTAAGCAGTATGAAATGTCCTTCTTTATCTCTTTTCACTAGCTTTGGCTTTAAGTCCACTTTATCTGATATGAGGATGGAAACCCCTGCTTGTTTATGTGGTCCATGTGAATGGTACTTTTTTCCCTACCTTTTCACCTTCAGTCTGTGATATCTTTTCCTGTTTGATGATTCTCTAGAAGACAGCATATTGTTGGTTATATTTAAAATTCAAACTGACAGTCTATCTTTTAATTGATGAGTTTAGGCCATTTACATTCAGGGTTATTATTGAAATATGATTTGGATTCCCAGACATTTTGGTTTATTTTTGGTTTTTAACTTGGCTTGTTTTCTCTTTTGATTGGCCTTTCCTTTAGTGTAGTCGCTCCCTTTGCTGATTTTCATTTCCTCTTCCTGAAATATTTTGCTGAGAATACTTTGTAGTGTAGGCTTTCTCACTGTAAATTCCTTAATCTTTTGTTTATCATGAAAGGTTCTTATTTTGTTATCAAATCTGAATCTGAATTTTGCTGGATATAAGATTCTTGGTTTGCATCTATTTTCTTTCAGAGATTGGTATGTGTTGTTCCAGGATCTACTGGCTTTGAGGGTCTGGCTTGAAAAAATCTGCTGAGATCCAAATTGGTCTCCCCTTACATATGATTTGATTCCTCTCTCTTGCAGCCTTTAGTATTCTATTCTTATTCTGTATGCTAGGCATTTTCATTATAATGTCCCTTAGTGTAGATCTATTGTAATTTTGTACATTTGGTGTCCGGTAAGCCTCTTGTATTTGATTTTCCAATTCATTCTTCATGTATGGGAAATTTTCAGATATCTCATTGAAGAGATTGTTCATTCCTTTGGTTTGAGTCTCTGTGCATTCCCCTATCCCAATAAATCTTATATTTGGTTTTTTAATGCTATCCCATAATTCTTGAATGTTCTGTTCATGGTTTCTTACCATCTTCACTGTGTGGTCAACTTTATTTTCAAGATTGTATATTTTGTCTTCATTATCTGATGGTCTATGTCTTCCAAGTAATCTAGTTTGTTGGTGATACTTTCTATTGTATTTTTTATTTCATTTACTGTTTCCTTCATTTCAAGAATTTCTGATTTTTTTTTTCAGAATCTCTCTTTCTTGAAGTAATCTTTTTCTGCCTATATTTGCTCCTTTATCTCTCTGTTGGAGTTATCAATATTTGTTTGTATTTGCTCACTTAGGTCATTCTTTAATTCATAGATCATTTTAATTATGTACATTCTGAACTCCTACAACATTTTATCAACTGGGCTATATATGGATTCTATTATTGTAGTAACTTAGTTTTTTTGGGGTACTTTCTTCCCTTATTTTTTCATGTTGTCTATATATCTTCCTTTCTTGCAGTGCAGATCTGAGGTTTTACAGATTTTATACCATATAATCTTGTAGTGTCCCTGCAGATTACTTGTACCCTACCTTGATATTTGGCTTCCTGTCACTAGCTGGTGTCCCATGATAGATGATATTGCAACTAAAGGTGACAATAGAAGAGGTAACTCAAGGTTGCAGTGTGTCCCAAAATGGATGCAACAATTTTCAGAGATGGGCCTGAAAGTTTGGGCTGACTGTTTCGAGATGCATCTGCCTCCAGGCCCTATCTGTTGTCCCAAAGTGGAGGCTACTGCATGGGCAGGACTATGGAGATGGCTGCAGTGTCCCAAAATGGAGGTGTGCTAGGCCTGGGCTCCACTGTGGGTGTGCTAGTTGGTCTTGGACCTAATCTAATTGATACTACTTCTTGATTCATGCTTTTGGTGTTGTATGTAAAAGTTATCACCGTACCCAAGGTGATCTGGGTTTTACCCTGTGTTGACTTCTAGGAATTTCATAGATTTGCATTTTACATACAGATCTCTGATCTATTTTGAGTTAATTTTTGAAGGGTATAAGGGCTGTGTCTAGATTTATTTTCTTGCATATGGATATTCAATTTCTCCAGCACAATTTTTTTTGTGAAGACAATCTTTACTCATCATATTGCCTTTGCTCTTTTGTGAAATATCAAGTGACTGTATTTACGTATATCTTTTCTGCCCTACTGATTTTTCTATTTTAACAACACTATGCTGTTGATACTATAGCATATACTAAGTCTTGGAATTGGTTAGTATCTGTCAATCTGATTTTTTCTTCTTCAACAGTGAGTAGTTATTCTGGGTCTTTTCTACTCCATACTTTAGAATAAGTTTATCAATATTCATAAAATAACTTGCTGAGATTTTGATTTGTATTCTATTGAGGCTATAGGTCAATTTGAGAAGAACTGAGCTTGTGTAATATTGAGTCTTCTTATCCTTGAGCATGGAATATCTCTCCATTTATTTAGTTTTTCTTTGATATAATTTATCTGAGTTGTGTAGTTCTCTTCTTAGACATCATATATATTTTGCTCCATTTATACTTAAATATTTCATTTTGGGAGACTAATAAAAATGTTATTATGTTTTAAATTTTATTTTATTGGTGATTCATGGGAAAAATGACTGTTATATATTGTTCCATTAAGTTCTACATTTTTAATACTGCAAATATTTCAATAACATTGTCATAGGTGCATTAAATAGATCAGAAATCATTATCTAGATCTTATATATCCTTTACATATATGCTTTATATATCTTTCCAAATGCTCTAATCTTTTTGCTATCGCTCTCCTCAAAAGACTAGAACTCTAAAAATATAACATTTATTTCAAAAGTTACCATAAGTGATATGTTGCTCAATTTAAGATTTTATATGTGTCCCATATCTGGGATGATGGCACTTAGGTTAACCTTTGTGATCCTAGAACAGTTGTTGATTGTTCAATTGTTAAGCTTCTCATTTGTTAGAATGGTGATATGGTCTGAATGTGTTTTCCTCAAATTCACATGGTGGAAGCTGAGTCCCCAGTGTGAAGTAATAAGACCTTTGGTTGGAAGATGATTGGGTCATAAAATTCTGCCACTATGAATAGAATAATCCACTTGTGTTCATCAGCTTTTGCATTGTTCTGATCCAAATACCCAACAAGAACAATTTAGAGGAGGAAAAGTTTATTTTGGCTCGTGGTTCAGAAATTTAGTCCATGGTGGGCTGACTCTGTTGCTCTGAGACTGAGATGAACAAAGTCATTATGGCCGAAGGCTTGTGGATGTTCTCTGCTCCCTTCATGGCAGTCAGGAAGCAGAGAGAGAGTGGGCCAGGGAGCACTGGGAAGATGAGACCTCCTGGAGTACTCTCCATTTGCCCACCTCCTCCCTCACCTGCCTACAGTTACCACCCAGTCAGTTCATTCAAACTAGACTGAACTGATTAGGATATCTCTCTCACAATCCAACTCCTTCACCTCTGAACATATCTGCATTAACATAGGAACTTCTGGGGCTCACTTCCTCTGTCTCACTATGAGATACCCTCATCATATTGTAATACAAGAGCAAGAAGGCTCTCGCTAGATGCTGAATGAATGTTAGCACTGTACTCTCAGACCATCCACCGTGCAGAAATAGAAGCAAAATAAACTTATTTTGTATATAAATTGCCTGGTCTCGGGTATTTATTATAGCAACAGAAAATGAACTCAAACAGATGGAGTAAGGATTTCTCGCTACTTATTGAATTGGAAACTAGAAGTCAATGACACTTTTTACTATTTATCATTTAAAATTTTACCTGTCCTAGTAGGTATGAGGTAGGATTGATTTGCATTTCCTTAATGACTAATGACCAATTATGTTGTTCATCATGCATATAATTTTAAACACCACTTACATGCTATTTTATTATAATTATAATTTCAGTGTTTTAGAATAAGCAGATGGAGCCTTTTGACAATGGTATTATGTCACATTGTGAGCCAGCTTTCATTTAGGTATTGTTTGGAGACTCTCTCTTCACTGGGTCTGTTTAGATTTCTAGAATGAATCTTTCTTTGGAAGACATGTAACATAAAGAATGGACAAAAATTGCCTTTGTTTGCATTTGATGTAATTAATACTCATTTTTAGCCTGGCATGTGTTGAGGCCACTGGTCATATGCTTTTCAGATATGCTCAACAGCTCTTCCTCAGAGAAACTGCCCCTCCAATAGTTTTAGTCTTTATGAGGTTTGTGATCATACCTATTCTTCATCCACCTGTAGACTTTCCTCCCCAAGCCATAGGGATATGCACAGAGCATGTCACCTTGACTTGGCCTATATCATAGTGTCTTCTGAACATCTTTTCCATCACATTTTCTTGTCACCCTCTCTTCTCCATTTTGGTGTACAGCTTTTACTTCAATGCTTTCAAGATCTTTGAGGTAAAATGTTGACTCTCTAGGAGAACAATAAAAGCAAACTAGTACATTTGGTATGATTTTAGGGATACCACAAGGACTTCTCAATTAGCACACCTGTACACACACAAACACACACATATCTCCTATTAAATCATGGCTTTGCTCCTCCTCAGATGAGCTGCTCAATTGTGAAGATATTGACTGGAGGGAGATTGATGAAACATTGTCTGAGAGTGATATTTGCTTTTACTCACCCACATGCTGTAGAGACAACCCAACTTCCTTTATTTGTGATATGTATCACTTCTTCATGTCCCATAGTGACAGAAGCTAGTGTGAATTTAAGGTATACTTTGATGTGCACAAGTGTGCATGTTGAACCAACCATGTCATCTCAAATAATACAAATAATGGTGATTTTAAAAATATCCAGAGTTATGCAGATGTATAAAGTCTGTAGGAAAATGAGATCTGTGCCTTCTTGTTTCCTTGATGATGGATAAAGACTTCAGTGAGGTAATCACATCTTGATGATCTCCTGTGAAGTCAGATTGCTAAAAGGCAGTTTAACAAAGGGAATTGACATGTATGGACCACCATTCCTTAGTGCATCCAAGTACCTGGTTTCATTTTGTCTGTCAAAGAACCTACTGAGGGAAGTATCGTGCTACTGTTTGTATAGACTAGTAAACTGGGATTCGAAAATATTTAATAAATTAATTCATCTTTTCCCCTTTTAGCTTGGCAAGTTGGTACCTGCCTATGAATACCAGTGACTGGGAGGCTGAGGCAGAAGGATTGCAAGTTTGAGGCCAACCTCAGCAAATTAGTGAGATCTTGCTTCAAAATAAATAATAAAAGAGACTCTGGATGTAGGTCAGTGGTAAAGCACCCCTGGATTCAATCCCCACTTTTTGTCCTTCTATTAATGTTTCCCCCAAATCAATTTGTGAACAGGGGCAGGATTGGCTTCATGCTATCATCCTGTTGAAATTGTTTAAAATATAAATTCTAGTCTCCCATACCTGAACATTCTAGTTTGGTAAGTCTGGCTTAAACCCAGGGATTATTTGTATATACTAAAGTAATTTGGCTATATAGCCAGGTTTAAAACATCTATTTCACCACATGACCTCAGTCTAGTTTGGGGAGTTAATTAAGTTTCATCTTTCAACCCTATTTAAATTTATTGACAAAGGCTGCTCAGAGTCCTGTTACTAAGATAAGCTGATGGAGAAGTATCCTGTGATCCATTAGTGATGGCTGCAATGGGTCCAGATAGAGGGAGGAGAATCCCACTGTCAAATATTGGCCAACTGTGATCTCAATTATGACAGTTAGGTGTGTGAGAAAGAAAAAAAAGGAAATTAGATAATACCACTGATATATTTATGAAAAATTTCCCAAAAATACACTTAATATTTTATTCAGCTAAATGCAAACCTCTTAACTATCATAAACCCAAATTTAGCTCTTGGAAAAATAGTAGTGATAACTACTATAGAAAGTCAAACAAAGCAGAAGAATCCAGGTGTTCTTGCAGATCTCCAAGGTGCTGAATTATGTCCACTGTCCCAGCCCTGTGGAAATACCTGTGCCAGGAATTCTGTGTGAGAGTGGCTGCCGTGTGCCCATGTTCTCTATTTTGCAGTCTTATTTCTTATGGTAGAAAAAAAAATAGTGACTGTATATATTTTAGTAATAGATCACATATTTCTTATTACTTCAAAACCTTTAGGGAGAGAGCAAACATGTTTTATAGTTTTAAATTGTGTGTGTCCTAGGATTCTGACATTATTAAATTTTAATTTTAGATGTGTATCTTCTATTTGGAGAAATAATTTACAAGACAGGCCTGATTTTTTATAAGTCATACTTAAATAGATACAATGCAGTCATTATTTAATGTAGTCACAGAAAGAATAGAAAATATTGTGTCATTCATCATAAAATGATGTCTACATTTTATGTCTGAATTTTCCAGAACATAACAAGGAGAACCCCACACTTGGGATTTATTTAATCTAGAATAACTCATGTGCAGCTTCGTAACTTCAACAATCAGGGATCCTGAAATCTTCATTATTTTAGTGTCAGCTGGTAACCTGAAACAGATTGAAGAGACTCCTAGGTTCCTTAAACCCTTATTTCGTAGCTTCCACTCTTGGTGCAGATATTGCTACTTCCTTCTGTCCACATGGAAGGTAATGATACACAAGATTATTTGCCACAGTTAGGAGTTAGGCTCAAGAATGACTTTTTCTTCCCCTCACCTTTTATTTTTTATTTTTTTGTAGCAGGGATTAAACCCAGGGTGCTTTCCCACTGAGCTACATCCCCAGTTGTTTGGCTCTTTTTATTTTATTTTGAAACAGACTTTTGCTAAGTTGTTTAGGGTATTGCTGACTTAATGAGGCTGTCCTCAAAATCGAGATACTCTTGCCTCAGCCTCCTGAGTCTCTGGGATTACAGACCCACCATACCCAGCTAGGAATGACTTTTTCAGTGTTTGGTTATCTTCTTACCTGTAGAAGAGTTGTGGAAAGATATAGCAAATATAAAGAGAGAAATGTGGTTTACTAGTGGTACCCATTATGGAACCAGAATGGGGCAGTGACAGCACAGAGCTAGTATAGTTATCACTTTTAATTCAGATCAGTAACAGTAGCTATGTGGGTGAGGAAAAAAATAAAAATATCATGTATGCTGTAATCATAAGCATGAAGACATAAAAATGAAAGAAGTGGACAAGAGGTATGGAATGAAGTGTCGGGGTATAATTTCCCAAAACCTAAATGGAATCCTCACAAATCTCCGCAGTGCTAGACTGTTGGAAATGAAAACACAACAAAACTCCAAAGCCAACTCTCTGGATACAACTGCTAAATACATTTAAAAAATCTAATTGACTTTGAATGATACATGTGTTTCTGTTAATAACAGTGTTCCTCATTTCAAAATTCTTAAGATGTGAGTTCTTAGGAAAAATATGCTATAAAAATACTTTATTACTTTGCCATTCATTCAGCAGAGCCCTGAAATTGGCCAGTAGATTGGTTTCAAATCTGGAGCTCTGGTATTTCTCCTCAGTTTTACCATTGTAACAATTGAGGCTCAGGGTTCTAGTGATACAGTGACAGTACAAGCTAACTGAAAAGTGCAAAATAAATGTCATTGCCTCAGAGATTAGATGATACAGTGATATTTTTCTGCTAGCATTACAATTGAGATGATTTTTATGGAGGGAGATAAAGTAAGAGTAAAGAATTCCTGACAAGTACTTATGAGAGGGACTTTTGTGTTTGTAAACAAAATGTGACTTCATCAAAGCAAATGCAAAGTGATTATTTTAACTTCTGTTGCAATTTTTAATGCAATTCTGACATATTCTAGGGTTGTGGGGTTGGTTTAGTATAACAGACTGAGGAAAGTATGGCATTTGTCAGACCAAGGGCAACTAAAGAAGTCAGGCCAGACAATAAAAATATATACTTTGTACAGTGATGCAGAGGGATTTTTAAATAGAGTTCCCGTTTGCTCCAAACTCCAGGAAACATGCTCAACTCTCAAGGTGTTTCCCCAAAGAAATAAAAGCTTTCTTTTTATGTTGTTGTCTCTGTGAGAAGATTACCTTTAAGACAATGACCAAATCAAGGAAACCCTATAAACAACTGGTTATAAATACAAGCTGAAGCTAAGACACATGTTGAAATTAGAGGACACCAATTACCATGGCTTTATTTCTGGTTTTCTCATTACGGGTCGTACACGTGTTTCCTGTTGTGCTTTAGTAAAAATTATATCTTTTATCAGTTCACATTTCCTACAAATACAACCAAGATCAAATTTAGCAGCTTGCAAATTAACTTTTAAATGTGCTCGTGCATGTTTTAATAGGTAAGGAATAGGTATTTGATAACTGTGCTGGGTAATGAACTCACTTCACATCATATTAAACATGATAAATGAACAAGGGATGAAAAAAGAGAAGAGAAAGGATGGGAAAGAAAGAGAGGGAGGAAGGGAGGAAAGAAGGAAGAAGGAAAAGGCAGTAAATTTAAGAATTGTCAGAGATGATGCTAAAAATGGGCTACGATTGTGGCACAGGGGCAGAGTGATTGCCTTACATACGTGAGGCACTGGGTTCAATCCTCAGCACCACATAAAAATAAATAAATAAAAAATAAATAAGTAAAAGTATTGTGTCCATCTACAACTAAAAAATATTTTAAAAAGTTAATAAAAGGAAACAATGTAAATATCCAATTATAAGAGATTGTATCATGTAGTGAACAAGTTTGTAGCACCAGCATTCAGAAAGCCTTCAAAGCAATTTTGATGCATGCTAAAGTTTGAGAGACATTGATGTAATGAAATGTTACACAGAGTGTTTTTAAAGAAAACTTACTAAGTGAATTAAGGAATAAAATTCTTGATATATTAATATCATCCTATGCTAATTTTGTATAATGTGATTTCAATTTTATAAATATACCCATGCATATATTTATAAGATTAACATAATTCTTACATATGTATATATACAAATACACATAAATACATGCTAGCAGGAAAAAAATACTAGTCACTGGGAGTCATTTTGAATTACTTATTTGTACATTTATGTTCTTTTTCAAATTCTCTTCTATGATGGCACATTAGCTTTTCATCACTGTGACCAAAATACCTGAAAAGAAAATTTAGAGGAGGAAAAGTTTAATTTGGGTTGTTGTTTCAGAGGTTTCAGTCCATGGTTAATGGACTCCTTTGCTCTGGGGCCAAGATAAAACAGAACAACATGGCAGAAGGACTTGGCCAAGGAAAACTTCTCAGCTCATGGCAGCCAGGAAACAGAGGTAGAGGAAGAGGCCAAGGACAAATAGATTCCAAGGGTATATGGCTTACCTCTTCTAGCCAAGCCCCACTTGCGTATAGTTACTATCCACTAGTTCACTCAATTGTCAATCAGTTAACCTAGTAAATAGATTAATCCACTAATGATATTAGAGCACAAAATTTTGCCTAAGAGTCTCACCTCTGAACTCTGCTCCGCAGTGATCATAATTTCAATAGAAGAACTTTTCTGAGGACATTCCAGATGCAAACCACAGCAGATGACATTTTCCTTATATTCAATAAAACATCTTGGGCACAAACATTTTCATGTATATGAAATGCTTAGGAAGTTTCAATACCCCAAGTTTCCTATGGCCCTGAATGTTTATTCACCTATGTAAACACTGATTTATGGCAGGGAGGACCCTTCTTCAATATCAGATGATGTTTTATCATTCAAGAAAACAGTAAGATGTGGTACTTGGGTTGATCTAGCCACAGGCAGGATGTGGCTACCAGAAAGTACTATAAGCCTTTGAGTAGAAGGAGCCACATCCTCCTCCCACCAGTTCTTTTTTTAGCTGATGGCAACTCCTAGGATTCTGACATTAACCAAAGTTCACATATTCTTTGTATTGCTCTCATACCTAATTTCTCACAAGCAATTCTTAGAATAAGCGTAGTAATAGTACAGAGCACAGGGTGTGCAATTTAAGGAAATATTAGGCATAAGGGATTTGAAATGACCAAATGGTCAAATAAGGGGAGCCATGAAAAAGCAGTGATCAAACAACATTTGCTTATTTTATGTTCCAAATGATCTGTCCTTTATTATCTCAAAACCATTAAAATTTGTTCTCTGGTTGACTTTTTCTTTTTTTTTTTTTTTGCAACTATCTGGGAACCATGAAGGTTCAACCTGTTTTAATAGTACTTGGACAATATAGTAAACATAATATTGTTTACAATCATCTTGAAAAGCCCTCTGGCATTGGTAGCATTTTATATGTCATAGAAAATAAATATTGTGGCAGGTGTGACTTATCTACATCACTGGGACAAGATAACTTCCTTTTTGCCTGTTGTTCACAGTAGATAGATAACAAGATCAGAGGATAGCCTCACTTCTCCAAATTGACAACTGCCCTCAATTATGGTTTTTAGAGCCTAATAAGAGGCATAATTCACTTCCATACAATGATTTCCATCAGCTGCCAGAGATCATGTTGGAAAGATCTGAGGACAGAAATACAGTTCCATTCCCAAAGCAAATTCAGAAATTGCAATGATTTGGAGGAATAGTGATACATTACAGAACAGTGGCAAGTTGAAAAGTCCAAAATTCTCATAGAAAATGAGAATGAAAGAACATAACTTTGTGCAGTAATCTCGAAAACTAAATCTACTTTTCCAGTTACTCATAAACAAAAAATCTTAGTTTTTTGATATCTGTTATCCCAAACGTATAGATACATGAGTAGGAACACAGATGGATTTTGGAAAGCTAGATGCTGCCATCTGACTGTTATGGCCATGCCCTCAGGTTTATTACCAAGGCTGTTTTTATGATTTCCTACAAATGTCCTTTGTATCGCTGAGATATACTTATAAATATTTTACTATATTTGGAAATACTCAGAAGGGTTTCAAAAGAAGCCTACAGGAAAAATATGGAAATTAATTGGGATATGTAAATGTTGCAGATAAGGTGCTCTTAGAGAAAATAGAACAGAGTTAAATAAAGCAAAAATCAGGATTAGAAACTCAGTCAAAAACGAGAATCTTAAAGTGCCTGTGTTTTGTCAACAGTGGCTTGGCAGTTAGAATAGGAAGGACAGAGGAAGTTAAACCCATGCTGGTTTCCAGAAGTCAGATACAAAAAAAAAAAAAAATGAACCTCTAGGACCAGATGGTTTTATGGCTTTAGTAAACAATATATTTGCATAATGCTTCCTCAATAATCCTGTCAGGAAGAGTGTTGAGCTAGGAAACAATGTAGGATTGTGCCGTTTTTGAATGACCAGGTCTCTAAATGGCCAACTGGTAATGAAGGAGAAACTGAAATGCTGGGAAGGAGACACTATATAAAGGACAGCTCTTAGACCATCTTGACAAATAGGTAATCATAAATGCCAATATGTTTTCGAATACTAGGTCTCCCCTGGTGGCCTCATGGTAAACTGATTATCAAAGGGTAATGAGGGCTTCTCTTGTTCCAGGCACCACCTCCATGGGGTTTCCTTGTTTGTTCTGATTTGTAGAGCCCTTTGACTTTTGTTTCTCCGGCTTGGGTGACTGCCATTTGGTTTCTCTTCAAGAAGAATCAACAAACCACTTGCTGTAGAATTCTAGTATACACAGGCATGACTGCTCCCTATTGATTTCAGGATGTGGGATTGTAACACGAGTTTTGAACATAATCCTCAGTTTCAGCCAGTGGCTGGGAACCCTCATCTAATTCATTCATTGAATGGATGTCATTGGCAACAATTATTTTTCCTACCTGTGTTTTTTGCCACATGCAAGCACAAATTTCTACTTTGTGATACCTGAGTCATTAAATACCTGTTACTAAAATCTCCCTTTTCTATCCCCCAAACATGGCAACAATTCTCTCCCCCCACCCCCACATTGAATGCTAAAGTAAAGATCTTAAAGGAAAGGGGGCAAATTCCAAAGCTTACCAGGATTATTATAGAGGCAACATATCTACATAGAGCCCGAGGTTGAAGGTAGTAAAGGCTAACCATAGAGAATGCTGGGGACTGTGGTGAAGGGGCAAGCCTGGGCTAAAAATCCTCAGCAGTTCCTCCAGACAATGGTGTCAGGTAACAAAGCAACACAAGAAATTCCCCATCTCCTGAATTTCTAAGAAAAGTCAAATTAACTTTTTAAACATCTCCATTTATGAAAATACTGATAATTTTTCAAATTCTGCAACTAAGTTTACCTTTTAATAATACTGCAGGGGACAAACAAAATACTTCCGTCAGCAGTATTTATCTCACAGAGCATCAGGCTGTGATCAACCACCTTAGTTTCTATGACAGTGCTGCCAATAGAAATGCAACATGGGCCACATATGCAACTTAAAATTTTCCAGGATAGATGTGAACAAGTGAAATGAAACATGAAATTAGTTTTATAACAAATATTATTTAATCCAGCTATTCAAAATATTAGTATTTCAATGTGTAATCATTGTAAAAATGATTCACTAGATATATTTTACATTTTTGTTTTAAGTCTGATGTGCAGTATATACTTTACATATATGTTAAATTTCAATTTTTATTAGCTACCTTTCAAAGTCTTAGTAATCCATATATGGCTAGTGGCTCTATATTGAACAGCACAGTTCCTGGTTTTAGAGTGCTTTCTGTAATACACACATAAACAGTGATCAAGTCTTTGATTGCTTAGGGCATTTTGACCATCAGGAACAGGGATCTCCTCTGTCCTGCCCCATTGGCTCTTGCTATTGTTGCAACATTCAGCTTCAACTGCCCAAGTGAATGCAGAAGGTGGACAGGAGGAACACATTCATGGGATATGCTTTCCCTAGGAATACTATAAGGAATTTTGGATATTTCTTAAAATTGGTGAAACATAACCTTAGACATTTCTTGGGAAGTCATTTAGTGAATATGATCTTCCATAACATTGTGAAAAATGATGATTCATCCTCTGCTTGTATATTTCTAGCTGTAGGAGCCTACTACCTCATGAATTAACTTTTATTATACTGGATTATTCTAATTTATAGAAACTTTTGTGTCAGATGAAAGAAGGTTTTACCTGATTCTAAGGGTGAGACAAAATTCAAGTGGAGAAAATAATGAGGAAACATTAATTCAAAAATGAAGCAAATCCATCCCAACAAAACAGGAAAAGGAGTAACTTTCCAGTCCTGAACTGTTCAAAGACTGAATGGGATTCCCTTGAGTTCCTTATATCTGAAAGTATCTCAGCAATGATTGTACAAGTAATGGTGAGCTTTCTGTGGCATAGGAAATGCATAATTATAATTTTTCTGCTTTGAACTTTATCATAGATTTAATAGAAATACCATATTTCAAAGCATAATCAATGTCACCACATTAGTGTATATTCACAACTATTCTGTGCATCCTAATCTTGCACAAAAGACAGGTTAGTTATTACTAATGATTTATTAGAAATAATGGCACAAGTTTTTAAAAAATAATAGGCACATCCCTCTTTTCTGCAAAAAAGTTTGGTACAGAATCTGCAATTACCTAGTGAAATATGGTTCATATGTTTCTAATACACATACAGACACATATAGTTCCAAAATAAACATAAACATATTTTATGTATTATTTTTTAAGTTAAAAATGCTATCATGCTATTTTAATTTGCATTTTCCTATTACCGGAGAAAATAAGCATGTGTATATAGTTGTAGCAAAAAAGATTTTCTCTTTTGTGAATTGCTTGTTCATGTTTTTTTTCCCATTTAAATTTTTTTTTCCATTTTGATTTTTATATATTTGGGATACATGAAAATAAATAAGGGTAGTGGCACCGTGTGGAGGCTGTGGAGCTGAACTCTGTAGCACAATGGGCTGGGTTGAATGAATCCTGGGACCCGCCAGGGCACAGTCAGGGCAGGCCTGGCATCTAGACCGGGGCTGTGAAACGGGCAGTTCTTAGCTACTGCTCACTGGCTGCCCAGGGCCTCTCATGGTGCAGAGTTGAAGTGCAGTAAGATGTTCACAAGGACCACCTTGCCAACCATGAATGAAAGAGATCATCAAGCTGTTTGGGCCTTTAAAAATAAAGTTGATCTTAGAAGTAGTCATGTTTATATTGGCTCAGAGAATTCAGGGAAGATTTTATGGATTTTAGTTTGAGGATTATTTTCATCTTTATATAAATCAGTTATACATGACAGTGGAGTGTATTTTGACATGTCATGCATACAAGGAGTGTGGCTTCCCATTCTTGTGGTTGTGCATGATTGGGAGTTTCACCAGTTGTATGTATATGTATATATATATATATATANATTCAAGTTGCCTTGCTTTCAAGAATACACACACACACACACACACACACACACACACATATATATGTATGTATACATATATGTTGACCTATTGTATTTCTTCTGTGAAGTGTCTGTTTAGTTCCTTTGTGCATTTGTTGATTGGGTTGTTTGTTCTTTTAGTATTGAGTTTTTGGGTTCTTTGTAAATCTTGGAGATTAGTGCTCTAAGATTAGTGAAAGTCGTGGAGATTTTTTCTCATTTTGTAGGCTTTCTCTTCGTGTTCTTGATTGTTTCCTCTGCTGTAAGGAAGCTTTTTAGTTTGATACCAACCCATTTGTTGATTCTTGATTTTACTTCTTGGCACTTTGGAGTCTTGTTGAGAAGTTTGTTTTCTAGGACGACATAATGGAGATTGGGGCCTGCTTTTTTTTTTTTTTTCCTAGTAGGGGAAGGCTCTCTGGTCCTAGGTCCTTGATCCACTTATGAGTGTAAAAAACCATTCTTTAGGCAGTCAATACCATTATGACTGCACTGACTGCATAGCAGATTTTAGAATATACATCTTGGGAATGAATAGACCTAGAAGCACTCCTCATTTGCCTTCTACTCTTAGACTTACCCAGAAGGATAATTTTAAACTAGGCAAGCATCTTTTGTTGTGGAAGGCATTTGAGGCTATTTTTTATAACCCTGTGTCTCCAATTCTTTCCTTGTCTCCCCTTCCCTTACCTAACCCTTACTTATCCTAAGCCTGCCAGTGTTACCCATGGCATTTATTAGCTTTGCTCATTGAGTAGATTTAGGAGTTTATTTTTTCTTCTGTTAAGTCATAAAAAGTCATTGAAGATACTTAATGATGAAGAACCTTGCACATACCACGCACACCTCATATGAGATGGGCAACAAGAAGTCACCTCCAGAACTGGGCACTCTGGACTGCAGTGTGGAAACTTCATAGCTTCCTGTGCAGATGAGCAGCCACACATCGGAAACAACTGTTGAAAACTATCGGCAAGGGGAACTTTGCGAAACTGAAATTGGCATGATACATCCTTACAGGCAGAGAGGTTGCAATGAAAATAATTCACAAAACTCAGTTCAATCCAACAAGTCTATAAAAGCTCTTCAGAGAAGTAAGAATAATGAAGATTTTAAATCATCCAAACATAGTGAAGTTGTTTGAAGTCATTGAAACTAAAAAAAAAAAAAAAAAAAAAAAAAAACACTCTACTTAATCATGGAGTATGCAAGTGGAGGTGAAGTATTGACTATTTGGTTGCACATGGAAGAATGAAGAATGAAGAAACAAGAGCTAAGTCTAGACTTATGGTGTCTGCATTACAGGACTGCCACCAAAAGCAGATAATTCACAGGGACCTCAAAGCTGAAAATCTGTTGTTAGATGCGTATTTGAACATTAAAATAGCAGATTTTGGTTTTAGCAATGAGTTTACTCTTGACAGTAAACTACACACCTTTTGTGGTGGTCCTCCATATGCAGTCCCAGAGATGTCCCAGGGCGAGAAGTCGGATGGGCCGGAAGTCGAAGTGCAGAGTCTCGGAGTTATCCTGATCCTGTACACCCAGGTCAGCAGGTCGCTTCCCTTTGAAAGGCAAAATCTGAAGGAACTTAGAGAATGTTACGAGGGAAATACAGAATCCCTTTCTACATGTCCACAGGCTGTGAAAACCTTCTCAAACGTGTCGTGGGGCTCAACCCAATTACCCAAGGCACTCTAGAGCAAATCATGAAGGACAGGTGGATCAATGCAGGCGTGAGCAGGATGAACTTAAACCCTTTGTTGAACCAGAACTAGACATCTCAGACCAGAAGAGAATAGATATTATGGTAGGAATGGGATATTCATAAGAAGAAATTCAAGAATCTCTCAGTATAAAAGAAATATGATGAAATCACAGCTACCTACTTGCTGGGGAGAAAAATCTTCAGAGGTGCCGCCAAGCAGCGATCTCAGCCACAGCACCGGCCAGTCTTCTCACCACAAAGTGTTTTTTCAAGCCAGGAGCCCAGACGGTGCAGTGACCATGCTGGACCAGCTATTCCTTTAGTTGTGGCATATCCGAAGAGGAGTCAGAGCAGCACTGCAGATAGTGACCTCCAAGAAGATGGAATTCCCTCCTGGAAATCAGGTGGCAGTGCGGAGGGAGGAAAGGGAATTGCTCCAGTCAGTCCCATGCGTGGGAACACAAGTAATCCCAACAAGGCAGATATCCCTGAACCCAAGAAAAGCCCCGCTGTCCCCAGCAGCAGCACTGCATCTGGAGGGATGACACCGCGGCGGAGTACCACAGCGGACAGACGTTCAGCGATCCAGAATGGCAAGGAGAACAGCACCATTCCGGATCAGACAACTCCAGTTGCTCAACCCACAGGGTTAGCAGTTGTCGCCACGCTGGGCAGAATCCATCTCCTAAGGGACACTTTCCACCGCCCCGCGGAACGGCGAACCGCAACATCCAACGGCCCTCCTGCCTCGCGCAGCCTGTCCCACGAAGCTATGCCACTGTCCCAGACTCGAAGCACAGGCTCCACTAATCGTTTTAGTAAATTAACCTCAAAATTCACAAGAAGTAGCGATGTCTCTGTTGAGCAAAAGGACAAGAACAAAAAAAGCAAAACCTCACTCCCTGCGTTTCACCTAGAACATGAAAACCACGAGTTCCACGGATCCCAGGGACACGACGCGGGGAAATCCGCAGAGTACTGGACCCCAACAGCTGCGACTACGAGGGGAGGGAGGGGAGCGCTTCCTGCTCTTCTGCGTTCTTGGCGACCCGCGAGCACCGAACCTGGTGCAGTGGGAGATGGAGGTGTGTAAGTGGCCAAGACTCTCGGAACCCGGTCCAGTTCAAGCAGAAATCAGGGACATCCAGGGCTTTCAAAAATATTACTTCCAAAGTTGGTCTTTTCTACAAAAGCACTACATTAAAGTCGTGTGGCCCTGAAAAAAAAAAAAAAAAAAAAAAAAAAAAAAAAAAAA
>NW_026000057.1:31717380-31774880 GCF_001458135.2 Marmota marmota marmota
GGGGGGGGGGGGGTAATGTGATAATGGGATGAGTGGAGGAACTTTGGATGGGGCAAAGGTGAGGGTAATGGGGGGTAGAAAATATGGTGGAATGAGATGGACAACATTACCCTAGGTACATGTATGATTGCATGAATGGTGTGACTCTACTTCATGTACAACTACAGAAGTGGAAAATTCACTCCATTTGTGTACAATGAATTGAAGAGCTTTCTGCTGTCATGTATAACTGATTAGAACTAATTAAAAAAACTTTATACAATTAAGTCTCCCAATCCATGTTCATGATATATCTCCACTTATATAGCACCTTGCAAATATATCTCAGTAAAAAATTCACCATTTAGGTTTTGCACTTCTCTTATGAAATGTTTTCTTAAATATTGCATATATTTAATGATAAATGTTATCTTTTAAACTTTCATTTTCTAATCCCGTTTTATTGGTGTAGAAACAGTTGGTATTATATGTAATTTTTTCTTTCAAAAAAGGTAAGGTGTTAGTAAGCTAAATATATATCTGTGGATTTTTGGAGGTTTTAGTTTATATATACAGATTTGCCTTGTGATTGGGTTGCATATTGATAAAACTACTTTAAATTGAAAATATCCTAAGTTGAAGCTATAACCTACTAAACATCATAATTTATCAACACAGTACATTGTAGAGCATGGGTTGTTCACCCTGGTGATCATGTGGCTGACTAGGAGATGAGGCTATATGTTGCCTGGCATTGCAGGAGAATGTCAGGCTGCATATTGCACCCTTGGGAAAAACATAAAAATTCAAAATTTGAACTACAGTTTTTACTGAATTGGCATCACTTTCACTTCACTGGAAATTTCATACACACACACACACACTTGAAATAGACAATTTTTGCTTTTGTTTCTAATTTTTAAATCCTTTGTTTTAGTACTATTAACACTAGCAGGGTGTTAGTAATTTCATTGTATAAGTGCAGTGTTTTTATACAGGAGAGTACTACTTGCATATGATATAGAAATCACATGAATAGTCATGCTTTTCTTGTTCCTAATTTCAAAGGAAAACCTTCTGATATTTCATCATTATCTCTGATGATTGCTCTAGGTTGTTGTAAACTCTCTTTATCAGATCAAGTTCTCCCTTTATTCTTAGCTTGCTGACTATTGATGTAAAGAAACAAAGTTGAATTTTATCCTTTGTTACTTAGTGATAAGATCATTTGATTTTTCTCTGGTTTGCATTAGTTGATTTTTAAATATTAACCCTTGACTCATGGGATCTATGCACTTTATTCATGATTCATTTTCTTTTCTATATTTATAGATTCCATTTGTTAACAATTTATTTTCAGAAAGTTTTTCACCTGAATTCATGAGTTGGTCTGTCATTTTCCTTTGACTTCCTGCCATTTCTAAAATTTGAGATTGAAATTATGCTCACATTGAAATATGAAGAATGACTAACAATAGGAGGGTGTTAACTCTTAGTCTGTCTTTTCAGATGAGTTTATGTAAATTTGGACTTCTCTTTTAGAAGCAGTTTATTTTAAAGTACTATCAGACTTACAAAAAAATTTCCAGAATAGAATGAAAGAAATCCTGAATATACTTCATTCAGTTTTAGTTTCATTCATTGTTAGTATATTATCATAGTAGCTTTTCCTTTTTTTCCTTGAATTATGAGACTAAATTGCAAATTCCATGCCCTTTACTCCTAAAAATTTAATCATATTTTCCATAAGAAGAAGGACATTTTTTGATACTAAAGTACAATTAGCAAAATTAGGAAGATATAAATTTATATAATCCTGTTGTCTAATATATAATTCATAATCAAAGTTAGTTAATTGTCAGAATAATGTCCTTTATCTTCATATTCAACAACTTCTTTGCTCTTGATTTCTTTTTGAACTTCAGACTTTCCATGTGGGAATTTATTTTGTTTAAAATACATCTTTAAGAATTTTCTTTTGAGAATTTTTATTTCATCATCTTATTTGAAAGGTACCTTTACTGGGTGTAGAATTCTAGATTGACTGTTACTTCATCCCCTTGAAGGAACTGTTATACTTTGCTGTAGTTTTCCTTAGAGAAGCAATTGTAATGGAACTTCTGGTCAGCATCACATTTTGATATGCATATACATACTGAAATGATTATTATAGTCAAGCAAATTAACCCACCTATCATTTTCCACAATTATCTTTTTCTTTGTGTGTAATAAGAACACCTAAAATCTACTTGTGGGAAATTTTCATATTTCTGGTATTTCTATTCTCTGATAACCACTATTCTATTTATTGTCTCTTTCTATATATTTGACTTTATTTTTTTTTGATTCCACATGTAGATGAGGTCGTGTAGCATATTTCTTTCTGTGTCTGGCTTATTTCAGTTAGTTTAATGTCCTCCTGGTTCATTCAAGTTTTTGCAATTGGCAACATCTATTTTTAAGGCTAAATAATATTTCATTGTGATTATGTGCCACAATTTAATTACATATTCATCTATCTAACAATTAGTGAACTTGAACACCTTTTCCTACACCTGTTGGCCAGTTTTATGTCTCCTTTGGGAATATGTCTGTTCAGATACTTTGCCCATTAAAAAAATAAGTTATTTGTTTTAAATTAAGATTTTTATTATTTGTTTTGATTTGCTGTTGAACTGTGTGAGTTCTTTAGTTCCTTAAATTCTTTGGCTATTAACCCCCCATCAAATATATGATTTGCAAATATTTTCTCCCAATCTATAGGGTGCATTTTCATTTTTTTATTATTCTTTTTCTATGTAGAAGAATTTTAGGTGACACAGTTCCACTTTTTTGATCCTTTCTTTTTTTCTGCCTAATATTTTAATATGATATCCAAAAATTCATTATGAAGACCAATGTCAATGAGTTGCCCCTTATGATTTTTTTTTAAAAAAAGGAACTTCAGCTTTCTTATGCTCTCATGTTGCAGTTTAGCATCTTTTCATTTCAACTTGGAGAATCCCCTTCAGCATGTCTTGTAAAACAGGTTTAATGATGATAAATTTTCTCAATTTTTGTTTGAGAAAATATTTATTTGTCATTTATTTTTGAAGAAAATGTTTGTGGGTGTAGTATTATTTGTTGGTAGTTTTTTTTTCAACACATTAACTATATCATCTATTCTCTCTGGGAAGCAAAATATCTGCTGAAAATTTTGCTTATAGTGTTCTGGAAGTCCCCTTTATGTAACAATCACTTGTCTCTTGCTTTATTCAAAATTCCCATTGTATCTTTAACACTTTGATTATAGTATGTCTCAGTGTGGGTTTCTGAGTATATCTCATTTAGCATCCTTTGTGCTATCTGGATCTGAATTTTTATTTCATTCCCTAAGATGAGGAAGTTTTCAACCATTATTTCTCTAATAATCCTCTCTCTCTCTCTCTCTCTCTCTCTCTCTCCCCTCCTGGAACTCTGATGATGCATATATTGTTTCACTTGATGGCACCCATGAGTCCCTTAAGCTTTCTTCACTATTATTCATTCATTCTCTTCTTTCCTCTTCAGGTTCTGTGCTTTCTAATGGCCTGCCATGGAGCTCCCTGCTCAATCTAGTCCAGTGGTACACCTTCTATTGAACTTTTCAATTCAGTTTTTTTATTCTTCACCTCTATAATTTATATTTGATATTTTCAATATGTTCTTGCTTTTTGTTGAAATTCAAAGTTTATTTATGCATTGCTTTCCTGGTCTTAGTACGAGTCTTTATGTTTTTCCTTTGAATACTTGTTTGGTTAAATTATGTATCTATATTTCATTAAGATCAGTTTATAAATAAACCTATCTTTTTCTGTAGTTGGAATATATTACTCACTCCCCATAAATATTTGGTGGACACGTTTCTCATCTGATAAATGGTTTTGTACTGATCCTTCTACACATCGTAAATACTTGACTCTCTTCATGGAAAACTAACCTACATTTTGTCATGTATTTTTATCTACCTCAAAATCCAGGACAACTAGATGATAGGCAGTAATCCCTGTATCAGGTTCAGTTCATCTCCTCAGTGTCCGGAGATCTGAAAATAAAAGAGAACCTCTCTCCTTCCACACCTGCACACACTTTATAATACCGATAATAAAGATTTCTTATAATCAGTTGGGTCAGGTGTTGAGTTCTGACATATTGCCTGGGAAGGGTTTTCCCTTTTCTTAGTCTTATAATGATGATTATCTTATTTCTACAATGTAAATATATTATTTATTGCAAGTATTGAAAACCTATGAAATTATTTTCTATACTGCTTCCCCAAGTAATTTATGAATAAATTCAATTGATTTTAGGTTAATAAAATAAAGTGACATAAAGTCATAATCCCTTAAAGATAATTGTAAAATCCAAAATCTACCCTTGCCAAATATTCAAAATTCAAAGTTCTTTCATCTTTAGTACAGATTCATTTGAAATTATTCTGGACTAAAATAAAGATATTTATAGTCCTTATAAATATACTTATCCCACTTTACGTGAATATTCATGTATATCACTGCAGATATATTAATCTGTTTGAATATGGACTGTCTCACTGCAGTGTTACGTAATATATACATGTGTCCTGTATTAGCCTTCTAAATTTGGGAAAATTTTAAATTGCAAAACACATGTTGCAGTAAAATTTTAAGATAAGGGATTATGGATCTGTATTTACATATCTTTTGGTTAGGTTTTTGAGTTGGCAAGTATTTGACACTGGAACAAAGTATTTACATTCTAAACAGGGCCTTTAAAGTTTCAATGCTGATTTGATCTTTTAGTCTACAAACTTTCAATTTCTGTTATCTTTACAAAGTCAATTCATTGTTAGGAAATGTGACCACTAAGTTACATAGTGTTCTCTCTTTGAAAAAGAGATATTTATTCCTGGTATTTAAGTAGGAAAAGCTGTTACTCCTGCAGATTTAGCTTTGTACACATTTCTTTGTTCATTCCAAGAAGTCCTTAGCCATATTTGGTCCTACGAATATAGCAAAGAATTTTGTAATGGTCTCATTTACTTATTTCTTACTTCTTTGCTTTTTCATTCTGTTTTCTCCTTTGAATTTACTTTGTCTTGATTTAGTGAAATTTCTTGTTTTCTTGCTTCAATGGTAGAAATAAGTTAGAGACATAGATAAACAAAAATAAACTTGAAACGTTTAGGAACAATGAGGCTAAATTCTTACAGAAAGGAACTCTCTGGATGTGCATGACCATGTCTTAATATATTATTCTTTCATAACTCACATCTTATAAATTATTATTTTATTAACATCCTTAAATTATCACACTTTATTGTGTCTCCTATTGCCTGCCAGCATTCTCACTGGTAAAGTACCAGAAGTAGTTCCAGAAAATAGACTGTCAAAGTGGAATATAAGATGAGTTGCCCATAAAATTAAGTAGTGTACACACAACTTTATTGACAAGAGAAATGAATCACATATAAATCTGTAGTATATAGAAATATCACCCTTTTTAAAACTACCTTTCTCAAGCTTTAAGGTCTATATAGACTACTGCAGATTCTTGTTAAAATATGCTTTTACTAATACAAGTCTGTGATGGTTCTAAGAGGCTACATTTTCAACTAGCTTTCATGTAACATTTATAAAATTGTCATGAGACCATATATTTAATAGTAAGGATAAGGAGGATGTAGCACTTCTTTTCTATAGCAACAATAGGAATAATAGAGATGAGTCGACTGATTCCTTCTTACATTTCTAGATTAGTAAGTAGGGTAAAAAGGGACAGTGTCAGCTATACACGTACATTTAGAAACAAATGAGGAGACCATCAGGCCTGCTCTGGGAGTCTGCAGTTCTCTCTCATCCCTACAGGTATAGGGCAGATACGGCTCAGATTCAAGTTTGAGGTCTATCTCATAATAAAGATTACAGAGTTGTAGAAACAATTAAATGCTGTTCACAAAAGTATTTAAAAGTAAAGTCACATGTGGGAGAAAGTAAGTGGGACTTACTCCCCAAGATAAGGTCAGGACATGGCAGCAATCATGGGAGAAGCTGAGATCATCAAACCCTCACATTCTCCTGGTTATATCCATGTAGACAGAGAAAGACCTTTCCTATCATCTGAGGAACAAACTGAAGAACCTTTTAATTACTCTGGGGACGGCCTTTTTCACATGCTGATACCAGTTCTCTTCCTGGCTTCCGTTTATCTACTCCCATTGCCTTGAGAGGTAAATTCCAAGAGAGCCTAGATTAAGAGGTACAAAATCTGCTTGAGGAGATCATAAATTACATGCCAAAAATTACAGGACATCATTCATTTTTATCAGAAAGAGCCCAGGTAACATGTATGCATTGTTTAAATCATCTGATAATGGTAACATGGTGAAAATTATCAAGATCTCTCTCATCTCTCTAATTTATTATTGTGGTAAAGAGCAACATAAAATGTAAAACATAACATTTTTAAAATAGGCAATCCAGTATGATTCAAAAAATTCATATGGTTATGAAACATATCTACAGAACTTTTCCATTTAGCAAAAACTCTATACACGATGAACAGTATACATTTTTCTCCTCATCTCAGTTCCTGATAAACACAATTCTACCTTCTGTTTCTGTGCATTTGGCCTCTTTACATATATCACCTAAGTAGAATCACACCCATGGTCCAGGCCCCTCTTTGACATGGCATGTCATTCTTCAGAGGAAAAAACCCAAGCATTAGAAACCTGTAAATGCAGTGGTAGATTTATATATGTTCAATACCCACCTCCCTCTCCTGCAACTCCTTTGAGGACCTGGAGGACTCTATTCTCTCAAATAATATCAGTGAGAGGACACTACCAACTTTGATGGGCCTTATGGTGGTGAACCTGTAAAGGCCCAGGGTAAGGTTGGATACATATCATTGGAACTAAGTTTCTTGATTTTACTGGGAATATATGGTTCTGAAAATGTTAGATGCTATATTTCAATGCTTAATCCTGTAGCCTGTGTGGGCCCCATTATCATGATAAGCCAGAGATCAAATTTAGACAATGTTTTGACCCACAGAAAGCTGTGGCCTAAGCTAATGATCATTTTGTATATCAATAAATGTTTATTATATATTCTATAGAAATAAAATATTGGTAATCTAAGAAGATAATTCTGCAAAAGAACCTCTAGTTCTGCTAGGCAGAGAAATAACTTGTTTCACTGTGTGAGGATTATGTTCTATAGTTTCATGTCCTATTTCTAGAACTATGCCCTTTCACAGACCCAGACAGCTTTGATTGAGATAGACAGGCTAGAACACATGAGGGAAAGGAGTCTGCAATGTGACTACAGGTGTAGAAAATGAATCTTGACCCATGATTCTGTTAGAGGGACTCATACATGAATCTAAATGACTTGGGAGCTAGATAAAATAAAAAATCTAGAATTTATTGGGCTTATTAGATACTGACTCTAAATTTGATCAGGAAAACTCAAATGTAACTATAAACTATGAACCCAGTAGGGGTTTGAAGCAAGTCAAGTGATACATGGAATTATGGCTTTATTCCATCTCACAGTATGTCAAGACAGACTACAGACCTGTCCTGTTATTAGCCCTTTTTCGTCACAGAATGTCTGGTGGGAATACCTGTATTTAGTATCTGCCAAAATCATCATGGTGGATCCTTGAATTATGGAGTGAGGGTTATTATAATAGGAAGAACTAAGAGGAAATCCCTGCTACTATCTCCAACAATCCTCATGAAAATATAGTATCAAAAGTAATATTGCATCCACATGGAAATAACAGAGGTTATTCCCATCTTTCAAAGACTTGTGATATGTATATAAGCAGTGATAACTACCATTTCCTACTTACATATAACTTCATAGTTGCATTGTTAACTGAACATTGAACTGAAAATTAGATAATCTGTGGAACCCAGAGTAGATCACCACATGCATAATCAGGTAACTACAGGGCCTCAGCTGAAATTTCAAATGTGTTGTCTTTACTACAGCAAATGAAACAGTTTTTGGAACTTGATATATACTTATTGACTTGGAAAATGCTCTCTAGTCAATTCCCTTCAACTGATAAAATCAGAAGCAGGTTGTATTTACAAGGCAGAGACAACAGTACAATTTTACTGATTTGCCCCATGACAACAAATTTTGTGTTTTCTCTTAATATGGTAATATAGATCAGAGGGTCTTTGGTCATCTTGGTAACCAACAGAATATTACAGAGATTGACTTCACTGATGGCAGTATAGTAACTACACTTGGCAAGAATAAAGTAGCAAACACCTAAGATGCCTTAGTTATGTCTGATCTATGCTAGTGGTGGGAAATATTCCTTTCAAAATATCAAAGGTCTGCTACACTTGTGAGTTTTTTCTCTCTTTTTTATTTCCTTTTGGTGTTCTGGGTCATATCCTGGTTTCGTTTATATGGAGAATGTCTAAAGTGGCATATATTTTTTTAATTTTTAAGCAGCTATCATAAATAATGAGGCACCACTTTATGGACTTTTTTGGATTTTGGAGACAACATATGACATATTCAAACTTTTTTTTCCTCTGTATTTATTTACAGTGTTTGGTTTCGGGTGTGACATGGAGATAGGTAGGGCTCTACAGTAGTCCCAGGCAGTGGGGCAGGCTGCCCCGCAGCATGCTACTTCTTATGACCTAAGTGATGTCAATTTTGTTAGAAATGTTGGAGATAAAAAACGATATTGTATAAAGTCAATACACAGTGCTGAAGATAATTACATTGCAAGCCTGTAGGGTTTTTCAGAGTAAATCTATGCTTACTTTGGTGAGTAACCATTTTCCATTTGAAAAGTAATTCCTCCTGGATTGCTACTGAGGCTTGTTAGAGAGAAAACACATGATCAGGGAACAAACAACGCTGTGCCCATATGAATTGGGTATCAGCTGATCACACTATAATATAAAACTGCATACACAGCAGCGTTTCTTAATGAAATGGAAGTAGTTTGTATGACTTTGCTTATACAGGTCTAATAGTAAACTGCATGAACATATGGCTCAGACTCCTGCTGTAGCTTTTCCTTCACTGTCTCCTTTTGAGTCCACACCTACGGCTTCGCAGGGAGTTCCCTGTTTCCAGTTAATGGAAGAAAGGAACAATGGGACTTGTTTATGGATAGAGCTACACAGTGTGCCATTGTCACATGGAAGGGAGTGTCATATGGAAGGGAGTGTCACATGGAAGAGTGGCCCTGAAAGAGTGAAGACAAATTTTTCAAGTCAACAAAACTAGAACATCTAGTTGTCTACATTTTATGGGAGGAGAAAGGGTTTGATGTGTGTTTGTATGTTGGTTTATGGGCATCAGCTATTGTTTGCCCCGTTGGTTAGTGACCTGGAATCAAGAACATTGGAAATTTCTGGCCAGAAAGTGTAGGAGAAATATATATGGTCACACTGTTTGCAATGAAAAAAATGCATAAATATCTATGTACCCTATGTTTATTAGAATTATTCACAGTGAAAGATGTTACTAGTAATTAAGGTCACATAATGGCTTTACTTCTTGATGTCACTTTGTTAGATATAATGAGGTGCCTGCAAGAAATTAAACATATTCTCTAATATGGGTGGACAGGCAAACCTTTACTTCTGGCTAGCAAGCAGCCTAGGCAGGCAGTCCACTTGCTTATATCCTTAACAGTACTGGCCTTCACTCCGATTGGAGGAGATTGGTGTTACTATCTATGTGATTGGCTAATTTTAGAATTAGGGTGGCCAAAAGGAAGGACTATAATTAAATCCAAATAAGGCTGATTATTTTGAAAATGGACACCAGACTTTCTATCTCTCAAAACTTCCTCCCTTCCTATTATTGAACAGTGATCCATGAACATCCCTATATGGCAGGGATGGAGGCTACATCCAGGTTCAACTAGGTGGTCTTCTTATCAAATGTGATTTTACTGCAGCCATCATTGTTGAGGACCCAAATATACAGCAATAGAGATCAATGTTACTTTCTCAATATGTGACCATTTCTCAGATGTGACAGCTGGACATTAGCCACTGATTATATTTGATTCTTCTCCTCATGGAAATACATTTTTTCCATATTTACACTGGCCTTCCTTGACTTCATTCTTCTCTCAGTACTTCAATTTGTGAACTGGCAAAATGCCATTATATCCTGTACAAACATTCCTCTGATTAAGGAACATATATATGCAACATACACATGGCAACAATGGACTTATGCCCTGTGAAACTCACTGGTCTTACCATGTACTACAACATAAAAAACAACAACAACAACAACAACAACAACAAAACAACAGTTAGTTTAAGAGCATGGTGGAATGGCTCACTGAAGGCTCATTTATGGCTCCTGCTACTGGTAAAATCTTGCCAACTTATTGTACACGCCTTGATCTAGCAGGCCATTTATCATGCAATCTCTCCTAGCCAGAAATAAGATTTGACAATAAAGTAGCCATACTCATGATCTAACAACTAACTTTAAGAAATTTTACTTCCTGCCATTATGACCTTAATCATGGTTGATGTAGAGTAACTAGTACTTAAGAAAATAATGATTTTGAAGATCAGAAGCTTCTGGCCCTTACAGTAATAGTCATATAGGTATGATGATGCAGGAATTTGATCACAATTATTGGGATAAATTTAGTGGTTGGTATCCATTGGAAGAAGTGTGACTATATCTGGAACCTTGAGGTTTCAGTATGGTACCTCACTTTAGTCCTTTGCGTAGTAGTTCATGTCAATAAAACAAAACCTGCATCATCTCAATAAAGACAAGAGAGCCAAGGACTAGATTCTATTAAATAATGAAAATTTGAATTACTCTACCCAGCAAAGAAATCCATCAAGCCAAGGTACTTGACTTGTGCTTGGAAATGAGAATACTGGTAGAAATACACACTTTTAATAATCAGTTATATCTTAAGGAGATAAGAACATTTGTTTTATTTTATCTATATGATAGGAGCATTTGTGATTATTACTTAGCTCTTTTTTTATTCTTTTTTATCTCTTATATTAAGAACACTGAGGACAGTTAAAATTTTGTTTCATGCTAATTCACTGTAAGTGGTGGCTAGGGAAGAACAGAGGTACTTTGGATTAGACAGAGGGAAGTGAAGGGAGGAGAGGGGCTACTGGAGTAGGAAGGGTAGGAGAATGAATTGGACATTATTACACTGTGTGCATATAGGATTACATGACCGGTATAATTCTATATCAGGAGAAGTTATGTTCCATTTTATGTATGATGTGTCAAAATGCATACTACTGTGATGTATAACTAATTAGAACACATTAAAAAATTGCTCCACTGGGCACATACAACAAAATTGGCATCATTCAATAATAATATAGTAATTGATAGGGATTTTGTATGGGCCTTGAATTGCTGACACAATCTTCACGCTGGTATAAAGGATAAGGAGATGATCTTCCTTCTGTCCTTCCATAGCCCCTGTGTAGTACCTCCAGTCTGCTTTATGCCTACAGAGTCTGACATCCATGAATTACATAATCAAACTTCCTTGCCCTCTGGATTCAAGTTAGCTCCAGAAGAGGGTCCAGAGGAGGACTAATGAATGTTATGGAGCTAGTTTGTCTGGATCCTCTCTGTGAGGTCATCCTAGGCCACCTGTGTCCCTGCACAGACAGGCACATCTCCTTTCCAGCTCCTCTCTTACACAGTGCTTTGTTCTTCCAGGTTCTTCTGGTAGCTCCATCTCTAAAACTTGGGAATTAGGAGGAGTTATGGCTACATTGTTACCAGTCACCATATACTCAATTATTCCCTTTGGTTTCCCTATACTGTCTTCACACTGTTGTAAATATTTATTAAAAATCCATCAATTTATCATTATTCAAATTTATCTTTTGTTTTCTTCTGGTTTCTGTGCCATATTAATTTTCAATATTTGAACTACCAGTTGGGAATTGGGATAATTATTAAAATAAAGTTTATGTGAGAATAAGCTTTATGAAAAGCAATAGTCTGTCTGATAATCAAGCTGGCTACGAAGTGGCTAACAGATGGGTACTGCATTCAGAATAGGAGGGATATACTGAACAAGGGAAGATTCATGTCCTGGCCAGGCTGGGATGAAGCAGCAGCAGATTTCATCCAGTTACTCACAATGGTACACTATTTACAACCTATGAATTGTTTGTTGCTGGAATTTCCCACTTAATATTTTTGAATTGTGGATGACTCCAGGTAACTGAAACTGTGGAAAGCCAAACTGCAGATATGCTTTTGATAGCAAAATTACTTCTACTGCAATCCATTTTGTATTCCTACTAGTAATATATGTATGGGGCATTCTGTTTCTCTATTACCTCACATTATTGTATGTTAACAAACTTTTCAAATGCCAGAGAGAAAAAAAAATCTCAATTTTTAAAACTTTTTAAAATATCTTTAAGATTTTTTCTTTTCATGATTTTTTTTCTTTTATATTTTTATATTTTCCTTTTATATGTTTAAGATTCACAGGGAACTTGCCTCATGCAAATTGTTCCATTTTTGTATCATTTGCCTGTATTTACCAATTGTTTTTCTTCCTCTTATTGGTCAGCAGAGCTTTTCATATATTAGTTTTATATGTGAAATTCAAATTTATATATTAGTTTTACACATGAAGCATGAGTTGCAGATCTTTTCTCCTGTTGTCAGTTGCTTCAGAATAATCATAAGCTTTTTGGTTGTGTTTTTGTACTTTTTTTCCATGCAGTATTATTTTTTTAAACAATTAAAATTTTTTGTGAACTTAAATTGGTCAGCATTACACTGTATAGTCTGGTTTCTTTTTAAAAACTTTCACTTAGTATTCATATATTTCGAAAGGTTTATATATGTGAAAGTCTGTGTCCTTCAAAATTACATCTGTATATAATTGTCTATTAGCTTTCTATTGTCCTCACTGAAAAACTAGCGCATTTTCTCCTCATTCCTCTGATTTTCCTCCATGATTTAATATTAGATAATAGTTTTGTTGACATTTACTTTTGAAAAGAAATATGTTTGTGTATCCGTTTCTTGAACAATCTACTTCATTTTAACTTTTTGATTCCAAGTGATTACAGGCAATCTATTTTACCAACTCTGTTACCTTCTTTCACCTTCTCCACCCAAACATTTGTTAATTTTACCCTTTTGCATTGATGGGACAAATAACATTCCGTCTAGCCATCCTGATTCCTATGTTTATTTTGGTCTCAGGACACAGTTCAACACCAGTTCTCTTTGGCAGTGTCTGCTTCCTCAGGTATCTCTTCACTGGCTGAATTTCAGCCTCTACTGGTCTACTCAAAGGGACTCATTGAAACAATATTCCCTTAATTCACTGCATGTTCAAGCTGTTTCTATGGCCTATAAAGGACACTTTGAAAGGGACTGAAATTGTCATTGCACCACCTACTAATGTTGAAGGTAGTTGTGGAGAAATCTAAGGCAGACCAGATCATTTTTTTCCGATGTAGGAGACTTGATAATCATTTCCTGTCTACTTAGAGGATTTGCTAATGTTTAAAGTTCAATGACTTTACAAGAAAAAGTCTCAGAGTATGTCTCGTGACTTTCCCTAGTATTGGTCCTTGATAGAAGAAATCATTAGGACTATTTATTCTGGCACAATGTTTTGAGTTTTCTTTCATGGAGATGAATTATGCACAAATATTTCATAAGTAGCATATTTTATTCTTTTAGCTTTAACTAAGTCTTTTTTAAGTCTTTTAAACTTCAAAAATTAGTTTTGTTTTTGTTTATTTTATTATTGTATTCACTGATTATACATAGCATTATCTCTTAGATTACTTCCATTTTTTCTCTTTTCTCTTCTATACTTTTCCTGAATTTACTAGCTCATATTGTATGGACATGTGCATTCTCTGTGTTAGGGACAGAGTTTTATGTACCAAACAATTTAAGTTTTCTTATAGTACATTTAAATTGTATATGTTATATCTTATTTTTTGTTTGATATTTCTTGAATTCTGAAAGATGTGTACTAAAATACATGATGATTGCTTTGTCATCTTCCTTTCTAGGAGTACGTTTTTACTTTTATACGAATATTTTTTACCTTTTTCTCTTGGGCTACAAAGACTCAATTATAAGGGATATATATATATATATATTTGTGTATATAAATAAATTATATATATTATATTTGTGTGTGTTAAATGCTTTCATTTATTCATTTGTTTTTGTTCTAAGCCCTGCTTCAAGAAAAGTTAATCAGGTTGTTTCCATTTCTTATTAGTATTTGTTCAAAATTTTCTTGATCACACCTACATTTATTTTTCTTTGTATACTGCATTAGGAGTGTTTCTTGTCAGTAGTAAATAGCTGTATTTTTCCTTTGAAATCAATTGAAAGTTCGTATTTTGAAAGAAAAGGCCAAACCCATAATTTAATTACATTAACTAATCCCCATTTTTTTTAACCTTACTTCATGGATACAATTATGGAATTTTATTGTTTGCATCTCACCTACTTTCCTTATTTGATTCTTTTTCCTACTTTGTATTTCTTCATTAAATTTCATTGGAATTTTTAAAGAAATGGTCAGAATACACATGCTTTTGTTCACTATCAATTATTGGAAAGATTTGAAAGCAATTAAAAGTGGCATGAAATCTATGACCTAAGTCTTTACATGTACCTAGAAAAATTACTGGCATTTATCAATCCATAACCATTTCTGTTAACAAGAATGTTTTCAATGTGTTGGAACTTAGGGTGATTTTTACTTTTGAAAAATACATTTCTCCATCAACTATTTAAAATTTATAATGATGCTTATAGTCCTCAGGGGAAAAAAAAAGCCCTACATTTTGTCTTTTAGAATGCTTGGATTCCTTTTATTCAGGCGATGTATTTTGCTTTAGCTCAGTGATTCAGACCATGTCCTCAACATGTTTCTTGATATTGTCACTGACTATCCATGTTTCTTGGTTTCTTCCTCAATTAACTTTTTATTCCCTTACTCTGGATGGTATTATTCTTTGGGTATATGCTATATTAAACATATATGGGTTAAAGCAGGAAACCATCTGCTACCAAATAGTTTTGAAGGTGTATGTAATCCAAATTCTTTATGTCTGCTCTAAATGCATTTTACTACAGAGTTTGTCCCTAAGTGCAAGATTTTTCTATAGAGTAAATGCAATCAAAAGTATTCAAGGAACCAGATTCATTGGAGCATACCTGTCAACCCAATGACTTGGGAGCCAGAGGCAAGAGGATTGTAAGTCTGAAACCAATCTCAGCAATTTAGCCAGACACTATGTCAAAATAAAAAACAAATAGGATTGGGGATATTGGCTCAGTGGTAAATCACCCCTGGGGTCAATCACTAGTAATGGGAAGGGGGGAGGGAGGAGCAGGGGAGCGCTATTGGCTATTCAAGGGTTTGTGTTCCAAAATAAATATTATTGGTATGACATAGACACTCAAAGAGGATTTAATGATGTTTTTCTAGGATAAGTAAAAGCATAGATTGCTAAGATACTAATGTAACCTTGTTTTATTCATAAAAGTCATTACTTTTATTTAGAGACTACTTATTTGAATATTAATGAAGTCTGTCAATTTTTTGACTTACCCTTTGTAATTAGGATTCTCAGTTCTAAGCTAAAAAAGAAAAAAAAAATGTCTAAAAGCTGCCATCTCCGTTGCTGCAATGTGTGTTAAGGCCAAAGCAGCTCCTCCTGCCCCAGGAAGCCCAGCTAGCAACTGCAGAAAACCACCCCTGCTTCTAGGGCTACCACCGAAGTTCCAATTGCTCTGTCACTACTCATGCCAGAAAAAGTGGAAGTTGCACAAACAGATTAATTCCTCCCTTGGCTCACTTTCAAATTAAATTCTCAAATGGGTGTGTCTGATTCATGGAGTCAAGTATGGATAACTGAATCCCAACTTCAAGGGAGTGTCTGGGAATTTGAGTTCAGACTCTATTTGGGAGGGAGCACCGCAACACAGGCCCATGCCCTAAAGCAGAAGGACTATTTAGAGGGTTTCAATTCTGAGGCAACCTCTTTCTCATCAGAAGACTACTGACATTCCTGCGGTTGTTCTTTTATAGGAACTATGAGTTTTCTCTCAACTGATTTTTAAGATTTTCTTCTATATTCTTCATGTTCTACAATTTTACTATGATAAACCTAGGTGTGAAAGAAAATCCTGCTCAGCTCTCATTTCTATTACTAAGGATTGCCCCATTATTTTTCATTGGAAAAATTATCAGCTAATATTTCTTTCAAAGATTTCCTAAATATTACTTTTAGGAACTCCTAAAAGTTAATTCAATTTAATTCATTTATTTCCAGTATCAATTTATTTCTCACATTTTTCTATTCTTCATATCTTCTTGCTTTGCTTTGGATGACTTCTTCAGTTCGAATTTAAATGACACTAATTCCCTATTTAATCAGACTCTGTTTTCTTTCCAAGATTCCCAAAGGCTAGCTTTCAATACTTCCTCTCATTAAAGAAAATCACTTCCTATTTTTATTTCAAAGGTATCATTTCCTCAATTATCTCTAAATATTCTAAATATACTTATTTTAAAATCCTTTTCAGTTTATTTCATCATTTTATTTCTGTTGGTGTGAATTCTTCCATTTGAGGTATTTCCTGACCGCTGCTCAAGGTGCTGGATTTCTTTGTGTGTGTTGTAATTTCTCCCCTCTCTTCCTCCCTTCTTCAGTTCCTCCCTTCCCCTTCCCTCCCTCCCCCCTTCCTTCCTTCCTTCCTCTCTCCCTCCCTTCTTTCCTTCCTTCCCTGTTGTAAATTTGCATTTGGGAATTGCTGACCTAGGGCCTCTCAGTCAACTGATTACAACAGCGCTCTGGTTATCTGTGACCTCAAGGGGCCATTTTCCACTCCATTCACCAGAAAAAAATGTTGCGTTTGCATTATAAATGTTCAGAAATCGCTATCAGTAGACATTTGTTCAGAAACTATTCAATATTTTAAAAATGTGTTATTTTTTGTCTTGCAGAATGAGAAACAAAGAGGTCCTATACCCTTCATTTCTTATTTATATCCATTTCTAATAGTGTTATTTAAGAGTAATATTATTTAAAATATTATTTTTTTTCATAAAAGTCACATCTTCATGAGGGTGCCGTCTTTGCAGGCTCTGCCTTGCTATTCTCAAACTCTCCTGGGCCTTGAAAAGACTAGTCATGTTTGCAGCTTAGTTATTGCTAAATGATTGCCTGTGATTACTCACCTGTGATGCCTACTCACTCCATTATAATTAGCAAGAATCCTAATGATAAAGCTTGTCTTGTGCCTTGTGGAAGACAGTTTTTACAATCATATTAGTTAATTGCACTGAAGATTTAGGTTGATGTGGTTAGAAGTATAGGAAACCCATCTGAGCTTTCTGCAGCTGGCTGGACTCTCTCTTTCAACTAGCAGAACCCTAACCCACACACAGTCATTCAAAATCTCCCAGTCTAACACTGCTTATTATGTTCTTTTTAAATATACACGATAATAGAATGTATTTTGACATACTATAAATGCTTGCTTTCTTTTACTTTAAAAATAGATCCTTCTGCTATGATCTGAAGGTCCTCCAAAGATTCATATGTTGAAATGAAATTGCCAATGTCATAGAATTTTTAAAGAGTTGGGACTTTAAAGGTGATTAAGGCATGAGGTTAAAGTCCTCACAAATAGTATGAAGGCCCTTATCAAAGACTTTGTGCAACATTTGTCTTTGTCTTTTTTTTTTTTTTTTGGCTCTTCTCTCATGTGAGAACACAGAGTTCATCTCTTTTTGGCCTTCTGTGTCTTCTGCCTTGGGAGAGCATAGTACTCAAAGCACCATCTTGGAAGGGGAGAACTGGCTTCAGTAGACCTGGTACCTGGTGATGTCTTGATCTTGAATTTCTTAGTCTCTGAAACTGTGAGAAAATAAATTTCTGTTATTTATAAGTTATCTAATCTCAGGCATTTTTAAATAGTATAACAAGTGTCCTAAGGCATGTTTCCTTTGCTTCATTGCAGGAAACCTTTCACTTCTATAAGACATATGAGCCAGAAAAAGCTTTTGCACAATGACCCATCTGAATCCTCTGCAGGAGTACTAGCATATGGAGTTTGTTAGTTGAGGGCAAGACACAAAAGTTAGTGCCACTTGCCTAATGCTTAACAAAGCCCTGCTCATAGTGAATTACTGATTTACGTGTGCAAAGTAGTCATTTAACACAAGGTCTATGAAGTAAAAATGCCAGAATGAATAAATTCTCTATGAATTTTGGCTGAACAGCCATGAGTAAAGGCAATAAATGAGCATCATTACACCACAATTATAAGAAAAGAATATTCTTTTAGAGACTATTTCGATTTTGATAATTGAACCTAGTGGCATTTGTTGGATGCTAACATTTTCTAATAAAAATGTAATTATTTTGTAAGTACTACATACTGTGTTAGAAGTAATAATAATTTGAACTGAGATGGAAAGCAGATTGAACCATGTAAAATTAATCCAATTTATAAATTCTTCTAAAATTAACTTCCTAACAGTTAAATTTATAGGAAGTCCACAAAAAGATTGCCAACATTGGTATATAATCAGGCAATTATAAGTGACAGTTCACAAATTGTACTTAGAAGACAATTTTATTGTACAAAATTCCCATTTTAGTTGTCAATGTTATAAGCAATAGGGTCTTTGATTACTTTGCTTTTTCTGTATAGTAAGTAATGAAGAAACTTAACTTTTTGGCTTATATTTACTTTCAAGGTGTGATTATTGTACATAAAAAGATGGGATGCATAAAATCATGTGGCAATGCTTCTTCAAATTTCAGGTTATATTTCTAGTTCTAGGTCATAAGCAGAAAATACTTTTTGATAGCTATTCTGAATATTTTGCTCTTGATGTAGAGAGTAAGAAAATAATTATTTTCCAATAGAGATGGTGGCTGATATGTAGGCATCAAGTAAAGAGAAAATAAAAGATATTTAAAAATATAACTTGAAAAAATATTGTATTTGAGTATATAAAGAAAGTTAAAACAGAGTGTTACTTATTTGGAGTTCTACAAAGAAGTCTGCTTCCATGTTATCAGTTATTTAGGTAAAATCAAAAGGTATTTGTGTTTGCTGGCCTATAGTGGTTTAATGGTTGTTACTGTTTAAATGTGGTATTCCCCATAAGCTCATGTGTGAGACAATGCAAAAAGGTTTGGAGGAGAAATGATTGGGTTACAGCCTTAACATAGTCAGTGAATTAATCCCTGATGGGATTAACTGAGCTTTAACTGGAGGCAGGTTGGGGTGTGGCTGGAGGAAGTCATTCACTGGGGGCAGGGCTAAGGGATATATATATATATGTGAAGCTGCAGATCTCTGTCTGCTTTTTGTTCCTCATGTGAGCTGCATCTCTCCTCCATGCCCTTCCAGCATGATAGTCAGCCTCCCCTCAAGCCCCAAGAAACGGAGCCAGCTGTCTGTGGACTGAGACCTCTGAAACCATGAGCCCCCAAATGACCTTGTTCTCTACAATTGTTCTAGTAGGGTCAATTGTTATTCTATTGCTGCTGGGATGGGAGAATGTTTATTTGATCTTTTATTTCTTATTTGCTTCCATCCCCAATTATGGCTTCTTTATGTCTCAGCTGGGGCTAAGGATGAGATGGGCATAAAGGCAGAGGGATGGATGGTTAAAGGAGAATATGAAGGTTCTTATTTTGAATATACACGCAAGGGGTGGTCTACCCTCTCTGATTCTAGTGGAAATTTGAAACTGATTCTTTTCTGGAGTAGATTTATGGGTTATATGAAAATCCTCTTCTATTTATGGATATCTCTTATTTGAAATCCCTCAAAATTTACTATTTTATGTTTTATTATTTTATTCTCTCTATAGCTCCAAAGAATTTGCTCCTCAAAACTTTTCCCTCACCAATCCCTCTTATTGCTTTTATTCATCATTTCACTATAAATGAAAGTCTAATAATTAAGTTATTTGTTTTTCAAAGTTAAACTGCTTTATGAATTTGGTGTTTTGCCAATGCCTTTTTTTACAATATACAACATTTATTCTGTCTTGGTTCCCCAGCTTAATTCAATGCTCCCATCATGAAAACACCTTGTAAACTTCATGGAAGGAAGATCCTTTTTGGAATTATTAGAAAGCTTTGAGTAGATATGTCCCATAATTTCACCAAGGATCACAAAGCTTCTTTTTAGTTTTACCTTGGGTCTTGGCAGAATTTTAAAAGAACTTCACTTTCTGTTGTCTAGAGAGTGACTTAGGTCTCAATTATGTTTATTCATTTCCTTGACACTTCCTGCTGAAGGGGATGGAGGGGGTGGAGCACAGTGGAGTTTAGGAGTTGCATTTATTATTATTATTGTTATTATTTTGTGGTTCTAGGGACTGAACTTAGAGGATCCTACCTGCTAAGCATGAACTCCACCACTGGGCTACACCTCCAGCTTGCCATTTATTGTACCACACAAGGGTATTTTATATTCAACTGTCGAAAACAAAAATATGCCCAATTCTCAAATACTATAATAAAGTCTCTATAATTACAATATTTTCAATTAAATGTTTTTTATTATCTGTAATTAACTCATGATTTTATTGTTTTACTTAGAACTGGTTCTCTAAGCAATTTGTTTCCTGCTCATATCTTTTATATTGCCCAAGAAATTGTATTTCCCCAAAACCCTTCAATCATTCAGACTTTTGGTATTCTAGACTGTATTCTGGCTCATGAGAATAGCAGACACAAAATACAAGCCAACCGTAGCTTTTCAAATGGACTTTTGTTTTAAAAAGTTTCAAAATTACTTTCCCTCATAAGACTAGGATGCCAAACGTAATATTCAAAAATGAAATTCTCATTGTATTGGTATATGTTAAGTTTTCATTCTACTTCCCTAAATAGAGATTTAAATTTATGGAGAATCAATTTTTTTTTCTTTTGGGGTCAGAATTATTTTGTATTTATTCACCTTCTGTTTTCAGTTCAAAGACATAAGAAATAGCACATAAATCTCTGAAATAGAACCAAAAGTGTTGACTGCATAAGGATGGTTTCTACCAATTGTTTAGGGAGAGGTGCTGTCGATCAACTTTTCCATTTGTAATACCAATGATCTGGAGATGGGGAGAAGAAATTTTGTCAGTCTCATCTACATAAGTTCCCTGCCCCCAGATATTTTGAACTTTATTTTTACTGAAATATAATGGGAGGAGGGACTTTCTTCTTTTCCCCTTCCCTCCCCCTTCCTTTTCCTTTCCTATTTGAACTCTTGCTTCTTAGTATTAGTGCCTCAACTCCCTAATCTATAAAATGTGATAATAATATCAAACCTAGACAAAAGATAAAATGAACCAACCCACATGAAGGGCTTCTGTGGCACAATGCCTGACTTCACATTGCTTGACAGAGTTATGGATGAAATTAGGATGTCAATTTTCCTTTTTCCATCCTGGGAGGAATGTAGCATTCTTGACTATGACCCAGACCAAAATGCCAGCTTCTGTGAATACTGCTTAATTAATAAATAACATTATTAAAGGTAGGCTGCAAATTGGACAAACCTTCCGAAATCACGATTGCCCCCATCAGCTAATGTGAACAAGGAAGACTATTCGATGGTTCTGGCCACATGTCACTTGTGTTGCCTTTTAAACAATAGTCTAAAGACTGCTAATGTTTGAATTATAAGAATGATTAAAGAGAATAAATTAAAATATGCCAATAATCTACCACCCAGATTTTCTTTATTTTTATTATTATTATTTAGTTATTCATGATTGTAGAATCAATTTTGACATAATTATAAAAGCATGGAATATATCTTGTTCTAATTCAGATCCCATATTTCTCCTACCACCCAGATTTAATAAATGGGAAGATTATGCCACTTGTATTTCAAATCCTTCAAAAAATGCTTAAATAAGTAAAATTCTTTCCCTCTGTCCCATCTTCTCCTTCTACCCTAGAAGAAACTTATCTTTCTTAATCTATCATATTCTCATTATGGCTTTTAAAATTTGCATGTGTGGGCTGGGGATGTGGCTCAAGTGGCAGCGCGCTCGTCTGGCATGCCTAATTATGCATTTAGATGTAGGTTACTCATTTTTAATTATTCACAAGAAGAATTTTATGCTGTGTGTGCATGTGTACATGTACATGTGTGTTGGATGTTTGAGTTCCTTCTACTTTTTCATGATTACAAATAATGCTTGGCATGACAACCTTACACATACAAGTTTTCTAGGGATATATGCAAGAATGTATATTTCAATGTGGAATTCCTATGCTTAGGTCATGTGTTTAGTGTGTAGACTCTACTTGGTATGGGTTTAGACTAGTATTTTTCTACCACCTAGGCTGCCATTCCAGACTGGAGGAGAAATCCTCTGGGGTAAACTGTACCTGGTATTTCATCCTGGCCAATAGTGTAGCATGAACCCTCTCCTCATCACCACATCCACAGCATATTCATTCCTAAAGTACCCATAGAACTAGACATTATTAATATCCTGTGTGATTAACTTAAAATGTAAGAGTTTCTAGGTCTTGACTAGAAAAGAAATCTACTAGATTAAAAATAGTGATATCCGGTAGGCTTTAAGAAGTTAAAACACAATCTTTCATTTTCTTAGGGATTAAAAAATACATAAATAGCTCTAGATTATTGTCCATGTAATGAATTTTTCTAAAGTCATGAAAGCACATTGCGTGTGTGTGTTTCAATGCAATTTTATTTACAAAAACAAGAAACAAGTAGGGTTTGCTCTGTGACCATAGTTCACTGATATCTGAAACAGACAAAATTGAAAAGTATACACTAGTTTCCACACGTATTGAAACTCTTTATAGACAAAAATCTACTTTATTGGGATTTCATTATGTAGTTTTAACATCTAATTGGTAGTTAAGATTCACTATATGTAATAAAACTTGATCACAGCTAATCCCTCAACCATATGGATCTAAATACTAACTATTTATCAAGGGATAGCTTCTCGGAATGAAAGAGTACTTGAAATTTGTATAAAAACCAAAGAGATGCTCTATAAAAATGGTTGACTGGATTTTAGTTTGTTGTGACAGCTGAATGAGCATGATTAAAAAACATTGAACTAGCAATGAAAAGTGAATAGATCAAACAGCCATGAATGTTTGTGAGGCAAGAAAGTACTTAGAAAATAAGCATTATTAGTTAAGAGATTAAACTGAATAAATAAATAACACAAAGACTTTTGCAGGACAAGTGTGATTTATCTTTGTATCTGGTGTGACCTCAAGTGTAGCACCTTGTGCACAGAAAATGCTGAACAGCTATCTATCACTGAAGGGATGAATGAATGACTGTTGAAGTGATGACAAGAGATGCACCCGTTTTCTTTCTTTTTTAATAGGAGTAAACTTAGGTGATGAGATATTAAAATGAGCAACTAATACTGGTGTTGTATATTGCTCTACTTTTAAAGACCTTTATTGTTATTTCATGTTTCTGTTGATTCAAATTTCTCTATCCCCAAACACTTAAAACCCATATCGCCACATAGCATTTATTCATTCAATTAAAAATTTTTAGCAAAACACCTCTTTGATATGCATAGCATTGTTTAAAGTAATGTTCTATGAACTTAATTATAATTCTCTTCTAAAGTGTTTTGAACTTAACTAAAAGTATTGCCTGTTCTCTTGGGCTTTGCTACCACCATGTGCTAATATGTGATGCAAGATTGCAAAGCTGTGACCAAGCAGACTGGTCACTTCAGGATCTGTTTGAACCACACAAAAAAGGAAACACGATGTTAAGGAAGAATGTGAAAATGTGTAAACCATGGAATGAGTTTGTCGCATTATGACTATAACAGTATTATTTAGTAATATAAAACAAACGTTATCTGAATACATTGCACATAGTAAAGAAGAATTGTTTTGGGAAATGTATAAATAGGTATTTGAGTACAGATTTGTGATATAGATATATTTCTTCACTTGATTTCAATAAAAATATTTAAAATCCATTATCTTAAAGAGTGAAGAGGAATAGGAATCTATTTAAAATTGATGACAATAAGTAGATAAAGGCCCAAGAGAAGGTAGTAACATACAAACCAAATACAGAGGCCATTTTTAAGGAGGGAAAAGCCCATAGTACTGTTTGCTGGAGAGAGTGGATAGAGAGATCAAGTAAGATAAAGTGGGAAAGTGCTTACTGGATTTTGCAGGAAGGAGGACATTCATTTCACTGATGAGTTGAGAGTTGAGTAGGTAAATGAGTCAGTGTTATTAAGGAAGTAAAGACAAATAATTAGACCATACTTTATAAACTTAATGGTGAAGGTAGCTGAAACAGGAAGCAAGAAGAAATGCTTCTAGGTTTTCTTACATATAAGATAGAGGTATATTTATATTGTATCAACATTTCACCACTATAACAAATACTTGAAATCAGTTACTTATGGAAAAGGAGAAGTTCATTTAGCTTCCAGTTTTGGAGATTCAAAATCTAAAAGGCATGATGCAGATTCTCTGGCAATGGCTGCCCTTGACTGTATCACCTCAATGCAGATAGCAAAATCAGGAGCATGCGTGGAAGCAGGCAGGTGATTATATCTCCAACTAGAGGCCTTAGAAGATGGGAGCCCAGGTTTGTTTCTTTTACAACAACCTTGTTGGGAGAAGCAATGACTTACTGAAGAACTATCTTTTGCCATCAGTGACCTAAGGACTTATTACTAACCCCTGTTCTCAAATGTTTTACCATCTCCTAACAACATTACAGGGGAGATCAACTCTTTAATCACAATGGACCCTTGGGGACCAGTCAAACCATATCCATAGCATCTGTCAAAAAGCCATGTGTAGTTTAGATATAAAACCAATATATTATATATGTATTTATATATAAAATAGGCAAAACACAATTCACAATTCCTGAGCAACATTTGGTACTTAGTAAAGGTGAGCCCCTGACACTACCTCCACCACAACCATCATCATCAGCATATTTTGAAGTAGGTATTTTTCCAGGAGGTTTTCATGCATTATCATCCTGCCAGTCATTGATAACACTAACTCTATTGTTTTACCTACTGCTTAAGAATTCTGGGTATAAAAAGTTGTACACAAATCAGGTGGGTGAGAAAGTGTGCATGGTATAAATGATCACTTCAGAAGAGGACTATGCTACCCATTTATCCAAATCCCGTGTAAAGATTTATAGTCGCAGCTAACATAGGTTGAATGCTTGCTATGTGTTAGGCACACTTCTAAGCACTTTGTATTTATTAGTCCTCATCATCACCCTCATTTGATGAGACACAGAGAAGTACTGGGAAATTAAATAAACACATAGCACATATTCTTTTATGGGAGCTGTAGTTTGGATCCTTAGGAAAAGGTTAAAAACCAATAAACAGAAAAAGTGTGGGGGGAGGAGAGAAACCACATTTATGCCCTCCCTCTCCTATTTTCCATTCTTCCTCTATCGAGGAGGAAGAGTAAGGTGCGTGTGTTAGGTCTTAAGAATCAACCCACTGCTGTAGTGCTCCTCAAACATCCTTTTTTGTGTGTATTTGTGTTGAAAGGGGTTGAACCCAGGGCTTTGTGCATGCTAGACAAAGTGCTCTACCATGGATCCATGATCCCAGCCCTAGTCCCTTTTTGAACATTCTAAGGTAGGACGAGAACATTTGGTGAAGACTTTGCACAATCCCTTTGTCAACAGGACAAAGGAAAGAGCTGTTGCAGCACTATTTCAAACTGGCAGGTCAGAAGTGGCTGCCTGACTTCCCCTTCCCTCTGTACAGTTAATATAAATTGAAGTGATCACTGTAAATGATCAGAGTTAGATGCTATTGCATGTTTGGGATAAGGAGAAGAAGTTGGTTAGAAGAACTATTGGCTGTGGAATTGGAAATACAATTTCACAGTGAAACATTTCCAAAGATACTGCAGGCTAAAATTTCAAAGTATCTCCAGAGGATTTAGTTTTATTACTCACACTGATGTCAGTGGGAACTGGGCAGTTATAATCTTGGCTTCTCTCTGGAACTTTGCCTGACTACTCCTATTTCAGCCATTAGAAATTATTTGCTTCAGTCTCTCTCTTTCTCCCTATCCAATAAAATAATCTCAAATATTTGATGGTAAGGCAATTGCCGAAAAGAACTCACAAAGAAGAGCTACTAGCTATGAACTGTCAGCTAGAGAATACAGATGGACCTCCCTTGGTGAAGTAAGTATTGCCTAAGAAAGCAATCCTCTTCTCATGAAAGCTGATCTTCCTGTTGACCTCCATTATAAAATTGGAGGCTTCCCCAGGAAATCTCTGACAAAAATAATAGAAATACATTTAAAGGTAGAAAATTTAATAAAAAAATTAAAATTGGTTGATGAGATGTATAGAACATTTAAGTGAGTTTGAAATAGAATTGTTTTTGTCTTTTTAAGTTAGCTTAAATTTAAAAAGCAAAACAACTTAGTTCAAACAGAAGGAAAACACATTTGGCTAGTTTCCTCAACTTCTTTCAGTTTCCATTCCTTCCCATTCTGTAACAATATTGCGTATGGTTTAGTTTGATTAGACAGGGTAGGCTTCTAGGTACTTTTAGAAATCTCTTACTTTGTCATTATCTTTTTTTTTTTTTTTTTGGTGGGGAGGGTTCTGGGGATTGAACTCAGAGGCATGTGATCACTGAGCCACATCCCCAGCCCTATATAAAATAACAATCATGTCTGTGTGGTTGAAGGGAAAGAGAAAATAGAGAAGCACAGAAGGAACAACAATTTAAATTATAAGAAACTGAACTAGCCATATTCATATTCCAGTTGTATAATCTCCCAAAACACTAAACACTGTATTAATTCCCTAGGGTTTTTATTTAATCCCAATCCAGTCCCACTTTTATGGATGAAGTTGTGCCATCTGGTTCCAAGGAGTTCAGACTCAGAATCAGTTTTCTTTGACTTATTTCCCTGAATTCATCTCATTTTGAGCATCTATTTTCTTGACTCCTTTTGATTCTCCCATATTATTCCACTTGCAAATTCTGATTTATAATTTAGTCAGTCAACAACTAAGCAGCTGTCCCTCAGTCCTTCACCAGTGGACAATATTGGCCAAATAACATTACCTGTTGTTACTCAAGTTTTCTGATAAAAAGATGCTGGCCTTTGGAGAGAACTCAAGCTACTCTCTGCAATACTTCCTCATCTCTGTCCCCTTATTTTGTTTTCTGAAGTGCTAATAGGAATATTTTATGTTCAAGGATTGTAGTGAACTAAAGAGAGCTGGGGGTTCTATTTTGGCTTCTGTTATTTCCTCTTGAGTCAAGGCCAAGTCTGTTAATGACTTCTTAACCAATAAATGAGCTGGAAGCTACACTGTGCTTGTTCTAGGCCTTGTGGCAGCTTCTGCTTTCAATTCAGATGCTGACCTGCTGTGAGATGCCTGAGTCACATGGAGAGGGTACCGGATGCATGCAGGTCTTCTGGACATTGCCCATATTGGAGCTAACCACGAGTGGGCCACCTTTGGTGTTCCAGTTCACTTGGGCCCTCAGATGACTGCAGGCCCAGCCAAAATCAAGTGGAGGAGAGCTGCCCACTGAGCCCTTCAACCACATAACTAGGGAAGAAACTGACAATGGTGTTTCAAGCCATTAGATTTGGGGGCAGTCTGTTACCCAGCAATAGATCACATAAATGGGGATATTTGTTCAGTTATGGTAGTACAGGCTGATCTTATCAGGATGAGGAAAAAGGGAGTCATGTCATGAGGCCCTGTCCCGTGCAGTTCTTTTCCATGTGCAGGGTTTATTTCTCTTTGTCTAGTATACAGCTGTATTAGGAAAAAGCACCAATATTGTCTTCTCTTTGGGGGTTGCTAACTGCCCTGCCTCCCTGACTCCCTCTGAAAATCAATTGTAGATAAAAGAATAATTCTTGTGCTTGCTGAGGCTGTGCAAAGGAAGCCTCCTGGAGTTGAATATACTTCTAGGGTTCTGCACTGGGATTTGTTTGTCAATGTTTCCAGAAAGGTTTTTTTCCTCATTGGATGATTTCCCTTCAGTTTAAATTTCCTTCAGGGAACTGGAGGAAGCTGACAGTGGCAGAATTGTATTTAGGTGTTCATGATGCTCAACTCCAGCTGTTTCTCATGCTCTTCTCATCTCATCACAGGCTTTTAAAATTGGACTTTTTTAGAGCAGAGGTCTAGGGTCTATGTGTCCATTTCTCCCACTAGTCTTGCAGCTTCTAAGAGGGCAGTAAGCATGGCCAATTCATCTCTGCCACTAATTTCTGAAAAGAGTCACAGAACTTAGCAGAAATTTATGGACAGAGTATTGAGGAATATGCTCAACTTATTTGCATTCTAGCTTTAATTAGCTAGGAGCCTAGCTATGTTGTTTCCCATAACTTGTGATATACTATTAATTCATTAACCTGCACTGACCTTTATATCAGCATTTACTTTCCACCCCACACATCACCTGAGGCTTACTTCCATGTATATTTTTTTTTGTATACGAACAATTACTTGCAAAAGTAAGAACTACATATTTATAAATGTCTCTGTTAACTGTTTCAGTGTTTTAACATCCTGACCTCACCACCAATGATTTCTAGACAGTTCTCTGCTGTTCAGTCGGTGTTTTGATATTACTTCTTAAAGACTGATTTCAAAGCTCCATCACTTTGCAAACACTAAATCTGGCTAAACTGGATATAAAATATTCTCATAGTTCTTTTGTTATGGTTTGGTTTCTAATCAACATTGGGATTATTGCAGTGTTCTCTGTTACTGCAGATTCAGGGCTGTCATTTGTTAATGTCTTGCTGTGCCTATTCTTACCAGTGTTATACATTCTCCTCCCTAGATTTGCATTTTATATCTTGTTTTGATTGCAATACAAAAAAAAATGTCAATCCATATGGTAAAATCCTCATTCTTTTTAGTCATTGTTTCATCCTTGGAGCATTCAGTTTCGCATTTTTTTTTAATGTACTTACCATTCTACATTCGCACACTGCCAATTCCACTTTTTTCATGATATTGGTTGGTTGTGAACAATGCCCCAAATAAATGATACACTAAGTGGAGTTGTTTTTGCCCAAATGTTCTCTTGACTTTCAGCAAACTGCTGAAGCAACTCTGAGGAGGTTTCTAATGGGCTGAGGTTGTGCTGGATATTCTCATTTGAGGCTTGGGATCCACTTTATGCTTCTGTTCTCGCTCTGTTCTGTGCACTTAGAGGCTGCCTTTTAAGGACTGAAGTAATGGTCCCATTTCCCTCTGGTTTTCAGCTAGGTTCAGTCTAAGGGAGGCCTTGGCAGGAAACCAGAGGATAGGAAAATAAAGAAGCCCTGGCGTATGCCCCCCTCTTCACACTTCCCTCCATCTTTGCTTAATATGGTCCTGTGATGGCTTTGTTCCTCTCCAAAAGGCCATAGCTGTTAAAATGAAGTTCTGCCTGACAAGCATGCATCTAGCTAGTTTTGCATGTCTTTCCTTCTCTAGGAATTGCAGTGGCTTTGCTCATTTTAATTCTGGGACTTTGTACCATACCTTCTTGGTTTCTTTTAAACTTCCCTAGGCCTTGTAAATTGTCCCTTCATTAAATTGTCATTGATCACCCCAGTTGTACCACCTCTTTCCTGCCAGGGATCTTGAAGGATCAAGCTTCAAGCATTTGTTCTGCAGTCCTCAAGTTTTAGACTACAGAGAATCTTTGAAGTGTATATTCCATAGGTGTCAGAGCCATACTGGGTGAATTTAGGCAAGACCGTGGGCATCATGTGGGCTAACAATAAATACCCCAAAGTCTTAAATTTATTTTTCTTCAAATCAATATTACTATAACCTCAGGGATATTGCCTTCTAGCAAGTTGTTGTTGAACCTAGCTCACCTGTTACTGACAAAAAAAAAAAAATCCCATATGTATGGTATAGAAAAATATGTTTACTGCTCTTTCTCTGATGTTTTCTTTTTACTGTTTCATTTATACTTTCCTCTGGCTTTTAGATGCCTGTGTTTAATGCCACCCTTGAAGATTTCAGATGAGAAGACTATACAGTGGCAAATTTTAGCTCCCTTCATCCCGCCATTTTTTCTTAATGCCCAAGAACTGGCTATAGACACATACCATAAGGACCAGCACCTGTTCAGTCTTCATACACATAAGTTGCCTAGGGCTCCTGAACTTCAGTAGTTATGATCCATGCTTGAAGAATTATTCCTCCTATGCATTTGAGGTCAGAGCTTTTCTTCTTTATCAGCATTTCAATGTACTTTCTGGTCAGCATGTACTTTGCTTTATTTCACTCTTTTGAAGATTGTCTCTCAGTTTTTTCCCCCTAGCTGTTAAGGGCTTTGTTATCATTTCCTATATCAAAAATAGTATTTCTATCTCTTTTCTATTTTCAGAGTTGCATGTGTAGGACCTATTACAACTTATAAGTAGGTATATTTTGGCATATTACATATGTTACAAAATTACTTTCATCCTCCATGGTAGAAGCAAGGCGACTTCATTTAACTCATAACAGTAAAATCAGTAAAATTTATAGAGCAGGAATTTTAAAGCCCAATCTATCTAGTTATTAAAAAAGAACAAAAATAAATTACACACCACACATGTTTTATATAATCTTGTAGGCTATTTCATTTATTCAGAACTCCAACTTCCCTATTTTGGTTATGATTTTAAAATCTACAGAATACCTGGAAAAAGAGAGTTAAATTTTGATGGAAACCTAATCATGCTGGGTGTTACCTTTAGGGTTTTTTAAAAATTAATTTTTAATTTGTTTTAATTAGTTATACATGAATGCATTTATGCACTTTGATATATCACACACACAGATGGGATATAATTTCCATTTTTCTGAGTGTATATTGCAGAATGATATTGGTCATGTAGTCACATATATACATAAAGTAATAATGTCTGTTCCATTCTACTATGTTTCCTATCCTTACATCCCTTCCCCTCCCCTCCCATCACTTCCCCCTACCTAATCTAAGGTAATGATATTCTCCTCTAATGCCCCCTGCCTTATTGTGAATTAGCATCCACATATTAGAGAAAACATTCGGCCTTTGGTTTTGTGGGATTGGCTTATTTCGCTTAGCATGATATTCTCCAACTCCATCCATTTACTGGTGAATGCTAATATTTCACTCTTCCATTGAGTATATATACCTTTTTCTTTATTCATTCATCTATTGAGGGACACCTAGGTTGGTTCCATATTTAGCTATTGTGAATTGAGCTGCTATGAACATTGATGTGGCTGCATCATTGTAGTATGCTGATTTTAAGTCCTTTGGGTATAAACCGAGGAGTGGGATAGCTGGCTTTTTTGATGCTCTTCTTTTTTGATGCATTTCTCTACTTTACAGTCATTACATCAGAAAAAAAGAGATGCCCTTTTCTCACAAACACACACACACATAAAGAAAAAAATGAAAGCTCTGGTTTCTAATATCATCTTTACTACTGTCATTCTATTTGATTTCAATAACTTTTAAGACTTGCATTCCTTGCCCTCATTAGGAGAAAAGAGAGATTTTGGATACCCTCAGGAAATGGAGAATATTTGATGACATGCTATCTTTACAGCATTCTAAATTCTTTGTGTGATAGTCACTTCTAAATATAAATGCTCGTATTGTTATTCTACCAGAATTGTAGAAAAAATTCTGCTACAAGTAACCATTTTTATAACTACTCTTCAAGTTAGAACTTTGAATGACCAAATGAAAGACATATGTATGAGTAACTTAAATCCATTTAAAAACCATGCTTTCCCCAGTATTTCAAGCTCCTATTAGCATAACAGGCAAACACCAAAGGCATTCCTGGAAGAAAACTGATTCTATGACGCAAGTGGAAAAAACATTTTTTCTATCCCAAGAACATAATGTCCGTATATGTTCAATTTTAGAAAACTAACAATTGAATTAAGTCTTACATGAAGAATCTCCTTCTCTTCATTCCTCCCATCTACTATAGTTTGGGCATTCATTATACAATCTCTGTCAAGAGACCATTATGTTAAAGACTTGGTCCTCAGGTTAGTAGTGGGCCTTTAAGAGGTAGGGCCCTGTGAGCAGTACTTAGTTCATTGGGGGGTGTAGCTCTTAAAGGGATGTGGGACCCTGTCCAGTCTCTCTCTCTCTCTCTCTCTCTCTCTCTCTCTCTCTCTCTCTCTTTCTCTCTCTCTCTCTTCCAGTTTGAGATGTGACTGTTAGGTCTTACTTATGCTTTTGCCATGCTTTGTCACCCTCTGCCACCCTCACTAGAAGTCAAACCAATGGGCTTCCTGATCTTAGAACTTTAATCTCCATAACTACAAGCTAAATAAACATTTTCACTTTATAAAGTTAACTGCCTCAGGTATTTCATTGTAGCAATGCAAAATAGATGAATACATCTTTCCTCAAATGAATTGTGTGAATTTTAATTTAGAATGTAAAAGGAATGTTCAGGGATCATTTTACAAAGCACTTACCAGTTCTTATAGAAACAATTGCTCTGGATAATACTTGTTATTATTCCCTACTTTAGGTTAAATTGACACAGCAGTGACACAGATTATGCAAATACCTTCCCTGAGGTCACAAGGTAAATAGAGACCTAACAGAATTCTAAACCAAGATGATTAATTTCAAGATCAGTGCTATTTCCAGGCAATTCCAGCAGATTTTAATGAAAGATTGATCTTTTCAATAAATGTTTCATTCTCAGCAGGGATCCTAAAGGGAATAACCTTACTAATTAGGTGTCATGTATCATAATGGAAGTGACTTGGGTGAAGTATGATTACACTGGACTTTAGCGCAGACCTAGGAAGTCATGCTCTTCTATTAAAATACATCTTTGGCAATTTCTAGAGAAGCAGTATTCAGCAGGTTCCTCCAGTGCTTCTGGTACATCATGATACTCTGGAATACTTGATTGATCTTGTTGGTAACGTTGCAGTCTTTGGACATTTTTATAAGCCATATTTTCCTGTCCTATTTATTATATATTTTGTCATTTATATGAGCCTGTGTTTTAGAATTAGAATGATGTTGGAATATGATCCTCAATCTAAAGAATAACTGTTAATCTTTCCTCTGTTCTTTCTTTTTTAAATTTATACATTTTTATTATACAGAATAGTGATTTTCATTGTGGCATATTTGTACATGCATATAATATAAATTGATCAATTTTACTCCCCAATAACCCCTTCCCCACCAGTCCCCCTTCCTACTTATCTCCTTCTACTACCCCAATGGTCTCCCTTCTACTTTTAGGACATCCTTTTTTCCCTCTCTAGCTTCACACATGAGAGAAAACGTGACACTTATATGTCTGAGACTGACTTATTTTGCTTAATACAATGTTTTTTCAGACCCAGTCATTTTCCTGCAAATGGCAAAACTTCATTCTTATTTATGTCTTAATAAAATTCCATTATATATGTGTGTGTGTATATATATATGTATAATCATGTATATATCTCATATTTTCTTTATCCATTCATCTTTCATCCATAAGTTGGCTATTGTAAATTGTGCTACTATAAACATAGGTAGGCATCTCTAGAATATGCCAACTTTAGTTCTTTAGAATAAATATTGAGGAGTAGTATAGATGGGTCATTTGGTGGTTCCAATTTTAGTCTTTTGAGGAACCTTCGTATTTAAATCCATAGTGGCTCTACAAATTTACATTCCTACCAGCAGTGTAGAAGAGTTCCTTTTCCTACAGATCCTCACCAGCATTTATTATTATTTGTACTCTTTATGGTTCCCATTCTGACTGGAATGAGAAAGAATCTTAGTGTAGTTTTGACTTGCATTTCCTAGATGGTCAAAGATTTTGAACATTTTAAAAATAAAAGTGTTGGTCATTTATACTTCTTTTGAGAAGTTTCTGTTTTCTTTATTTGCCCATTTATTGAAAGGTCTGTTTTTCAGTTGCAGAGCTTTTTGAGTTTTTTTTTTTTTTTATTTCATATTCTGGACTTTAATCCTCTGTTAGAAGAATAGCTGGCAAAGATTTTCTTCCATCCTGAGGCTGTCTTTTCACTCTGTTAATTGTTTCATTTGCTGTTCAGAAGCTCCTTAATTTGATCCCCCCAACACCCCGTTTTCAATTCTTGATTTTGTTTCATGAGCTATAAGAGTCCTATTCCGGAAGTCACTGCCTGTGTCTTTATGTTGGAGTGTCTCTCCTATGTTTTCTAATAGCATTTGCAGCTTGTCTTATACCCATTTCTCTTTAACCTATTTTGAATTGACTCTTGGACAGTTTGGGAGATAGGAATCTACTTTGATTCTTGTACGTGTGATGTTTTCCTATCACCATTTATTAAAGTAGCTGTGTTTTCTCCAATACAGGCTTTTGTCATCTTTGTTGAGAATCAGACTCCTATATCTGTGTTGGTTAGTCTCTGCGTCTTCTATTTTATTCCATTGATCTACATATTTGTTTTTATGCCAGTACCGTATTGTTTTGTAATTACAGCTCTACGGTATAGCTTGAAATTGGGTACTGTGATGCTGTTAGCATTTCTCATTTTACTCAGGATTTTTCTGGTTATTCTGAGTCTTTTGTTCTTCCACATGAATTGTGGGGCTATCTTTCCTAGTTCTATGAAGAATGCCATTAGTATTTTGATTGGGATTGCATTAAATCTACAGATTGCTTTTGGTAGTAGGGGCATTTTAACAATATTAATTCTGCCTATGCAGGAATATGGGAGGTCTTTCCTTCTAAAGTCTTTATGGGAGGTCTTTATTTCTTCAGCGTTCTATAATTTTTATTCCAGAGGTCTTTCACCTCTTTAGTCAGATTAGTTCCTAGGAATTTTTTTGGAGGCGATTGTGAATGGAATTGTTTTCCTCATTTCCTATTCAGTGGACTTACTGTAGGTGTATAAAAAGCTATTTTTTTACATTTTTATTTTTTAAATTTAATCTAATTTGTTATATATGATGGAAGAATGAGATTCAATCCATATTACACACATAGAGCACAATTTTTCATGTGTTTGTTTATACACAAATAGAGTCACACCATTTGTGTCTTTATACATGTACTTTGGGTAATGATGTCCCTCTCATTCCACCATCTTTTCTACTCCTATGTCTCCTTCCCTTTTACCCTATCTAAAGTTTGTCTATTCCTCCCATGCTCCCCCACCATACCCATTATGAATCATCATCATCATATCAGAGAAAACATTCAGCATTTGTTTTTTGGGGGTTGGCTAACTTCACTTACTATTATATTCTCCAACTCCATCCATTTACCCGCAAATGCCATGATTTTATTCTGTTTTAATGCTGAGTAATATTCCATTGTGTATATATAACACTTTCTTTATCCATTCATCTACTGAAGGACATCTAGGTTGTTTCCACAATTTAGCTATTGTGAATTGTGTTGTGACTGATGTGACTGAGTCCCTGTCATATGCTGCTTTTAAGTCATTTGGGTGTAAACTGAGGAGTAGGATAGCTGTGTCAAATGGTGGTTCCATTCCAAGTTTTCCAAGGAATCTCCATACTGCTTTCTATATTGGAGGCACCAATTTGCAGTCCTGTCAACAACGTATGAGTGTTCCTTTTCCCCCTTATCCTTACCAACACTTATTGTTGTTTGTATTCTTAATATCTGCCATTCTGACTGGAGAGAGATGCAATGACAGTGTAGTTTTGATTTGCATTTCTCTAATTGCTAGAGATGTTGAACATTTTTTTTGTGTCCTCTATTCTGTACCATTGGTCTATAGGTCTGTTTTGGTGCCAATATCATGCTGTTTTTGTTGATTGATTGTCATCTTATGAGAAGTGTCTGTTCAGTTCCTTGACCCATTTATTGATTGGGTTATTTGTTTTGGTGTTAAGATTTTTGAGTTCTTTATGTATCCTAGAGATTAGTGCTCCATCTGATGTGCACTTGGTAAAAATTTGCTCCCATTCTCTAGGCTTTCTTTTCACATCACTGATTGTTTCTTTTACTGAGAAGAAGCTTTTGAGTTTCAATTCATCTCATTTATTGATTCTTGATTTTAATTCTTGTGCTAAAGGAGTCTTATTAAGGAAGTTAGAGCCTAATCTGACATGATGGAGATTTGGGCCTACTCCTTTGGTTTGAAGCTCTGTGACTTCCTCTATCCCAGTAACTCTTAGATTTGGTCTTTTAATGCTGCTCCATAATTCTTGAATGTTCTGTTCATGGTTTCTTAGCATCTTCACTGTGTGATCAATTTTATTTTCCAGGTTGTATAGTTTGTCTTCATTATCGGACATTCTTTCTTCCAAGTGATCAAGTCTGCTGGTTACGTTTTCTATTGAGTTTTTTATTTGATTTATTGTATCCTTCATTTCAAGGATTTCTGACTTTTTTTCCCCAGAGTCTCTTGAAGTAATCTTTTGCTACCTGTATTTGCTCTCTTATCTCTTGTTGGAATGATCAATTTTTGCCTAAATTTGCTCATTTAGATCATTCTTTAATTCACAGATCATTTTAATTATGAACCTTCTGAACTCCTTTTCTGATATTTCATCAACTTTGCTGTGCATTGGTTCTGTTATTATAGTATGCTGGTTTATTTGGGGCACTTTCCTCTCATGCTTTTTCATGTTGTCTATGTGTCTTCCTTTCTTGCAATGTGGATCTGAGATATTACAATTTCTTCCCTATATTCTTGTAGTACCTGTGCAGATTGTCTGTACCTCACCTTGATGATGGGCTTCCAGACTCTGCTGGTGTCCCTCAATGTATGCTACTGCATCTAAAGGTGGTGGCGGCAATAACTGAGGTAACTCGAGATAATAGTTAAGGTGCCCCCAAATGGACCCAATGTCTTACAGAGATGGGGCTGAAAGGGTGGGCCTCACACTCCCTTTGGGATGCCTGCTCTGAGATGCAGCTGCATCTAGGCCCTGTCTGCTGTCAAAAAGTTAGGGGCTACTGTGTGGGGAAGGCTATCTCGATGACTGCAGTGTCCCAAGATGGAAGTGGGTTAGGCTTAGGTTCCCTGGTAGTAGGGGGGATGAACTCAGACCTACCCTGGACCTGGTCCTGCACAAGATGGCGTGGATGGATCTGGGCTGGGCCTGGGCTCCCACAGTAGTCTGCTGTTTAGAAGAGGTGGTCCTGTGCCAGAGGCTAGGCTCTGGCGGATATCTGCACCACAGGTGGAGGGGTGAACCAGGGCCTACTCTGAGCCTGGGTCCTGCACTGGCTGGTGTGGGTGGATCTCGAGATCTGGGCCTACTTTTTCTTCTATTAAATGCAGGGTCTCTGGTTTAATTCCTATGCCCTTGGTCCACTTTGAGTGTAGTTTTGTGCATGAAGAGAGATAGGGGCTTAATTTCATTTGTTGCATATGGATTTCCAGTTTTCCCAGCATCATTTATTGAAGAGGCTATCTTTTCTCCAATATATGTTTTTGGTGCCTTTATGTAATATAAAATAATTGTAATTATGTGGGTTTGTTTCTGTGTCCTCTATTCTGTACCATTGGTCTACAGGTCTGTTTTGGTGCCAATACCATTCTGTTTTTCTTACTATTGCTCTGTAGTATAGTTTAAGGTCTGGTATAGTGATGCCACCTGCTTTACTCTTCTTGCTAAGGATTGCTTTATCTATTCTGGGTCTCTTATTTTTCCAGATGAATTTCAGGACTGCTTTTTCTATTTCTATAAGGAATATCATTGGGATTTTGATTGGAATTGCATTAAATCTGTATTTTGATTGGAATTGAAAAATTGTGCTCTATGTGTGTAATATAAATTGAATATCATTCTTCTGTCATATATAACAAATTAGATTAAATTAAAAAATAAAAAGAAAATTAAAATGTTAAAAAAAACAGGAGAGACACTCCAACATAAAGGCACAGTATGGTCATTTTGACAACATTAATTCTGCCTCTTCAAGAATAAGGAAGTTCTTTCCATCTTCTAAGGTCTTCTTTAATTTATTTTAGTGTTCTGTAGTTTTCATTGTAGAGGTCTTTCACCTCTTTCATTAAGTTGAATATCACATATTTTATATTATTTTTTTGAGGCTATTGTAAATGGGGTAGTTTTCCTCGTTTCAGAGGATTTGTCACTGATATGCAGAAATGCCTTTGATTCATGGGTGTTGATTTTATATCCTGCTACTTTGATGAATTCATTTACTAGTTCTAGAAGTTTTCTGGTGAAATTTTCTGGGTTTTCTAGGTGTAAAATCATATCGTTGGCAAATAGTGCTAATTTGATTTCTTCTTTTCCTATCCATATCCCTTTAATTTCTTTCATCTGTCTAATTGCTATGGCTAGAGTTTTAAGAACTATGTTAAATAGAAGTGGTAAAATAGGGCATCCCTGTCTTGTTCCAGTTTTTAGAGGGAATGCCTTCAGTTTTTCTCCCTTTAGAATGATGTTGGCCTGGGGCTTAGCATAGATAGCTTTTACAAAGTTGAGATATGTTCCTGTTATCCCTAGTTTTACTAGTGTTTTGAACAAGTATGGGTGTCATATTTTGTCGAATGCTTTTTCTGCATCAATTGAGATGATCATATGATTCTTACTTTTAAGTCTATTGATGTGATGAATTGTATTTCCATATGTTGAACCAACCTTGCATCCCTGGGATGAACCCCACTTGATTATGGTACACAACCTTTTTGTTATGTTTTTGTATTTGATGTGCCAGAATTTTATTGGGAATTTTTGCATCTATGTTCATTAGAAATATTGGTCTGAAGCTTTATTTATTTAACATGTCTTTCTCTGATTTTGGAATCAGGGTGATATTGGCCTGTTTAGAAGTTTCCCTGTTTTTCTATTTCATGAAATAATTTGAGGAGTATTGGTATTAGTTCTTCTTTGAATGTCTTGTAGAACTCAGCCGTGTATCTGTCTGGTCCTGAGCTTTTCTCGGTTGGTTGGATTCTGATGGTGTCTTCTATTTTAGTGCTTGAAATTGATCTGTTTAAATTGTGTGTATCATCCTGACTCAGTTTGGGCAAATCATATGACTCAAGAAATTTGTCGATGCCTTCAATATTTTCTGTTTTATTGAAGTACAAATTTTCAAAACAATTTCTAATTATCTTCTGTATTTCTGAAGTGTCTGTCATGATATTCCTTTTTCATTACAGATATTAGTAATTTGAGATTTCTCTCTTCTTCTCTTTATTAGCATGGCTAAGAGTTGGTCAATTTTATTTATTTTTTTGAAGAACTAATTTTTGTTTTGTCAGTTTTTTCTTTTGTTTCAATTTCATTGATTTCAGCTCTGATTTTAATTATTTCCTGTCTTCTACTGCTTTTGGTGTTGATTTGTTCTTCTTTTTCTAGGGCTTTGAGATGTAATGTTAGGTCATTTATTTGTTGACTTTTTCTTAACTTTTAAGAAGTGAACTCTATGCAATGAACATTCCTCTTAGTACTGCATTCATAGTGTACCAGAGCTTTAAATATGTTGTATCAGTGTTCTCATTTATCTCTAAGAATTTTTTAATCTCTTCTTTGATGTCTTTTGCAACCCATTGTTCATTCATAGCATATTATTTAGTCTCCAGGTGTTGGAGTAGCTTCTATTTTTTATTTTATCATTGATTTCTAATTTCATTTCATTGTAATATGATAGAATGCAGGGTAGTATCTCTACTTTTTTGTTTTTTCTAAGAGTTGCTTTCTGGTATAATATATTGTCTGTTTTAGAGAAGGATCCATGTGCTGCTGAAAAGAAAGTGTATTAGCTCAATGATGGATGAAATATTCTATATATGTCAGTTAAGTCTAAGTTATTGATTGTATTATAGAGTTCGGTGGTTTCTTTATTCAGCTTTTGTTTGGAAGATCTATCCAGTGGTCAAAGAGGTGTAATTAAAGTCACCCAGAATTATTGTGTTGTGGTCTAATTGACTCTTAAACCTGAGAGGAGTGTGTTTGATGAATGTAGATGCTCCATTGTTTGGGGGCATATGTATTTATAATTGTTATGTCTTGTTGGTGTATGGTTGATCAGTATAAAAGGTCCTTATTTATCCCTTTTGATTAACTTAAGCTTGAAGTCTACTTTATTGTTATGTGAGGATGGAGACCACTGCTTGTTTCTGCAGTTCATTTGAGTGGAATGTTTTTTTCCCAACATTTCACCTTCAGTCTGTGGATGTCTTTTCCTATGAGATGAGTCTTTTAGAGGCAGCATATTGTTGGGTCTTTTAAAAAAATCCATTCTTGCAGGCTATGTCTTTAGATTTGGTGAGTTTAGGCCATTAATATTCAGGGTTATTATTGAGCCATGATATGTATACCCAGCCTTTTTGTTAATTTCTGGTATTTAACTTGACTTGTTTTCTCATTTGATTAGTCTTTCCTTTAGTGCAATACCTCCCTCTGCTGATTTTCATTGTTGGTTTTTATTTATTCTTCAGGGAATATTTTGCCAACGATGTTCTGTAGTGCAGGCTTTTAGCTGTAAATTCTTTTAACTTCTGTTTATCCTGAAAGGTTATTATTTCATAATCAAATCTAAAGCTTAATTTTGCTGAATATAAGATTCTTGGTTGGCATCCATTTTCTTTCAGAGCTTGGTATATGTTGTTCCAGGATCTTCTAGCTGTCAGGATATGGGTTAAAAAATCTGCATCTATTCTAATTGGTTTCCCCCTATATGTAATCTGATTCATTTCTCTGGTGGCTTTTAATATTTGCTCCTCATTCTGTATGCTAGGTATTTTCATTATAATGTGCCTTGGTGTGACTCTGTTGTGATTTTGTACATCTGTTGTCCTGTAAGCTTTATGTATTTGATTTTCAATTCATTCTTCATGTTTGGAAAATTTTCTGCTATTATTTAATTGAATAGATTGTTCATTCCTTTGGTTTTGAACTCTATGCCTTTCTCTATTCCAATAGCTCTTAAATTTGGTCATTTTACATTATCCCATATATTTTGAATGTTTTTCTCATGATTTCTTACCATGATCACTGTGTGATTGACATTCTTTTCAAGATTATATATTTTGTCTCCATTGTCTGATGTTCTGTCTTCCAAGTGGTCTCATCTGTTGGTAATGCTTTCTATTGAGTTTTTAATTTGGTTTATTATTTCTTTTATTTCAAGGATTTCTGTTTTTTTTTTCTTTTCAGAACCTCTATTGAAGTAATCTTTTGCTTCCTGTATTTGCTTATGTAGGTTTTTATTGAAATAATCTTTTGCTACCTGTATTTGCTCTCCTTTAATTCACAGAACATTTTAATTATGTACATCCTGACCTCCTTCTCTGTAATTTCTTCTGTTTTGTTGGCCATGGTTTCTAATAATGTAGTATCTTGATTTGTTTGGGGTACTTTTTTCATTGTTTTTTCATGTTGTTCTTGTATCTTCCCTTATAGCACCGCAGATCCAAGGCATTACCATCTTTACCCTATAGGGTTATAGTACCCCTTCAAGGTCCCAATACCTCTCCTTTGAGGGGAAGAACGATTTTAACAGATCCCAATATAAACAATATACAACCTGAAACCAAATAGTTGCTATTAAGATGTTTAAAGTTTTGTACAATATACATAAATTGTAAGTTCAATTATTATCTACAATATAAACAGTAGGTTTGCAAGAGGGTCTACAGTTTCTGATGGTGGACAAAGAACCAGGTGTGAGGTGTAGGGTGAGATGTTGAGGGGGTAGGAGGTGAGAATATAGAGTTATTAGATCATAGGAAGGGTGAAAGAGGACTCTGAAGAAGATGGTTAGTAGCAGGAGAAAAGAGAGGAAGTGATTTTGGGGAGACAAGTAAGTGGGAAGACAGTAGCATACCTAAAACAAATCCACATAAACATTAAGAAAAATAAAAAAATGTAAAAATAGGAGATAAAAGTATATATAGGAGAGCTATAATATACTATTCAGACATCCCAGTCTTCTGTATACTAATTCATGATAAGTACTTGGTTTCACAAATCCTGGGCATATGAAGGTGGGAGAAGATAGAGAGAGAAAAAAAAATCTCAAAGGAAGAAACAAGGACTGTTTGGGTTGGAGATCACTATCTTTCCTGCTTCTCTTCTTAGGTGGGGTTGACTGTGTTTGCTGGAATCTCCACTGTCAGGATGGTGAAGGTTACCAAGGTGGGAGGGTTGATCTTGGGTGCTGGGCACCTGAAAGTGGGGTATGGCACCAGCCATTCCCAGATGGGAGACTGCATCCCAAGGATATCCTCTGGGAACCACTTGTGTAATGTGGGCACCTGACTTTATCTCCTTATATTGCCTGTAGACCTCACAGTTCCTGGTCTCTAATTTAGTCTCTAAACTGTATCTCACTCAACCTTTCCCTTTCTACTTCCTAATCCGGGACCTTTCTCTCTGGAGGTCTTGTGGGTTGTGCTCAGGGGGTTGTGCATCTGTCTTGGAGAGCTGTTTTGCATTGGTCAGTCACTGTGTGGGGTTAGCAGCTGCGGGGGAGACGGAGCGGTTGGGGACTATCAGTAGCTGCCCAGCTGGTGTTCCAAGATGGATGTTGCCCTAACTAAAGATGGTGACGAAGTTGTCCCAGATGGAGGCTGTTGCTTTCAGTGATGGAGTGTCCTGTTGGGGGTGGGTGCGGTGGTGTTGGACCATGTGTTCAAAGATGTGGTTCTCTGGCATGCAGTGTTGTGGCTGTCAGCTGTCTCTGCAGGTGTCCATAGGGGCTGTCCTGGGCCATGGGTGTTGGCCAGGCTGTCCTCAGCTATTGATTTTTTTTTAAAAATGATTTTTGCCTTTAAAAAAATTTATTTATTTTTATGTGGTGCTGAGGATTGAACTCAGTACCCTGCATGTGTGAAGCAAGTGCTCTACTGCTGAACTATAGTCCCAGCCCCCTCAGCTATTGATTTTTATATGTTGATTTTCTATCCTGCTACTTTGATGAATTTATGAGATTTAGGATTCTTCTGGTAGAGCCTTTAGGACTTTCTACATATAGGATCATATCATTCACAAACAGGGATAATATCTTTCTCTCCTATTTGTTTGTTTGTTTTTTGTTTTGTTTTGTCCAATTGCTCTGGCTAAAATTTGAATAGAAGTGATGAGAGTGAACATCCTTATCTCTGATTTTAGACAAAATGCTCTCACCATTTCCCCATTTAGTATAATGTTGGCTCTCAGTTTGCTGTGTACTGCCCTTTTGATACTGAGGTAAATTCCCTCTATCCTTGGTTTCTTCAGGGTTTTTACCATGAAAGAGTATTGGATTCTATCAAAGGGTATTCTGCTTTTATTGAGATGATCATGCGATGTTGTTCTCTTCCTTCTATATAAGTGATGTATTACATTTATTGATTTGCAAATGTTGAACCATCCTTTCATCCCTGGAATGAAACTTGGATGTAATGTATGATCTGCTCAGCTCTTGGCAACCAGGAAGCAAAGATTGAGAGAAAGAGGAAGGGGCTAGGAAAAGTACAGAATGATTTATTTTCTCCCAACTTTCTCCAACTAAGTTCCACCTTCTAATAGTCCACTCAGCTATTAGTAGAATAATCCATCAAATGGATTAATTTACCAGCAAAGTCAGAGTCCTTATGATCAAATCACTGCCTATAAGCTTCAAGCCTGAATTACACTGCGCTGGGGACATGCTTTACACACACAAGCTTGCTGAGGATATTCCAGCTCCAAATCATAGCTAAAATATCTATGTATCTATCTATTTATTTGTTTATTGGTACCAGGGATTGAACACGAAAGCACTAAACCACTGAGCCACATCTCCAGCCCTTTTTATGTTTTCTTTTCTGATGTGGTCTTACTAGGTTGTTTACAGCCTCACTAAGTTGCTGAGGCTGGCGTTGAACTTGCAATCCTCCTGTCTCAGCCTCTCAACCTGCTGTGATGACAGGCATGCACCATCTCACCCAGATTCTCATAGATTCTTGAATGTTGTGATTTTATTATCATTTGATTCTAAACTCTTTTAAATTTCTACCCTGATTTCCTCAGTGACCAACTCATTTAAATTGTATTATTTAATCTCCATGAATTCCTATAGTTTTTATAATTTTTCTTGCTGTTGAAACTAATTTAATTCCATTATTATCTGATAAGAAGCAAGAAATTGGTTCAATATTGTTGTGTTTGCTAATAATTCTTTGTGGCCTCACATATTATCTATTTTTGAGAAAGTTTTATGAGCAGCTGAAATGAAAGTACATTCAGCTGTCTGGGGATGAAATATTTTATAAATAACTATTAAGTCAATTTATTCTAAGGAATAGTTTAATATCTTTGCTGATTTTCTGTATGGATGGCATATCTATTGGTAAGAGTGGTGTTTCCAAACATCCACTATTATTATATTGGGCTATCTTCTCCTTTATATCATTGTGAAATTATGCTGAATTTCATATTATGAATATTTACAATAATTATAACTTTATTGGATTTTTCCCTTTTCCAATATGTAGTTACCTTCTTTGTCTCTTCTGATTAATTTGGTATGAAGTCTGTTTTGTTAGATATGAGAATAGCTAGACCTCCTTGCTTCATATTCCATTTTCATAGAGGATCATTTTTCTTCCTTTCATTTTTTAGCATGTGGATAACTTTGCCACTGACTTGTGTTTCTTTCAGACAACATTGAATCTTCTCTTTAAATCCAATTTGCTGGTCTATGCCTTTTTCTCCTCTTTCTTTTTTTTATTTATTTCTTAAATGCATGACAATAGTGGAGTGCATTACATTCATAATTACCCATTCACAGCACTATTTTTTGTAACTCTGTATATAAAGTATGGTCACACCAAATTATGCCATTTGCATGAGCTCTCTTATTTTTTTTCATACAATTCTTAATACACCTTTATACCACCATTTATTATATCTCTGTTTTATATAAGGTATGTTGACACCAAATACACATCTTCATACATGTATTTTGTATAATGATGAGGGTCTCCTTCCTTGCTATCACCATCCTTGCTATTCCCCTTCTCCCTCCCTTTCCCTCCCACGCCTATTCCCCATCTAGAGGTAATTTTCCTCCCAATGCTTTCCCTCCCTACCCCACTTTGAGTCACCCCCCTTATATCAGAGAAAACGTTAGGCATTTGTTTTTTTGGGATTGGCTAACTTCACTTAGCATAATCTTCTCTAATGCCATCCATTTCCCTGCAAATGCCAGGATCTTGTTCATTTTTAGTGCTGAGTAACATTCCATTGTGTATAAATGCCACATTTTTTTTTATCCATTCATCCACTGAAGGACATCTAAGTTGGCTCCACAGTTTAGCTATTGTGAATTGTGCTGCTATAAACATCTTTAACAAATGGTGTTGGGAAAACTGGAAATCCATATGCAACAAAATGAAATTGAATCTCTATCTCTCACCATGCATAAAAGTTAACTCAAAATGGATCAAGAATATAGGAATTAAACCAGAAACTCTGCATTTAATAGAAGAAAAAGTAGGCCCCAACTTCCTTAATAAGATGCCTATAGCACAAGAATTAAAACCAAGAATCAGCAAATGGGATGGATTCAAATGAAAAAGTTTTTTCTCAGCAAAAGAAATAATCTGTGAGGTGAACAGGGAGCCTACATCCTGGGAACAAATTTTTACCCCTCACACATCATATAGAGCTCTAATCTCTAGAGTATATAAGGAGCTCAACAATATAAGCATACACACAAAAAAACCCCCAAATAATCCAATCAATAAATGGGCCAAGGACCTGAACAGACACTTCTCAGAAGAGGATATACAATCAATCAACAAATATACGAAAAAATGCTCATCATCTCTAGCAATCAGAGAAATGCAAATCAAAACTACTCTAAGATACTAACTCACCCCAGTAAGAATGGTAGCCATTATGAAGACAAACAACAACAAGTGCTGGTGAGGATGCAGGGGAAAAAGGTACACTCATACACTGCTGGTGGGAATGCAAATTGGTGCAGCCAATTTGGAAAGCAGTATGGAAATTCCTAGGAAAGCTGAGAATGGAACCACCATTTGACACAGCTATTCCTCTTCTCAGACTATACCCAAAAGACCTAAAAACAGCATACTACTGGTCTATGTCTTTTAATTGAAGAATTAAGTCCATCCATATTTAATGTTATTATAGAGTTATGTATTATATACTGTCATTTTATTTCAAATGTTGGACTTATTCATAAATATCATTTACTTATCTACTTTCACAATGAGATTTATTCTTTCCTGTGCTCTCTTCCTAGTTTTAAATCTTCTTGTTTTCTGTGTATGGTTCCTTTGACTGTCTTCTGCAATGCTGGCTTAGTGGTCATGTAATCCTTTATACTTATCTAGGAAGGTTTCTTTTTTCTTCTTTGATTCTGAAAGATACCATTACTGAATATAACCATCTTGGATGGCAGTTATTTCCTTCCAGGGATTGAAATACATCATTCCAAGCCTTCTTGGTCTTTAGAGTTTCTGCTGATAAATCTGCTTTTATTCTGATTGTTTTGTTTTTGTAAGTGACTTGGCGTTTCTCTCTTGCAGTTTTTAAAAAGTCATTCCTTTTTCTGGATTGCTAGCATTTTAATTCTAATGTATCGTAGAGAGGTTCTTTCTTGGTTCTTGTTTATTTGGAGCTCTAAATATTTTCAGTATATGAATGTCTGTATTAATCTTGAGGTTTGATAAATTTTCTGCTAGTATTTTATTAAATAGGTCTTTTTGCAATTAGTTTGTATTCTTCTCCCTTCTTAAGACATATGAGTGTTACTTTATGTCTCTTAATATTGTCACAGAATTCTTATATATTCTGATCTAGTTTCTTATTTTTTCTTTATTACTGTCTGAATATGCAAGTATAACCACCTGTTTTTAAGTCCTGAAATTTTGTCCTTCATTTGATCTGTTCTATTGGTGAGACTCTCAACTAAGTTTTTAATTTGACTTGTTGGGCTTTTCATTTCTAAAAATTCTGTGGTTGTTTTTAATAATCTCTTTTTATTGAATTTCTCATTCATATTTTGACTGTTTTCCTTAGTTTATTCAATTTTTAAAATTTGCATCACCTGAGTTAATTTGTCATTTTAACTATCAATTTTTTACTTTTTCTTGTATTTCAGCTACTTTGACATCTATGGCTTTAGTTATTGGAGAATTATGAACTTTTAGGCATGACTTGTTGGCTTATGTAATCTTTGTTTTAAAAAAATATTTTTTTTTGTAGATGGACACACTTATTTTTTTATTTTTTATGTGGTGCTGAGGATTGAACTCAGTACCTCATACATGCTAGGCAAGCACCCTACCACTGAGCCACAACCCCAACCCCTTATTTACTCTTATTCTATGTTGAGATTTACTATCTGTTGGGATTATTTCTTTCCCACTATGGTATGAGTGTCTTTTTAGTAAGTAATTATCTCTACAATATACCTGGACTGGGGGACATAACATTAACACACCCTCTTGGTATAATCTGTTTCTAGGTTTAGCCACCAGCTTTACTTTAGGAGGGACTAATAACCACCAGTAACAGTGGTGGTACACCAGTTATAAATAGGTTGTGGGACATAATTACCATTCATACTATTCAGACTATTCATAGTTCCAACCTATGCAAGCCATACATGTTAGTGAACTCTGCCCCTTTTGGCCTGCCATTGAATGCTGAAGGAATATACATTGCAAAGCTAATTTCACCCTCAATAGTTCTGTATTTTGTACCTGGGAATAGGAATGTGGCTATAGTAGGAGGCACTGAACCCTTTTGTCTACACCAATCACCCAGGGAAACTGTGTATCCATCTGGCTTGCCTGTGCCTCTATTCTGAAAGCCTCATTCTATGTGTTCTGAGGAGGAGGTGTGTAGGAAGTGACCAGGTCATGGTAGCAGATGCTCCAAACACCTATGGGCATAGAGGAGGTAGCCTGGTTTGTGTGAACTGCGTTGGGATGGGATGTTGCAGACATCAGCTTTCCAACTCACCCAGACATGTCCTAATTCTATGCCCTGCCAACCATGCTCCTTCTCACAGAATTTAGACCACCAATTTCAAAAAAAAGCAATATTCACCTTTTCCTGCTTTACAGACCAGCAGACCAACAGCCACGCCTCTCATTACCACATAGAGTTCTCCGCTGATCCATGCCACAATTTCACGCCTGAGGCCAGGTTGATGCATTATGCAGATGCCCACATACCTAGAGATAAGTAAAGCAGAGGTGGCCATCAGGTCCTGGATACACACAGACACAAAAGTAAAGCAAAGTAAAACAAAACAAAAAGGACAACTGCAGGCGTTTTTAATTTCCCGCACAGAAAACTTAAACAATGAGGCACTTTTTAAGTTGGTTCTTTCCCGACTTTCACTGAATTAGCTGGAAGTGCCTAGCGGCTTGCTGTGCAGTATCCTAGTCTTTTTATGATAGTTTTCCATTTTGTTTTCTTCACAGACTCAAGGCTTTTCTGTTGGCTCCTGTTTTATTGGTTCTAAGTAGTCTCATTATATTTAATCATAGTCTCAGGGGAAAGAGTGAAACCCTGTATATAATACTACTTAGAGGGGGCCATAATTCTCACCTCTTTATAAACCAAATTACAAGCTTTTCATTGAAACATGTTTATGCTATGTATTATTATACAGCCATTATATGTATTATTATACAGCTATGTATTATTATACAACTTACTCTACATACCTGATTTTATTCTTCAAAACATAGTTGGGTATTAAACCACTTGGTTATTAAAGTCTTCAAAGTCCTCTCTCAGTCACCTTACCATCTACATTTTAAGGCTGATTTCAATTGTACTCAGTAGTATCTCAGCTTTCACCTAACAGTATTATATTATCAGCTCACTTACAACATGCAGAGTTTTAGCTCCAATACTCACTGCTGAATTGCTAATTACTTCCTTTTGGGTGATTTCTTTGGCATCTAAGAGAATTTACTTTTTTCCTCTAACTTTACAAGAGAACATAATTCTAAAATTAAATTTTAATAAAAACTAGTTCTGAGCTCTCAAACATTCTGTTTCTCAATAGAAATATGCCCTAATATATTTCTGCTATAGACTCACCCTCCTCAGTTTTGCATGGCTAGAAACTGAGGTACTAATGTCTTAGTCCAACAATGTTGGTAGCTAGGCAGCTCTTGGGCCATTAGATTTTTTAAGTATATGACAGCAGGTGATAGCAAGTAATCTTCTTTGTGGTGATCTTTTTATTCTGGAATAAGGAATGAGGGCCATTCCTCTGATTTTCGAGCTCTGTTTCCCTTTATCCAACAATAAATCACATTCTTACACAGTTCCTCTAACAACAAACAAATATATCCTAAACTTGGCTACAGATTCAATATTGATTTTAAAAGATAAATACATGTAAAAGTCAAAGGACAATTATAAAGGTATCTCCCAGACCTCCTACAGATATTATACATAGAATAAGATTTATTTATTTATTATTTAATTGATTTTGTTTTTTTATTTTTATTTATTTTTTTATTTTTAAATTTTTATTGTTGGTTGTTCAAAACATTACATAGTTCTTGATATATCATATTTCACACTTTGATTCAAGTGGGTTATAAACTCCCATTTTTACCCCGTATACAGATTGCAGAATCACATCAGTTACACATCCATTGATTTACATATCGCCATACTAGTGTCTGTTGTATTCTGCTGCCTTTCCTATCCTCTACTATCCCTCATCCCCTCCCCTCCCCTCTTCTCTCTCTACCCCCTCTACTGTAATTCATTTCTCCCCCTTGTATTTTTTTCCCTTTCCCCTCACTTCCTCTTGTATGTAATTTTGTATAACCCTGAAAGTCTCCTTCCATTTCCATGCAATTTCCCTTCTCTCTCCCTTTCCCTCCCACCTCTCATCCCTGTTTAATGTTAATCTTCTTCTCCTGCTCTTTGTCCCTACTCTGTTCTTAGTTACTCTCCTTATATCAAAGAAGACATTTGGCATTTGTTTTTAGGGATTGGCTAGCTTCACTTAGCATAATCTGCTCTAATGCCATCCAACTTTTGTTTGGAAGATCTATCCAGTGGTGAGAGAGGTGTGCTGAAGTCTCCCATGATTATGGTATGGTGGTCTATTAGACTCTTGAACTTGAGAAGAGTTTGTTTGACGAACATAGCTGCACCATTGTTTGGGGCATAAATATTTATGATTGTTATGTCTTGTTGGTGTATGGTTCCCTTAAGCAGTATGTAGTGTCCCTCTTTATCCCTTTTGATTAACTTTGGCTTGAAATCTATTTTATTTGATATGAGTATGGACACTCCTGCTTGTTTCCGAAGTCCATATGAGTGATATGATTTTTCCCAACCTTTCACCTTCAGCCTATGTATGTCTTTTCCTATCAAATGCGTCTCCTGTAGGCAGCATATTGTTGGGTCTTGTTTTGTGATCCATTCTACTAGCCTGTGTCTCTTAATTGGTGAGTTTAAGCCATTAACATTTAGGGTTATTATTGAGATATGGGTTGTTCTTCCAGCCATATTTGTTTATTTCTGTTACTAAACATGGTTTGTTTTCCTCTTTGATTATTTTCCCCCCCTTTACTGTCCTACCTCCCACTGTTGGTTTTCATTGTTATTTTCCATTTCCTCTTCCTGTAATGTTTTGCCGAGGATGTTTTGAAGAGATGGTTTTCTAGCTGCAAATTCTTTTAACTTTTGTTTATCGTGGAAGGTTTTAATTTCATCTTCCATCCTGAAGCTTAATTTCGCTGGATACACAATTCTTGGTTGGAACCCATTTTCTTTCAGTGTTTGAAATATGTTATTCCAGGATCTTCTAGCTTTCAGAGTCTGTGTTGAAAGATCAGCTGTTATCCTGATTGGCTTACCCCTAAATGTAATCTGCTTCCTTTCTCTTGTAGCTTTTAAAATTCTCTCCTTATTCTGTATGTTGGGCATCTTCATTATAATGTGTCTAGGTGTGGATCTCTTATGATTTTGCACATTCGGCGTCCTGTAGGCTTCTAGGATTTGGGATTCTGTCTCATTCGTCAAGTCTGGGAAGTTTTCTCGTATTATTTCATTGAATAGATTGCTCATTCCTTTGGTTTGGACCTCTCTTCCTTCCTGTATCCCAATGACTCTTAAGTTTGGTCTCTTTATGTTATCCCCATATTTCTTGGATGTTCTGCTCATGGTTTCTTAACAGTCTTGCTGAGCTGTCTATGTTCTTTTCAAGTTGAAATACTTTGTCTTCATTGTCTGATGTTCTATCTTCTAAGTGTTCTACTCTGCTGGTAGTATTCTGAATTGAGTTTTTAAGTTGGTTTATTGCTTCCTGCATTTCTAGGATTTCTGTTTGTTTGTTTTTTATAACCTCTATCTCCCTGTATAGTTGATCTTTTGCTTCTTGGATTTGTTTATGTAATTCATTGTCGAAGTGATCTTTCATTGTCTGATTTTGCTGTCTAATGTCTTCCTTGAGACTCCGGATCATTTGAGACTCCGGATCATCTGAAGCATGTAAATCCTGAATTCGTTATCTGACATTCCATCTGCTGCAGCTATTACCTCTTCTAAAGTTGAGTTGACCTGCATTGCTTGTGGTCCTTTCTTTCCTTGTCTTTTCATACTGCTCGCGTTTCTTTCTGCTTGGTGAAACTGTTGTGTTATTGAATTTTCCCCCTATATATTTATATTGCTCTTGTATAGTTGAAAAGTCTCCCTTGCAGGGGCGGGCGGCGGCTGTGCTCCTTCTCCAATTGGGGTGATCTGTCTACCACGCTGACGGGCCGCTGGGCCTGTTCTGCCGGTTGGTCGCAGGTCTGCCTACCTTGCAGGCGCGGGCGGCGGCTCTGCTCTGCCCTTACTCCAATTGGGGTGATGTGTCTACCACGCCGGCGGGTCGCTGGGCCTGTTCCTGGTGTGGGAGGCGGCTCTGCTCTGCCCCTACTCCAATTGGGGTGACGTGACTACCATGCCTGCGGGTCACTGGCCCTGTTCCCGATTTTATTTTTTTAAATACATGACAGTGGAATGCATTTCAATTCTTCTTACACATATAGAGCACTATTTTTCATATCTTTGCATATAAAGTGTGTTCACGCCAATTCATGTCTTTATACATGTACTCTTTTTTTGCATTATAATTCTTGTTACACATATATACCACATTTTTTCATATCTCTGTTTGTATAAAAGTATGTTGATACCCAATTCGTGTCTTCATACATATACTTTGGATAATGATGTCCATCACATTCCACCATCCTTGCTAATCCCCTGCCTCCTCCCTTTCCCTCCCACCTCTCTTCCCTACCTAGAATTAGAATTTAATATACAATCTGAGATGGACTGTGGTCCATCTGGCACCTCCAGCTGTGTTTTACTTCATAGATACTCAAAACTAAAATTACAAGGCAAAATTGAGAAAAGAATGAAGAGAGGATATATAGTAAAGTAGATGATGAGAAAAGTTCAGTTCAGTATTACACATAAATTGTGTGCACCATCCCTTGCCTTGGAGAATTGAGCTTGACGAACGTTTCAGTCCTCATTTTGCTTTTTTTTTTTTTTTTTTAAACTGAAATTTGACCTCGTTTGTGTGTTTTCACCAAGGTTAAAGCAAGCGTTTACTTCCAATTTGACTTTGCTTCATATTCTAGGGGTTGGTTTTTATCAGTGTTCCAAAGAGAAATTTATTTAACAAGATCTTTTGCTTCTAGGCATTTGTAACAACAATGAATATCCTAGGAACACTCTCTGAAGATCTGTTCTGCATAGCAGTGGAGGTTTCTTTAGTTTAAAGAAATTTAAGTTAGGTTTAAACATTGAGAAGAGCTGTAGAACAAGAAGATAGACAATCGTAGATAATGTTTTAGCATGGGTTTAGAGTAATAATGTAACATGGTGTATGTCCTGAGGATACCGTATGATGGACAGACATGTTTGATATAAATATTGACTCTGCATCAACACTTAATAATGAGTTCTTTGATGGGACTGGACATGTGGTAAAAACTATGCGAATATCTGTTGATCTAATGCTCCCTTGGGCTCGCTGTGCTTCATGACAGAAACAGACTCTTTATCTTCTATTTTTATATGCATTTCCCATAAAGTCCTACAAATTGTAGTAGTCTTATAAGTGGTAGGGACTCAAGGGATCTGAGATACTTGATAATTCCTACCTAGCTGAGCTAAGCAAAATGAATTGTGTATGGGTGAAAAGATTTTTTTCCTCTTCATTCTGGGTCCATAAATTTAGCTTGGCAATAGGCAAGATATACTCCCCAAAGTTTACTTTTGAGGATTGTTTAATTCTTGCCATTCCCTGATAGTACTTCTAGTCTACTTTTTTCTTTTTAAAGTAAAAGCTTAGATTCACAAAGTCATGTTTAATGCCTAATTTTAAAGACATCTGAAGTTCTTCTCTAAAATGGTTTGAATTTCTAGAATTTTCTTATTACCTTATAAGATATTTGAGTCTTATGAAATCTTAGATATTATTTATCTTAAATAACTCATAATGTAAATGAAGAAATTGAGGCTTAGATTAATAAAGGGGGAAATAGAGAAATATCTATCATAAATCAAATGCATGCTGGACATAGTCTATACTTAATGTAGGTGTTATCTATTTTATAATATCTATTTATAATTTTATAATTATCTCTAACTTTTATAATGTTCATCTATAAACTAACCCTCACTTTGTATATAGACATATAATTAACTTTTACTCCTGGGGCCAAGTAAATGCTTTAAAGCTAATTTGGCAAATTTCCATTGCGAATTATTTTTATCAAGAGGAATTAATGTACCTTAATGGAAGTCATGTAAAAATTAAGGGTGATTAAAGACCAATTTAAAGAGTCATATTTTGATTGATGTACTCTTCTTTTCCCAATTCCTTGATCTAAATGGTAGCCTTAATATCCTTTTGGTCATAAAACATAATGACATTTTAAAATTATTACATGGACAGGGATTCCTTTGTATATTCCATTGTCTTCTTCACTAGTAATAGAGTCCTTACTTCCAGGTAGAAATATGTCCAACTAAAAGATTCTATTTTCTATGTTCTTTGTTATCTAAGGATAAATGTTGAAGAAGGTGTTGGGCAAAAATGATCATTTTCCTCCTTTGTCCATCGTATTCTTCTCAGTCTGGGTCATGACTAGGATGACCGAGCTCCAGGACAGACAGTGTGGTTTCCTGGTGGAGTTGGGGAGCTGCCATGGAGCCGTAGCTGCCCACTGCTGGACTTGTGGATGAGAGAATAAATCTGTATGTGTTTAAACCAGGCTTGTCAGGTTTCTATTACCAGCCACAACTCCCAACAGGTACACTGAAGATGACAGCTTTGGAAGAGCCCATTAGTATTTTAAACTGTGTTGCATAGTTTTGTGGTTTCTTGATGTTGTCCAAAGGGTCACATGGGAAGGGCTGGAGACAGGGAAAGCATGACTTTCCCGTCCTCTGTTGCTGTAGAGTTAGAGATGGAAACATCTAATTCCATCTGTTTTATTATTTAGACATCTGTGTGGCATTTCATTTGAACCAAGTTCCCATAGCTTAGAGTAATTTGAAAACTATAACTTTATAGACCTAAGTTTTCATCATATAATTGCTAAAACAATGACAATGTTTCTTCTAAGCGCTTAACATATAATAAATGATTTAACTCTCTCAATAACTCTGTGAGGTAAATGGTCTTTGTATTTTCTTCCTAGTCGGAAAACAAAAACACAGAAATATTAAGTAATTTCTGAAAGATCACGTTTCTTGTAAATGGCAAAGCTGATACTCAAATCTGGCAGCTTGCTTCAAAATTCAGGCTTTGAAGAACCACACTTCCTCTGTATCTAATCAATAAATCTATACCCATGGAGTATAAGAGATTTTTATCAAGTTTGAATAGAGTTTATAATTATGCTGCTGTCAAAATACACCCTTAAACTCATCATTTTTTTATAATTGTCTATTGGTGTCCCACTAAGAAGACTCATTAAATTTAGCTAGCATGATCTTATTTTCCCTTCATTTCACCTCTTTCAGAATTTAATTAAAAGTAAGAAGAAGTAGTGATTTCTCATACATTGCTGGTGGGACTGAAAATTGGTGAAACCACTTTGGTAAGCAGTATGAAGATCCCTAAGAAAACTTAAGATGGAACCACCATTTGACTCAGTTATTCCACTAGTTGGTATATACTAAAATCAACATACTATACTGATGTGGTCACATCAATGTTTATATCGTCTCAATTCACAATAACTAAGCTATGGTGCCCTTCAAGAGATGGATGGATAAATAAAATGTAGTATATATACACAATAGAATATTACTCAGTCATAAAGAAGATTGAAATTATGGCATTTGCCAGTAAATGGATGGAGCTGGAGACTATCATGCTAAGTGAAATAAGCCAATCCCCCAAACCAAAGGCTGAATATTCTTTCCGATATGTGGATGCTAACACACAATAAGGAGCAATAAGGGAAGAATAGAAGTACTTTGTATTAGACAAAGGGGAATGAAGGGAAGGGAGGAGAGATAGGAATAGGAAAGAGAGAGGAATAGGAAAGACAGAAGAATGAATTGGGCATAACTTTCCTATGTTTGTATATGAATATATAACCAGTGTAACACCACATCATGTACAACCACAAGAATTGGAAATTATATTCCAGGTTTATATAATGTCTACTGTCATGTGTAACTAAAAAAACAAATAAAAAAGTTTAAAATGATAAGGATGTAATAGAGGATTACACAGAAACATACATCCAATTTTCACTATTTCTAATTTCTTTTTCTCTGTCCCAAAATATGATGCAAAGAAATAGATTGTGTATGAGTTCCTAAAGAAGGTTTTGTCACCAAATATGACATCACGCCCATACCTTCAATTGCTGTGTAAAAGAGATGTATATATAATTGCTGTGAGTCTAGTTGCAATATATGTTGCAACTTTGGCACTCTTGGAGTTTCCTGTAGAATTTTAGATAATGGCCAAATGATCACTGGTATTTGGAAATAATCAAATTTCAACTCCTGAAAAAAAAAAAGAAGTAATGATTAGATATCAGAGACTATGATAAAATAATCACATCCAGAATGAAAATGCTTTTTTCTCAGTTGGAATTTCTGTAAGCAGAATTGAAATTAAGCAGGTAATGAGCACATGGGGAAGAAAATAATGAATAACATCTGCAGAAAGACTTGGAAATGACTAAAATCAGAAAGTGCTCCTTCTAGAAAAGAGGAGAATATATTTGAAATATATCCTCAAATATATTCAAATATATTCCCCTCTTTTCTAAGGGAAGCTGTATGCCTTAATAATATCATCCTGGAAGAATGTAAGGGAAACCAAAATGAAGAGTGAAGACCTGTGGAATTTTGTATTAGTTTATTTAACTTATATTATTTAATATACCTTAAACTAAAACTTTTACCATTATTTATTATTATTATATTTATATGATGATATATTTTGAAATATTATACATATATAGAATAAGTATAACTTGTTCCATTTAGAATCCCAATATTGTGGTTGTACATGATGTGAAGTTACATTGGTCATGTATTTACACATGAGGATAGGAAAGATATGTCTGATTCATTCAACTGTCTTTCCTTTTATCATTACCCCTTCCTTCCCTTCATTCTCTTTGTCTAGTCCAATGAAATTTTAATCTTTCCTGCCCTTGTTGTGGATTAGCATCCATATATCAGAGAGAACATTCTGCCTTTGGTTTGCGGGGACTGGCTTATTTCACTTAGCATGATAGTTTCCAGTTCCATTCATTTATCTGCAAATGTCATAATTTCATTCTTATTTATGGCTGAGTAATAGTCCATTGTGTGTGTGTGTGTGTGTGTGTGTGTGTGTGTGTGTGTGTATCACCTTTTCTTTACCCATTCATTTGTTGTAGGGCACCTAGGTTGGCTTGGCTATTATGAATTGAGCTTCTATAAACATTGAAGGGTGGGCTGCATAACCATAGTATGCAGACTTGAAGTCCTTTGGGTTTAAACCAAGGAGTTGAATAACTGGGTCAAATGGTAGTTCTATTCCAAGTGCCCAAGGAATCTCCATACTGCTTTTCAGAGTGGTTGCACCAATTTGCAGTCCCACCAGCAATATATAAGTGAACCTCTTTCCCTACTTCCTCACCAACATTTATTGTTGCTTGTATTCTTGATAAATGCCATTCTGACTAGAGTGAGATGAAATCTCATTGAAGTTTTAACTTGCATTTCTCTGATTTCTAGAGATGTTGAACATCTTTTCATATATATATATATATATATATATATATATATATATATATACTATTTGTACTGCTTCTTCTGTAAAGTGCTTGTTCAATTCCTTAGCCCATTTATTGATTGGGTTATTTAGTTTTTTTTTTTTTTTGTAAGTTTTTTGAGGAAAATTAAGAATCAATAAATAGGATGGATTCAAATTAAAAAGCTTCTTCTCAACAAAGGAAACAATCAGTAATGTGAGGAGAGAGCCTACA
>NW_026000057.1:31775623-31804110 GCF_001458135.2 Marmota marmota marmota
TTTTTTTTGGTAAGTTTTTTGAGTTATTTGTATATCCCAGAGATTAATGTTCTCTGTCTGAAGTGCTGATGGTAAATATTTTCACCCATTGTGTATGTTATTTCTTCATTCTTGATTGTTTCCCTTGTAGTAAAGAAGCTTTTTAGTTTGGTACTATCCCATTGTTATTTCTTGATTTTATTTCTTGAGCTTTAGGAGCCTTATTGGGGGAATTGGTTCCTAAGCTGACATGGTGGGAGTTGGGCGTATGCTTCTTTTCTAGTAGGCATGGAGTCTCTGGTCTAATGTCTAAGTTCTTGATCCACTTTGAGTTGAGTTTTTTGCAGGTAAGAGACAGAGGTTCAATTTCATTCTACCACATAAGGATTTCTAGGTTTCCCAGCACCATCTGTTGAAAAGGCTATCTTTTATTCAATGTATATTTAACTGTATTTATGTGGGTTTGACTCTGTGATTTCTAATTGGTTCCATTTGTTTCCATGTCTGTTATTTATGCCAAAACCATGCTGTTTTTGTTACTATAGCTCTGAAATATAATTTAAGGTCTGAAATTGGGATGCCTTCTGTGTATCTTTTCTCACTAAGTATTTCTTTGGCTTATTCTGGGCCTCTTATTTTTCCAAATAAATTTCATGACTGCTTTTTCTATTTCTATGAAAAACATCATTGGAATTTTGATAGGAATTGCATTAAATCTGTATTAGTGCTTTTGATAGTATTGCCATTTTGACAATATTACTTCTGCCCATCCAAGAACATGGGAGATTTTTCCATCTTCTAAGGTCTTCTTCAATTTCTCTCTTTAGCATTCTTCAGTTTTTATTGCAGAACTGTTTTACCTCTTTGTTAGAATGATTCCCCTATATTTTATTTAATTTTGAGGCTATTGTGAATGGAATAGTTTTTCTAGGCCCTCTTTCAGCTGATTTATTATTGTTATATAGGAATGCAAATGATTCATGTGTGTTAATTTCATATCCTGGTACTTTTCTGAATTCATTTTTGAGTTCTACAAGTTTTCTGGTAGAATTTTTTAGGTCTTCTAGATATACAATCATGTGGTCAACAAATAGGGATAGTTTGAGCTCTTCTTTACCTATTCATATCCCTTTAATTTCCTTCTTTTGTGTAATTGCTTTGGTTAGGGTTTCTAGGACAATGTTGAATAGGAGTGGTGAAACAGGGCATCCTTGTTTTGTTCCAGTTTTTAGAGAGAATGCTTGCTGGGACCTGCACCGTATCAACAAAGGATCTTGAATAGGGGTGACTGGAGATGCGGAAAAATGCAGACAAAGAAAACGTAGAGACATTTTCAAGTAAAGCTTGGGCCAGATAGGACACTGCACTCTGATGGAGGAACAGTGACCCAGAACTAGTTCCTAAATTTTATTATATAGGGCCTCATAATAAGGAAGTTAAACTATATGGGCATAGTAAATTGTTCAAGGCTTATGAATTATCAAGAGGTTTCTTTGTGCACTAAAATGCTACAGAGCTAAAAACATTTTTGCAGCTATCCTACTGTTACAGGGCTAGGTACATCCTGCTATTATCCTGCTTTACCCAGGAAGCTCATTTTACTGGAATGTCTGAGAATTTTTAGCATAAGAGATGAGTGTCAAGTCTGTTAACATCCTTGCCTTGGGCAAGGAATATTTCCCAGGCTTAGCTTTGCTGACATCAACACTGCAGGATCAGCTACTGACCAGGAGCTCATCTGCTCTTCACAAATGCCTTCAATTTTTCTACATTTAGAATGATGTTGGACTTTGGTTTAGTATATATAGCTTTTATAATGTTGAGGTATGTTCCTACTGTCCCTACTTCTTCTAGTGTTTTGAACATGAAAGGGTGCTGTATTTTGTCAAATGCTTTCTCTGCATCAATTGATATAATCATATGATTCTTATCTTTAATTCTCAATAGAATTACCTCTAAAAGTAATTTATATGATGGATTACATTTATTGAATTCTTTATTTTGAACTAGCCTTGCATCCCTGGAATGAACCCCACTTGATCATGGTGCACTATTTTTCTAACATGTTTTTGTATGCAATTTGCCAGTATTTTACTAAGGGTTTTGCGTCTATGTTCATTGGGGATATTGTTCTGAAGTTTTCTTTCCTTGATATATCTTTCTATAATTTTGGTATCAGAGTGATATTAGCTTTATAGAATGAGTTTGGAAGGGTTTCCTACTTTATTTCAGGAATATTGGTATAAGTTCTTCGAAGGTCCTGTAGAATTTGGATGAGAACCCATCTGGTCCTGGGCTTTTCTTTTTTGGTAGGCTTTTGATGGCATCTTCAATTTTATTGCTCAAGACTGATCTGTTCAAATATTTTATGTCCTCCTGATTCAATTTGGGTAGGTCATATATCTCTAGAAATTTGTCAGTCTTCATGATTTTCTATTTTATTGCAGTATAGATTTTCTTTTATTTTCTTGGGGTACAGTGATTGAACTCTGGGGCACTCGGCCACTAAGCCATATCCCCAGCCCTATTTTGTATTTTTATTTAGAGAGAGGGTCTCACTGAATTGCTTAGTGACTTGCTTTTGCTGAGGCTGGCTTTGAACTCTGATCTTCCTGTCGCAGCCTCCCGAACCACGGGGATTACATGTGTGTGACACTGGGCCTGGCTGCATTAGAGATTTTCAAAATAGTTTCTGATTATCTTCTGTATTTCAGTGGTGTCTGTGGTGATATTTCCTTTTTCATCTCATATTTTAGTGATTTGACATTTCTCTATCTTTGTTAGCTTGGTTAAAGGTTAGTCAATTTTATTTATTTTTTCGAAGAACCAACTTTTTGTTTTGTCCATTTTTTTTGAAAATATTTTTGTTTCAATTTCACTATTTTCAGCTTGAATTTTAATTACTTCCTCTCTTCTACTGCTTTGGTGTTGATTTGTTCTTTTTTTCTAGCGATTTGAGACGTAAAGTTAGATTATTTAATTGGTGACTTTCTATTATTTTAAGGAATGTGCTCAATCTCTTAGAATTGCGTGTTTTTAAGACTCCTGGATTCAGACTCCAATCTCAATGAATTCCTCCCTGCCCTGTGGAATTCTAGGCAGTAACCATCTTTCTGGCCTTACTTTTAAGTAGCCAATCTTACAAGTGGCCATTCTGGAGTGGGTAGGGTGTGTTTTCCCATCCAGTTTTCTCCTGTAAGAACTCGTCTTCACTTTTGATTTTCTTGTGGTCTCTTAAATACACACTGTGCCCTGTATTGTGGGTTTGCCAAACCTGTTCTTTGGGACAGGGGCAGCTTTTGGGGACTCTGGTCCTCAGCTGCCAGTCCCTGTGCTGGAGTTGCAAAATTTTTTTTTTCCTTCCAATTTCCCTGGTAGCCCAGGGAGATGTGAGATGTGCTTTCTTCCCTTTCCCTTCTGCACAATGTTGCTGCACAAGACACTCTTCACATTAGTTGTGCAGTGACTTTGAACTCCGATCTCTCTATATCTACACACACCTCAGACCTCCCTAAACTGGTTCTTCTTTTAATTGCATCATTTCACAATTTTAACACAGATGGAGATATCTCACCTGCTGGTGGTGCTATGGGAGTAGCAGCCTTAAAGATTTTTTTTTGTTGTTGTTTGTTTGTTTGTTGTTCTAGCCAACTGTTTCCCTGATCTGTTTTTTTTTTTTTTTTGTACCAGGTATTGAACCCAGGTGCACTTAATCACTGAACCATGTCTTCAGCCCTTTTTTATGTATTTATTAGATACAGGGTCTTGCTGAGTTGCTTAGGGCCTTGCTAAGTTGCTGAGGCTGGGTGAAACTCACGATCCTCCTGCCTCAGCCTCCCAAGTTGCTGGAATTATAGGCTTGAGCCACCACCTCTGGCCCTGATATGTTTTGAATATCCAGAGTTGTTTCCCAGAAAAGATCCCTTTTCTCACCTAGTGAGAAGCTGTGTGTCTGAGATCTTAATTTCTTGCCTTGGAGCAAGCGGGAAAGCAACCTTCGCTAATCTGCCATTTTTCCCTCTAAACATTTTTAAGTATGGTAAAGAACACAAAATACTTGCTTTCTTAACCAATTTTTTTTTCTGCATACAGTTCAGTAGTGTTAATATGTTCACATTATTATGGAACCAATCTTCAGAATACTTTTATCTTGCAAAACTGAAACTATATTCATTAAACAACAACTCTCCTTCTCTAGGTCCTACAGCACCAGGTGAGTTATATTTAAATAAAAAATGTAGAGATTCCTTTAGCAGAGAAACCTGGGTAACTATCTCAGCCTCCTTCCCACTATTCCAGGAATCTCCTGCTAATAGCTAGTTCAAGAGAGTTCAACTCTTTCAGAAATGAATTCTATGAAGGAATCAATCTAATTTCTAAATGATGAATGACATTATGAACAAATAGTATGTAGAATAGAAAAAAAATTCTTTACATATAAAGAAAATAGTTTTAAAAAGTACTGCCTGAAGGCAGAAGAACATAATAACCTAATTCTAACTTGAATTAGAGAAGTGTAATGAAGTGATTGCAGGAAACTGAAAACAATAATACAAGAATTCAGTGGAAGATATGGCCAGACAATGTGAACTAAAAGCCAGAAAACAGGAGTCAAAATTGTATGAAATTCATACAATTTCAGAAAAGAAATTGTATGAAAATAAGAAAGCCGTTTCAGGAATGGAGACTAAATCAAGGTCCTAATCGTGAATAAACACTACAGAATGCATATGCATAAAGAGTCAGATAGGTTAGTGGTAAAAAGCAAACAGAATGAGACAGAAAACAAGTGATTTTAAAAGAGAAATTTGTACCATAGAAGATAAGCAAAAGAGATTCGATATTTATTTATTTCAAATCCCTGAAGAAGAAAAGATTCATAAACAGAATAAACATTTAAAAATACATATTTAAGTACCGGGCTTGGTGGCCCATGCCTGTAATCCCAGCAGCTTGGGAAGCTAGGGCAGGAGGATTGTGAGTTCACGCCAGCCTCATCAATTTAGTGAGGCCCTAAGCAAATTAGTGAGACTCTTCCACAAAATAAAAAATTAAAAAAAAAAGTGCTGGAGATATGTCTTAGTGGTAAAAGCCATGGATTCAGTTCTAGGCAAACCTCCCATCCCACCCCAGGGGGGAAAAAAAATACACACACACACACACACATACATATACATTATACACACACACACATTTAAATTTTAAAAATTGTGGAAAAAAAGATCAATGAGAATTTACATTGCTATTTACTTGTCCTGGTACAAGAAGTACTGAAAGAAGGCAATGGAACTGGAAGGAGGCAGGTGGGCACCAGCAGGGATTAATTGGGGAAGCAGGAGGATGAGGATAGTGACAGAAGTGGGAGCAAGGTTTTCATTTGTATCTCTTTGTATGGCTTTGACTTTGAACTATTTCAATGTGTTACCTATCAGATATGGTAAAATACCTACCACATGTTGGATCTCTTAGATTATAAACTATCCTGCCTCCCTCCACCGCAAACCAATTAATTTTATTTATGTGTTCCATTTAAAGTATAGGCATGAGATATCTCTCTCACACACACACACACAAACTAGATGTAAAAATAGTCTAAAACTCTTTCAAATAATGTAAAATAAAAATTAAGTGAAAAGTCAGCATTGGATCACTGTTTAACAGGCAGTATATTCTTGGGAATACGTGGTGCATATTACTTTCTTTTTCATTTTTCATTGTGCATTATAGTTGTACCTACTGATGGGATTTGTTGTTACATATTTGTACCTGCACACAATATAACAATATAACTTGGCCAATATCCTTCTCCAGCACTTCCCCCTCCTTCCCACCCCCAGTTCCTTTCCTCCAGTCTCTGCCTTTGATTCTCATGAGATCCTCACCCCCATTTTTCTTTTCCTTTTTCCTCTCTAGCTTCCACATATGAGAGAAAACAATAAACAATTTTTATAGGCTTAATTTTTTACCTGTTGGTTCATTTTTATATGAGAAGAGTTCTTTCTTGGCCTGATCCCTGTGAAGTGAGGTTGTAGTTTGTTTGGCCCTTCCGATTATCCACGTGACGCCTGCTGGGATTCTCTTGTTCATTCACCAACCAGTCATTACCTCCCATGTGCCGGGTGTTCTTCTAGCCATTTGGCTACAACAGTGACAACATAACAAAAAAAAATAATTTTTGTCCTTATGGGGCTTCTATTCCAGTTTCAGGGAGAGAGTATAGAGAATAAAATACACATAAATAAAATGCATAGTGTGCTAGAATAATAGTAATTATTCTAGAAAAAATGTACAACAGAGGAGTAGAGAGAATGGGGGGGGCAGTATGGGAGTGGTTGCAGTTTTCAGAGGTCACCAGAAAGGGTCTCGTGAAGAAAAGCTTCAAACCCATGGTCAGATTTCTGTTATTTGTGTGCATTTAATGAGAATATTTTAGGCAAAATGGTTTTATTTTGTAAACATTTTGATGAGAAATAAATTTTACTTTTTAAAATATTCTTAAGCTTTTTGTGACTCTTTCGTTGTGAGAAATGGTGAATTGAAAATTGAACAAATCAAAAAGGCTCCTAAACAAATTAACCTGTATATTTCCCAAGTGGCCCATTCCACAGATCTTGGTCAGTCAGATTCCCACATGTAAGTGGCATTTAGCTCAAGTACCTTTTACCAGGAAATATTTCCAGAATTGGTGCCAAAAAAGTCATTAAAGGGAAAGATAATGGGGAGGGGAGATTTGACAGACCTGTTACTCTCTGGAAGGCAGCTTAGAGCCTCAGTTGGAGGCTCCTCTCAGATGTTCCTCCCTTGCTGATGAATAAAGGGAATTCCACCCAACATGTAGACCATCTCCTCCTGGGTTTTCCCTTCCCAAATTTCCCCACAAAGTTACTCCAACCTTTACTATCTGACTTCACAAAAATGGGGGATTGTGATCAACTTAGTTTCCAATGTTACTAAAATCTTATATCTTAAAAAAAAAGATTTCATGACTATTTAAATAAGAATTTGAAGGTGCATAAATTAGGTATTGCTCATTTTCTGTCAAGAGAACCTAGAGGTTTTTATGTTTTATTTTTAGTTTAATCTAATATTATTCAAAGTATCTCATAAATACCGCTTTAAAAGCCAAGTAGTTCTTCAAGGTTTATATTGAGAAATGAGAACATTTTGCCCTGCTCAGCTTCTACCTGATAATTATATCATAGAGGAAACCATTTTCAATACTTTACCTTTTTATTTTTCTTTTTATCTCTGCACTTCTACATTAGAATCATATTGTGTTATTTTTTGACCTTTAGATTTCAAACATTATCGGTGGATTCCTATTGTGTTGTCTTTTATGTGTGAGCTCATCAGTACATTTTTTGGTTAAATTAATACGTAGTCCTTATGTCATCTTGACTTTCCACACTGTGGTCCAGAGATCACTGTGTTTCCTAAGCCTCTCTCTCATCTGAATTGTTTCCCAAATTTCATGTCTTGCTCATTCTATTTCTTGATTTGGTCGGGAACATCTTTCAATAATATAACAAATTGGTCATTGGAGTTTTTCTTAATTTTATCTTTCCCATCTTTCTATATATTTTTTTAGTTTTGTCCTTGCTTACATTTTAAATTTCCATGATTCTATTTGAATATTATCATCTTTTTAAAAAATTCACAAATATAATAACTTAAAAAAATACTAATTGTATTCCCTTTGAATGTGTCTTCACCTCTTTGCCTTCCCCTTGGCTTTTCCTGAGTCCCCTTCTCCATGTCTTGCAGCTGGGTGCAGGGATCCACATTCTACCTATTTCTCTTAATAGTAATTCATTCAGAGATGTTATTGCCTCCACCTCCACCTTCTCCTTCAGAGGCACCTGTGGTCTTGATTCTCCAAGGACCTTACGCAGCACTGGGGCTCCTTTCTTGGCTTCCCCTCCCAATGGAACTCAATTTTTATCTTTGTATTGTATGATTCACCTGCTTTCCAGGTTCTAAAATGGTGCTTTTCTTTGTCCATGTTCATCTGTTCATTAGTCCCATTCCCTTTGTCCTTAAAAGTTAATGCCCTTACAGTTGGGGAGGTGATTGGATATCGTCAAGATATAGGGGAGATCAGTGGAGCAAAAGTAGGGGACTGAGAGGGAGGGAGAGAGGAAGAGAAAGGGAAAGATAAGGGCTGAATCTACCAGAACCATGGTATATATATATACCAAAGGGAATATCTCCTTTATGCATATGTAGAAGTACCAATCAAAAATAAATCAGTGGGGGCTGGGGATGTGGCTCAAGTGGTAGCACACTCGCCTGGCATGCACGGGGCACTGGGTTCAATCCTCAGCACCACACAAAAATAAAGATGTTGTGTCCACCAAAAACTAAAAAATAAATATTAAAAAATTTCTCTCTCTCTCTCTAAAAAAAAAATCAGTGAAGGTGTGAAAGGAAAATTAGTAGAGGAGAGAGAAAGGGGAAGGAAGGAGCTAAGAGAAGGAGAGGGTGAATGGGGATTGAAATAAAAATCCTTGTATGTATAATTGAGTCAAAAGGAACCCAAATACTATGTATAAATATAGTGTTTAATAAAAAGAATTAATGCCTTAATCATCTGAATTACTGTCATTTTGAAAAGGAATGAAAATAAACAAGTATGTTTAACTATGGTTTCCCTGGGGTTGTCTCTTGTAATGCTTAATACATTATTATTGCAGGTATATAGAAGATCTTTGATTTTGAAAATGATATTTTATAAAACAAAACTCCTTTTCAAAATAATTTTAGCTGATTATCACAGATATAATAGGTAGATAATGATTTTTCTCTTATACATTTGAAAATATTTCATTCACTTGTGTTTCTGAAATTATTGATACATAATTTTAGTTATTTACTTTTTCTCGTTTACTTCACTAGATGGTACTAGGAAGCTAGTTTAAATAATCTTAGTTCCTTGAATATTTTTCAGTAGATGACAATTTGGTTTCTTTATTTTACATTCAAAAATTTTCTTCTTTTCTTATTTTATTGGCTATCACTTTTAAAATATTAAATAAATGCATGAACATTGTTGTAGTATTTCTTAATTATATAGTCATTAATTGTTTCCCTACATGTACAATTTGGTTATTGTTTTTATGTAGATATTTGGTGTTATATTAATGAAATATTCTTCCATCCTTATTTTAATCCTGATTTTACTGCAGTTAGAAGTCAATATTTAATTTTTAAAAAATTCTACTTTGGCATTTATGTTTTATTTATGTAATTGTTCTTTATTCAGGAATGACTTATTTAATAGATTTCATTCTAAAGTAATATTTGTGTATCAATTTCTTTATTAGTGAATTTTGTTAAGGTAGGTCAGTATAGCTATTTCTGTTGGGTGAACCACTAAAACTTTATTAAGGAGTTTAAGATTTTTCTAGTAAACCCTCAGCATCCTATTTTGAACACTGCATTACTCTCTCAGAAATTTAAAAAAAAATTAAATCACCTTATATACCTGGTTTTGACACACCAATGATGTATTTCTTGAATTTTTATGATATAATTATCCCCTTGTTCATTTTCCAGTGCTGATACCTTGTATCTTATTTATATATTTCTTTAATCATTGTCAGAATTTTAGAACAATTATGCTTACTACTGGTGGTTAAGATCCATCTGATGTCAAGTTTTGGCTAACCCATCTATTTATATAATCTGCTTTAAATTCTTTAGAGGAATATGAATATAAGTCAGTAAGTACATTTTGTAAGAAGTTGAAATGATATTATGGGTTTGGGAAACAGCCATATAAAGCTTGAGCATTGTAATAAGTATGTATTTCATAAGAAAGTGGAAAATGGCAAATGATGATGATACTCATCTGATATCAATATTCTGATAAATATACTAACATTTTCATAAACTTTCTGAAATGAGTCAATAAAAATACACATTATTTATATAGTCTGTCAAGTTTTTCATCTTCTCTCCAGTCCCATCTATATAATACGGTAAAGCTATTATCAGGAAATAGTAGAGAAGAACTGTTATTACATTTTATAACTTTCATTTCCTTCTGTAAAAACTCTTATTCTAAGACATATCCTAATACTTATGCAAAAGGAGCTACTTTCCTTGAATAAAAATTAATGCCAACTTAAAGATATTTTTAAGGCATATTACAGCTGCCTTGCTACCATTTCTTACATCCAGGAGCTACCTGCCTGAGGAAGGGCAAGATGAATAATGGCAGAAAATTAGAGAATATTGCAATTTTGTTAAAAACTTAATGTTCTTCTTTCCTCTAAATTGAAGGGATGATTGCTGAGAAACTACATGATATTTTCTACATTATTATTTTCTCAAAATGGGTTCCTTCTCAGAGAAATGTGAAAGATAAGCATTAGAATTAGGTATATATTTCTACTGGATATATTCCTGGTGAATGAACATTTACAGTTCCTATAAGTATCCTGTAGGAATTGTAAATAAATAAAGATATTCTGTCACTCATTAGTTATATGAAATATTCGTGTTGCTTTGCTAGAAACCAGTGGACAGATCTGAATACTGACAATTTGTGAAGTATAATTTTACAATTTATTCTGCTTTAGCCTATAATACCTTCTGTCACTAGGCTCCTTTCATTCTCTATGAATTGCTCAAATGAGAAAACCAAGACATAGAAAAGACAGAGAAAACATGGGAGGCGGAAACTACTTTTTGCTCATATATTTTATCTCTTAGTAAGGAAATAAATTTTCCCAACTTCTTTAAATGGAAACATATATTTTCCATCCATTCCCTCCTTCCCATTTTTCTTTTCTGTTTGCATATTATGCTGGTGATTTTCCATTTAGGAATGGACTGAGAAATGTACAGACAATGAAGATAATATAAGTCAACCTAGCCTATTAAAGGAGGCTTTGCAATATCTTGGAATTTTAGAGAAGACAGAGGGTAGTAGGCCAGCATTAAATACACTCTTGTATTTTGTGAAACTGGAATTGGCACGTAGCAGGATACTTTGATCTCCTGAAATCACACATCCTCTGAGTGGCAGTGCACCCTTACCCACTTTGAGATGTGGGGTCACCAAGTAGGAAAATTGAAGATCCTCTCTGGTATCAGCTGCTGTGTATCTTTTTTTCATTGAGCAATTTGATACTAATATCCAGACATCATATTAGACATAAGCCCATAGGAATTCAAATAGCTACAGTGGTTAGGGGCAAAAACTCCAGACCTAGACTTCCAAGGTTGAAATCCTATTTCAACTACTCACTAACAAGTTTCATCTAGTCATTTGGTTTTAGTTCCTTAGCTACAACATTGGTATAATAAGTGAGTCAAGACAAGTAAACATGCCTGGCTGGTGTTGGCTATTATTTCTGCCCTAAGTTTTTTAGACAGAGTGGTAAATACAGATGTTTATGTATGAGATTGTGAATGAAAGTGAGCTTCTGTTAAGCACTGTGATTGCTCAGCAGCTTGGATAAAATTAATTTGGTTATTTAAGATGCCTCAAATGAGCAGAGAAGGCACAGCTGTTATCAAAGTTTAGGGACCTGAGTAATAAACAAATCTAATGGGGTAATGAGGAAAACATTTGAACAGAAGAATAAAGCCAACACTTTCTAGTTTCAATGACTGACCAAGGAATTGATTCCACCAAAAGAGTTAAGTAGATCGTGAGTTCTTTATTCCATGGTGGAATGTCCCTGGTAGGAGAAGGAACAGTGGTCCAATAAAAATAGAAGACCACCACCACATGGTTGTGGGGCACTTAGAGAGGGAATTTGGATGGTTGAGCCCAAATATAAAGGTAATATTGGATTGCTTTTAAGAATGGAAACAGTTGGAATTATATTTGCAACCTAGGGATTAACTTGTACATCTCTTAGTACCTCTATGTCTGATAGTAAATATCAGTGGAAGGACAAGCACTATAGCAATCCATCTCAGTCCCCAGTAGCTCATGTCTATCTCACAGTGTAAAACACATTCAGTCCTTCCTCAAGATTCTCCAAAGGCTTACCTTCTTCAGCATTGCTAAAAACTTTTAACTCCAAAGTCTCCAAAACTCAAGGAAATCCCTTAGATGTGATCCACTGTATAAAACAAAAGGAACAGGCAGAGGGTAAACTTTCCTCTTTCAAAAGGAAGAAATAGGAGAATAATAAGGAAGGATTGGAAAAAAGCAAGACTGAAACCCAGCAGGGCAAATATTAAATAACTAAACCTCCATTCCTGAAAGAATTGGGACACACTGGGATAGGATGTGGGCTCCCAAACTCTTGCACAGCTTTATCCCTACAGCTTTGCTGGCTCTAGCCTACAGGACCTCTCTCTTGGCCACAATGTGTAGTACATTGCCTGCAGCTTGCCGAAAGAGATGTTCTACATTGTTATATTTCTAACTTCCTGGGGACTCCATTGTAGCTTCAACTTTATTCTCATAGATTTAAGCATCGCCCTCTTAGAGGCTATTTGCAGCCTTTGAACCTACCACACACTACCTGGACTCCAAGCTTTCCTTTGAAATCCCCGTGGAGACTCCACAAAAGCCTTTTTGATTGCTTAACTCTTGCATTCTGCATTCCTGCAAACTAGCATCACATGGAAAGTGCTTAGGTGTGCCACTGGCTTGAGCCATATATCTCTGCTGGCTTGGGCTATGGCTGCTGTGGCCTTCTGAGTGCTGGGTTGCCTTAATTAATTCTGAGTGGATTAATCGATCAATTAATCTTAATTAATTCTTTCCTATAAAGTTTTGAAGCAAATTTGCATTTCTACGTCTCTGATTTTGTGTTGATTGTAACCTTGCTGATCTCTGAAATGCCCTTGAGGCATTTCCTATTGTTCTGGTACAAAGGACTTGGTTTCTTTTTTTTTAATTAATTTTTAAATTTATATATGACAGTAGAATACATTAAAATTCTTATTACACATATAGAGCACAATTTTTCATATCCCTGGTTGTATATAAAGTATATTCACACCAATTTGTGTCTTTATACATGTACCTTGAAAAATAATGTCCATCACATTCCACCATCATTTCTAACCCCATTCCCCCTCCCTTTCCTTCCCACCCCTCTGCCCTATCTAGAGTTAGTCTATTCCTTCCATGCTCCCCCTCCCTACCCCACTATAAGTCAGCCTCCTTATATCAGAGAAAACATTTGGCACTTGTTTTCTTGGGATTGGCTAACTTCACTTAGCATTATCTTCTCTAACTCCATCCATTTATCGCAAATGCCATGATTTTAATTCTCTTTTATTGCTGAGTAAGATTCCATTGTGTATACATGCCACATTTTTAATCCATTCATCTATTGAAGGGAATCTAGGTTGGTTCCATAGTTTAGCTATTGTGAATTGTGCTGCTATAAACATTGATGTGACTGTATCCCTGTAGTATGCTGTTTTTAAGTCTTTGGGGTATAGTCCAAAGAGAGGGATAGCTGGGTCAAATGGTAGTTTCATTCCCAATTTTCCAAGAAATCTCTATACTGCTTTCCATATTGGCTGTACCAATTTACAGTCCCACCAGCAATGTATGAGTGTACCTTTTCCCCCATATCCTTGCCAACACGTATTGTTGTTTGTATGCATAATAGCTAGCATTCTGACTGAAGTGAGATGAAATCAGAGTAGTTTTGATTTGCATTTCTCTAATTGCTAGTGTGATGAACATTTTATTTCATATATTTGTTGATTGATTGTATATCATCATCTGAGAAGTGTCTGTTCACATCCTTGGCCCATTTACTGATTGGGTTATTTGGTTTTTTGGTGCTTAGTTTTTTGAGTTCTTTGTATACCCTAGAAATTAGTGTTCTATCTGATGTGTGAGGGGTAAAGATTTGCTCCAAGATGTAGGCTCTCTATTCACTTCACAGATTGTTTCTTTTGCTGAGAAGAAACTTTTTAGTTTGAGTCCATCCCATTTATTGATTCTTGATTTTATTTCTTATGCCACGGGAGTTTTATTATGGAAGTTGAGGCCTAATCCCAATGGTGCCGATCTCCTTAGTAATCGCACACTCTTTGGTTGAACTTTTACTTGCTCTGTTTTTTTTTAATGTGGTCAAATGGCAAATTTTTCAAATCTTTCTTCAATGCTCATTTTGTTCCTGATTCTCATGTAAATTTGTCTAAAAGAATCCAGTAAAACCCATGATGTAGCCTGAGTGCTTTGCTGTCTTGAAATTTCCTCTGCCAAGTGAGCTTGTTCAGCCTCCCACAAAGTCTGAAGGCATGGACAAAGTGCATTTAAATTCTTTGCCATGGTATAAAAAAGATGGCCTTTAGTTCAATTTCCAGTAGAACCATTGGAAAACTCATCAGTATAGCCTTATTACACATATAGAGCACATTTTTTCATATCTCTGGTTGTATACAAAGTATATTCACACCAATTCGTGTCTTCATACATGTACCTTGAATAATAATGTCCATCACATTCCACCATCATTTCTAACCCCATTATTGCCCATGTTCTCATCCATACACTATGGTTCACCTAGGCTAGTATGACCTCCTCCTTCATCTAGGGAAGTAGTTGTGCTTCACTTTCCCTAATCTCTGGGTTATCTAATTTTCTTTTAAAATTTTTTTTAAGTTGTCAATGGACCTTTATTTTATTTATTTATTTATATGCATTGCTCAGAGTCAAACCCAGTGCCTCACACATGTTAGGCAACTGCTGTACCACTGAGCTACAACCCCCATCCCCCCTCTAATTGTCTTTTACTTGGCTTCTCAACTCATCCTTCACCTATGCACCTTATATTATACATAACATTCTTTGTGTCTTAAGGCAAAGCAGTTTATTTTTTGTTGTTGTCATTTGTGTTCCTAATAAGCTTACTAAATATATAAACATTATATCATTTTAATTAATTTCTGTTTAAAAATTATTAAAATCAACAAAAATTAAACTCAAAAATATACATGATGTCACCATAAGGTGGTCTGAGGAAGTCTCCAGGAACAAAAGAGACCTCTAATTGGGGCTTCCTGGTTCTTGACTCATTGCAGAAAAGAAATTAAGCAGAAATCAGGTAAGAATAATAGAGCAAAGGGTTCATTATAAAGGAAAGAGATATATTTGAGAATAGGAGTGTGGCTGATGAGAGAGAGAGGGAGAGATGTCTTCATCTGTGGTTCTGATATTTATAGAGGGAAAGTAGCTAGAGGGATTATCTTGAGGCAGCTCGGGGTTACACAATTTCATGCCAGTTTTTCTTGAGCTTGCAAACTGCCCTTATTTGTTCTAATCATGGACATTGCATGTTTCATTGACATCCTAGATCTCCAAGTACATCTTATTATTATAATGAACCTAGGGTCATTTCACAGTCACAAAAATCTTTAATGCATCATACACCCTAAAGGATTTGGTCCTCCAGATGCCTTTTGGTTATCTTTCAATTTTGTTGCTTGTCTGTTAGTGGGAGAATTGTGGGCAGCGACATGGGTTGGAGTGCTTGTGAATTGTTTGTTCTGCCTTCCAATGGTTCATGGCATTTCTCTTTTGAGGCTATTTTCTGAAACTCTAAATTTCTGTCTCAATTATAAAAAGAAAATATGAAATAACAATTACCTGAATTTAAAACCCCACATTAGTCTAACAGATCAAGGAAAGGCTGTGGGCAAAAAACCCAAATAACCCAGTTAATAAAGGGGCAAAGAAAATGATAGGCACTTCACAGAAGAAAAAAAATGTAAATGGTCAATGAATATATGAAAAAATGTTCACCATCTCTAGCAATTAGGAAATGCAAATTAAAACTACACTGAGATTCCACCTCACTTTAGTCAGAATGGCAATTATCAAGAATATAAGTATTGGTGAGCAATAAGTGTTGGTGAGGATGTAGGGAAAAAGGTATGCTCACACATTGCTGGTGGGACTGCAAATGGGTGCAACTACTCTGGAAAGCAGTATAGAGATTCCTAAGAAAACTTGGAATGAAACCACCATTTGATCAAGTTATACTACTCCTAGGTTTATACCCAAAGGACTTAAAATCAGCATAGTAAAATGACACAGCCACATCAATGTTTATAGCAGCTCAATTCACAATAGCTGAATTGTGGAAACAGCCTAGATTCTTCAACAGATGAATGAATACAGAAAATGGTATATAGGTATATGGCCTGAAACTCTGAAAGCTGAGCCAAAATAAACTTTTCTTCCTCTTAAAAACAACAATAGTGAGAGCAACATCGTGCCTCTTGATATGACACATTGTGAAAGGCACATCACTTCATATATGAATACACAACCAGTGGAACTCCACATCATGTACAACCACAATGGATTCCTAATTAGAATGTTATACTTTATGGGCTGGGGATGTGGCTCAAGCGGTAACGTGCTTGCCTGGCACGTGCGGGGCACTGGGTTCGATCCTCAGCACCACATAAAAATAAAATAAAGATGTTGTGTCCACCGAATACTAAAAAATAAATATTAAAAAATTCTCTCTCTCTCTAAAAAAAGAATGTTATACTTCATATATGTATAATATGTCTAAATATACTCTACTCTCATGTATATCTAGAAAGAACAAATAAAATGACATAAAAACACATGTATAAAATAATATACAAAGTGATTCCATTCCAAGTTTTTAATTTTTTGTCTTTTATTGATTTTATCATTTTAAATACACAACAGCAGTGAAATGCATTACAATTCTTATTACACATATAGAGCAAATTTTTCATATCTCTGTATATAAAGTATGTTCACACCAATTCATGTCTTTATACATGTACTTTGTTTTTTTGCATTACAATTATTAATATACATATATACCACAATTTTTCATATCTCTGTTTGTATATAAAGTATGTTGACACCCAATTCAAGTCTTCATACATGTACTTTGTATAATGATGTCCATCACATTCCACCATGCTTGCTAATCCCCTGCCCCCTCCCTTTCCCTCCCATCCCTCTTCTAAATTTTAAAAAGGATAAACAAATTAAACAAAGATATAAAAGAAAAAATAAACATCAACTCCATTTGGGTCAAAATAAAATATTTAAGTTCACATATATGTTTATCAAGTCAATTCAAATAAATACAACCTTGAGTCACAGTAGTGTCATTAGACCAAGAATTGCATATATAAAGCATTTAGTACAGTTCTCAGAACTCACAGTACAAACTCATATGTAAATACCCCTGCTTTTAGTAGAGTTACTGCACCCTCAACACTGCCTAGTATTTCCTAGTCACTATAATTTGTGCTTTCACTCTTCAGAGACCAACCTCTTAGCCTTCAGTGGAGGCCCTGGTGGGAGATAAAAAGATGGGAGCTTTGAGGAGTCCAGGGGAGTTAGTAGGCGAGGGAGCAGTTGCTTGGCTGCAAAAAATGAGAGAAAATTGTTGCATCTGACTAGTTATGTCCTAAACTGGATGTTAAATAATCTTTATTTCCTAATTCCACTTGTAGCCTCACCTCTTGAACTACTTTCCACTGCCATTCTTGTCTTTTAGGGTTCTAGTAGCACAAATAGTGCTCTACTGCTTACTTAGGACAAGAGCGCTTAGGATTACTGTATCAGTTATCACTGTCTTCTGTCTAGATATCACTGTCTATAGTGTCTAGCTTCCAAAGTACCATTGCTAATATTCACAATATTAATGCCTTTGTTAGTTGTACTTGTGTTTGCTCTTTTTAAAAATTCCTTCATTCTTTTTCTTTCTTTTTTTTTTTTAGAGGCTTATCAATTTTATTGACTTTTTAAAAAACAGCTTTTAGTTTCATTGGTTTCACCTATTGTTTCTTTTCTTCAATTTTATTGATTTCTGCTAATATACTTCCTTTTTACTCTTGGTTTATATTTATTTTGTTTTTTATTTTCTATTTCTTTGACATGAAAAATTAGATTATTCACTTGAGACCTTTCTTCATATCTAATGTATTTTAATGCTATAAATTTTCTTAATAACCCTATTTTAGTTGCATCTGACATATTTTGATATATCACATCTTTATTTTCATTCAGTTCTATGTATTTTTAATATTTCTTTTAAGGATCTATCTTTTACCCATGAATTTTTTGGGTGTGTTGTTTCATTTCTTAATGTTTAGAAACTTTCCAGTTGTTTTTGGTATTGATTTATACTTTAAATCCATTGTCTCCAAAGAACACCTTATGTTCAGTTTCAATTATTCTAAGAGTACTAAGGTTTGTTCTATGGCCCAGGATACCATGTTACATCTTGGTAACTGCTCTGTGGACACATGAAGAAAACGAGTATTCTGCTGTGGTTTGGTGGAGCATCCCATGTATGTAAATTAAAGCGTGTTCATTCACTGTATTGTTCAGACTGGCTATATCCTTGCTGATTTTCTGTCCCAGGTTCTATCAGATGCTAAGAGGGAACTATTGAAATTTCCAGCTAGGACTATGAATTTTTCCATTCCTCCTTTCAGCATTATCAGATTTTGCTTCATTTTGAAGTTTCATTATTTGATGTAGAACTTTGTAGGATTGCCATTTAGGTTGCTTTTTATATTATGTGTTGTTCCTCTTGGTTGCTACTGTCTTTCTGAAGTCTGTTTTGTCAGATAATAACACAGCCAATACTTCTTTTTGAAAAATTAAGTTTTGTGTGCTACATCATTTTTTGTTTTACTATTTTATGTTCAACTTACATATGCTATTGAATTTGAAGGGAGTTTATTGTAAGAAGTCTTTTGTTCGAATTTGTCTTTTATTCTCTTTTTATTGGTATATTTAGACCAGTTATATTTAACTTGATTTGTTATGTTAGCACTTAAGTTTGCCATTGTTTTTTTTCCTCCTGTTTTCAATCCTTTTTTTTTTCTTTTACCTTCTTAAGTATATATTGAAACACATTTTAAGATTTAATGTTGATTTTATTTATACAGTTTTTAAGTGTATGTCTTTACATATATTTTTATTAGTGGTTGTTTTGCATGTTACAATATCTATTTATATATATTGATTTTATCAACTTATCTGTGAATTATGAGTTCTTTTTCAATGTTGAACGAAGTGAGATGGAAAGTGGGAGAGTTGTTCAATGGGAATTCATGAGTTCAATTGGCCATCTTTAATTAGAAGAACACAGTTTTTTATTGAGTTGCCCTTTGTGCTTTTGACTTTTAAAGATTCTTCACAGATTCTGGACATAAATCTTTAATATTATGATCATCTGCTATAATTTGGGCATCCTAAAATTTAAGAATGAAAGAATGGATAGTGGTGGACAACCAGCTCTCTCAGACCAAAGTCTTCTCCACTTGATTCTAACATAACGAGGAAGATCTTTCTTCCCACACCTAGAACATAGTCCACTTCTCTTCAAGGGAGGCAACACAGAGTCCCAGATATTTCATATGTCTGACTCAAAGCGTTGATTCCTGTTGCCCTGTAATTTATGATCTGATTGATGTGTTCTGTGCACCTCTCCCAAAACACAATATAGAACTAGTTGGAACTAGATTAAATATCTGTTACATGGAAGAGGGAGAGATAGGAAGCACAGAGCAGCACTGAGCCATAACCATAATTAAATCTTGCTGGAATACAAGTTGTATTGACTGCCAATTCTGATTATGGAGAAAGTTCTTTCTTTCAACATTGATAGCATTCCCTGGACCTAACTCCCTCATTCATTTTTCAGATTGGCATCTAGATTTGCCTTCTGAAGGCAAAAATGACTACTTTTTACAGCCCCATATCAGAAGTGGTACTATAAGTTGAAAAGTTTTCACCACCTGCTTCCTGACAATTTGATTTGGTGCCATGGGGTCATTTTGGAGGGTAAAATAGTTGCATGCTTTTGAAGATCAGGAATATTGGTTTTTGTAATATAACTGCCCTCTTCAACCCAGTAAGGTCATGGTCTATATGTTCAAAGATGCCCATTGGAAAAATTATTAAGACTTCCAGCTCTCTTCCTTTATTAAATTGCCTTTTGCCTGACCCATCATTTTTTCCTCAATTTTATTTTGGTACCTCGATGCCATTTAGAAACTTATGTTTCAGTAGGAATACAATACTCTTAAATTGATTTTTGATGCTGAGTTGCCTCTCATTGTCAGATTAAAACTTTTAATTTGGGGTCCTAAAGAAAGTTTTGAATCTCCTACTATGTCTGTTTTTTCAGAGCTACCTCTTATGATTAGACTGAGTGGAGATTTGTTGAAAGTACAAAGGTACTAACAAAAAAAAAACAATAAGTTCTGCAAACTTATAATACTTGATCAGCATATAGACTACTAAATCTACTAAAGATGAAAAAGTTTTTATAGCATAATAAATCATCAACTTTCTATCACACAATATTTTAACCTCACTACCCACAAACTAAAGTGCTAATTTAATGCTCTTTGTTTACATGTTGACATCACTCCACCTTCAAGTACCTGGTACCTAGGGTTGAGGCTAAGTAGCTTTGCCCAAGAAAACCTGAAAGACACTGATTTACACACATGAGGGGGGCAGAGCTGAACACAGCTGAGCTGCTTCTCTCTGGATTACTACAATTTCAAGTCCAGAGTTTTATCTGCCCTCAGCCTGTGAAGTAAATAAACATTGACGGGCTTGATCTGTATATGGCACACATAGCTCCTCTTTTTATTCCATTGGTCACAAGTAGTTACATGGCACCACCAAGTTGCAGGGAAGGTTTAGGTAATAAAATGTCCAATTGGGCATCATTCTATCTAGCTAAGACTACGGGAATGTTTAAAATGCTATTTAAAAAAGGAGTATGGATACTTGTGAAAACTAGGAGTCTCTGTCAAATGCTAGTCACTAGCATGTCACCATTGGCCTTTCCATATATAAGGATATATCCTTCTCACTCATTCCTCTCTTGGAGAGTAAATTTAGTAATCAGTGATTTAGATATAAAGAACTAGACATGCATGATTCTGCCTCTTCCTCTTCCTTTTTGTTACTGCTTTTCCCGTAGAGATTGTGTGTACTGAATTGTTCAGACTCCTTATTGATCCTCTTTCCCCACCCAATCTCCAAACTCCTCATCAGATTTTGGGCTTGCTAATCCTATGCAATTTTGTGAGTCAATACTTTAAGATAAATCTGTCTGTCTGTCTCTACATATAGAGACATACACACTCACACACCCTGTGGACACTGTTTATCTGGAGAACCCTGACTACTATAGGGACAGATAACAATTATATAATTTTTTTCTTTCTGAATAACATTTTGATAATAAAACATTTGTTATTAATAATTTAATTATAAAATATTAACAACTCAAAGTGTTTAGGCAATAGACATTAGCAAAGTTTTTTTGTGCATTGACTTAGTTTATCACCTTAATAAGTTATAGAAATAGGTTGTTTATTTATTGCAGTGCTGGGGATTAAGCTCAGGGCCTTGCTCATGCTAGGCAAGCACTCTGCCACTGAGCTAAACTCCTAACCCTGAAAAATACAGGATTTCATAGATATCCAAAACTGGAGATAAAATCCAGTAGTGGTTCCTATTAAAGTCAGAAAGGTAGAAGAATATTTCTTTAATGTGATAAAGACAATATTGACATCAGAATAGATTTATTTGAATAAATAAAAATTTAAAATCCTTCCTATACAAATAAGTTTAAGGGAATATAATGAATTTTGAAGAATGCTTGCTGCATTAATGTTAGGCAGTGAATCAATATCATTATAATAAACAGACCTCTTATAAATCAATAGAAAAAGGTGATACACATATGCAATTGACAAAAAAAATTAAATGTATTTTTATAAGTTTATTAGTTACTAATACTTTTTTATGTTTATCTTTTGTATAGTTTTGATCAAATAGTTCAAACTTAAAATATGGAGCACATTAAAATTTTTCATAGGTGGGTAATACCATTGTTATGCACTTTCTGTAGGCACAAAAAAACCCCAAAAGTCTAAAAACAGATTTGTTTATGACTTAGCACTTCCATGAATGAGTCCTAAGGAAATAATAATTTTGTATAGATAAATAATTTTGTATAAATAATTTTGTCAATTATTTGTTATTTTTATGATAGCAAAAAATTTATTCTATGTATATCTCAACAGTGTCAGATTAATCATTGTATTCATATGTAAATATATAAATATATGTAATATCTTACATATACTATAGATGTATTATATACCTACATATAAAATCCCAATTTTATTTACATATACACACAATGAATATGCTATCAAGGTTTTAACAGTAGTGATCTCTATGTGAGGGAATTAGAAGCTATGATTCTACTTGTCTAAAATTTCTATGTTTTCTAATATGGTTATGTATTTTTACTTACAATGAATGAAAACATAAAGCTATTAAATACATATTTTAAGAAATTATTTTTAAGTTTGCAGAAACTAACAAGGAGTGAGATATATTCCTTCTTCTTCTTCTAGTCAAAGGAACTGCCATGTCCGGCATCTATCTCAATTGGAAAGTTTACTTCATCTCTGCATCTCAGGGAAGCAATGCACACAAATAGCCACAGATTATACTGCTAGTGCACCAAAGCACTCCAAGTAGGCTTGTAGAGATCCCTAACTTCTCATGGTACAAAAGGCTTTTCCTATACAGGTGGTGGTTCTTAGTGAAATTCGGATGGAATGTGGTGGGTTAATGGCTTCTTATTTGTTATTCGAGGAAAACAGATCTTGAACGAAGTGGCAAACAAATGCCAAGAAATAAAGATTACGTGAGAATAAGGAGGGAAGAAGCATGGAGCAGAGGGGGAGAAGGAGACATAAGAGAGTTCATACTCAGTAATGCCTTGTCTTGACAATTTGTCAGTTCTAATTAGCATATATCCTCAATCTGGCCAGAGGAAATATTTCATCTTTCCAGCCAAAACACACCAAGAGGCTTTCTTCAGTTTCAAGGAGGATAATTGATTGATACAGTCCCTCCTAGGGCAAAGCAGCATTTCCTTCATTCTAATTTAGTCAAAAGATACTAAGCTACTAGACTGCATAATAGCAGAAGAGATGGTCTTTCAGATGTTTTTGCTGTACATTTTCTACTTTTCAGTGTGTGTGTGCATGCTTATGTGTGGGAGACACACATATATAACTAAGGTAGAATATATATATATATATTTACTTTCTTAGAGTAGTGTTAGATCCACAGGAAAATTGAGAAGAAGGCATAGAGACTTCACATATAGCACTCGTTCTATACACTTATGGCCTCCTCTGTTATCAACATCCTTCTTCACCATGGTACATGACCATTGACATATCATTATCACCAAAGTCCATAATTTTCATTAGGACTCACAGTAGATATTGTATAGTCTGTGGATTTGCACAAACATATAATGGCAGGTATTCACTACTAATGGTATCATGCAGAGTAATTTCACTGCCCTCTGTACTCTGCCTGTCCATCCCTTCTTTCCTGCCTAACTCCTGGAAACCAGTGCTCATTTTATTTTCTCCATAGTTTTGGCTTTTTTGAGAATGCCATGCAACTGACATCATGCAGTATGTAGCCTTTTCAGATTGGTTTCTTTCATTTGCAAATATGCATTTTATTTTCCTCCATGACTTGATAGCTCATTATTTTTAGTGCTAAATAATGTCACATTTTCTGATAGACCTCTGTTTATCTATTCAACGGTGGATTGACACCTTAGATGTGGGCATACATTTTCAACTCAAGATGTATAATTGCTGGATTGTTTGATATGGGCATGCCTAATTTGTAAGAAACTGTCAAACTGACTTCCAAAATGTTTTCTATTTCAGTTCAAAATATTTAAATGTTTTTCTTGAGATTTCTTCTTTGAGCCATGTGTTGTTTAATCCATGTACCTATGATTTGTCCATGTATCCTTCTGTTATTGATTTCTAGATTATTTTCTTTGGGGTCTGAGAACAGATATTTTATAATTTCTATTCTTTCAATTTATCAAGGTGTATTTTATTGTGTGTATCCCTGAGAAGAAAATGTATTCAGCTATTGTTGAATCAAGTCTACAGTTGTCAATTGTGTACCATCAATTGACAGTGGTGTTGTATACAACTATGTTTTACTGAGTTTTTGCCCAGTGGATCTGCTTATTTCTAATAGAACATTGCATATTTCTCCTATTAAATGGAGAATTCATCTATTTCCCTTGTAATTATATTAATTGTTGCCTTGTGTAACACGATGCTCCATTTTTTAGGGACATACACATTAAGGATCCCTTTATCTTCTTGAAGAATTATGTTGCTATTTTTTTTCCTGGTTACTTTCCTTGCTTTGAAGCCTATGTCTGGAAATAAGGTAAATGTTTCTTTTTAAGATTTTATTATTGTTAGAATGGTTTGTATTTCTCCATCCACTTACTTTTAATCTACATGTCTTTATAAATGGGATTATAAGCATGTGGCACTGTGTCCAGCTAATGGGTTTCTTGAAAACTTTATTTGGTTGAGTTTTGGCTTTGATCTGTCTGATAATCTCTGTCTTTTAATTGGTATATTCAGACCACTGATATTTAAGGTGATTATTAATATAGATGTATTAATATCAATCACATCTGTCATCATTTTCTAAATGTTGCCCTTATTCTTTATCATTCACTCTTCTGGCTTTTGTGATTTTAATTGAATATTTTCATAATTCTGTTTTTTCTTAGCATACCAATTATACTTTTTAAAAACATTTTGAAATGGTTGTGATAGAGATTGTATTATACATTTACAAGTAATACAAACTCACATTTAAATAGCAATGTACAATATCACAATCACTGGAAATACTTTATGATAACTAAATAATTCTATTTCCTCCTTTCATCCTTTTCATTATTGCTGTCATTCATTTTGTATATATAAGCAAAAATAAACAAAATGTGTCTGTGTATGTATGTATGCATGTATACCTCTGTGTATGTGTGTATACTTCTTTTGTGGGGGTACTGAGAAATGATACCAGTGACCCTTAATCACTAAGGTACACCCTCAGCCCTTTTATTTTTTATTTTGAGATAGGGTTTTGCTAAGTTGCTGAGGCTGACCTTGAACTTGTGATCATCCTGCCTCAGCCTCCCAAGTCATTGGGATTTAGGTGTGTGCCATTGAATCCCGGTAAATATCTTTAAAAAAAAGTATGTACATAAAGACAAACATACTTGAGCATACAAAATTAAACATATTGTTGGAATTATTTTCTATATCAAATGTTATCTGTTAGATCAATTGAGAATAAGAAAAATTATTTTTATTTTACCTTCACTTATTCTTTTTTAATGTACTTCCTTTACATATGTAGATCCAAGCTACTGTCTGCAGTTTCGTCCTCTATAAAAAACATCTTTAAGCATTTTATTGATTGATTGATTGATTGATTGATTTGGCAAGGCATATTTCCCAACAGCAAATTACCTAAATTTTGTTTGTCTGAGAAAGTTTTATCCTCCACTTTTTTTTCTAAATATTTTTTAGTTGTCAATGAACCTTTATTTTATTTATTTATATGTGGTGCTGAGAAACCCAGTGCCTCACACATGCTAGGCAAGCACTGTACCACTGGGCCACCACCCCAGCCCTTATCCTCCAATTTTGAAGGATAATTTCACAGGGCACAGAATTCTAGTTGGTGTATTATTTTTTCCTCTTGCACTTGAAATATTTTTCTTCTTTCTTCTTCCTTGAATTATTTCTGAGGAGACATTAATCTTGCTCTTGTATTTCCACTCCTGGCTTCATTTTAAGAATTTTTTTCTTTATGTTTGATTTTTCTGTAGTTTGAAAATGATATCCCAACTGATTTTTGTTTTTGTTTTTACATTTATCATGCTTGGTGTTTTCTGAGCCCCCTGTTATCTGTGGTTTGGTGTCTGACAATAATTTAGAGGAAATTTGCTGCATGAATGTTTCATATATTTCTTTTCTCCCTCTCTCCCTCCCTCCCTTCTTTCTTTCTTTTTCCTGGTACTTCCATTATATCTTATACATTTTAAAATTTCCTCACATATTTTGTCTGTTTGCTTTTCTGATTTGGATGTTTTGCAGATATATATTCAAGCTCAAAGATTCTTTTAATTGGCCATGACTGAAGAAACCACCAAAGGCATTTTTCATTTCTGTTAGTTATTTTATCTTCAGATTTTTCCTGCCCCCCCCCCCAGTTCTTTCCATTTCTCTCTTTACAATGTCCATCTACTCTTGCACACTGTCTACTATAGCCACACAGAAGTTAGTTTATTACTCATATTAGTTTTGAAATCCCTGTTTGATACTTCCATTATCCCTCCCACATCTGATTCTGATAGTTACTTTGTCTCTTTAAATTATGGGTTTTTTTTCTTCTTTTTCCTTTTTGGCATTTCTTATAATTTTTGCTTAAGATATGGACATGATATATTAGGGAAAAGGAATTTAGATAAATAGGCCTTTGGTAATGTGTTGGTAAGGGTTGGGGATGGGAAACGTTTTATGATCCTGTAATCAATCCTCAGTCTTTCAGTGAGCCTGTGCCTCAAGACTGTGGACTTAAGGAGAGTTTCTCAGGTTTCTTCTTTCTCCTTGGGAGGGATAGGATGGCTGGAGAGGCTGGAGTTAGGTATGTCCCTTCCCTCATGGCTGTTAGGCAACTTTAGTAATTAGTTTCTCCCAGGGCAGAACTTGTAGAGTACTGAATGTTCTCATGGTTTATTTCTACCTCAAATTGTTTGAGGCAAGTGAATGGATTTTTCTCGGTATTTACTCCAAGAACCTGGTCTAGGTCCTGGAGGCAAGATATACAAAAGTGTGGGGGCTACCACAAAAGTCTGGATTCCCCCCAAGTTTTAACTTTCAGCTCCACGTGATTCTTTAATTACACTTCAGGATTTTCTACCTCAGTTCTGGTTCCCATGGAAACTTCTGTCCCAGCAAATTGGATTCTCTGTGTCTCTGAAAATCCACTGTAGTGGTTTACTCTGTAACCTCACTTCCTCATGGACCTAAGAAGTGTTGATTATTCAGTTTTTTTTTTTTTGTTTTACTTTTTACATGTTAGATTGGACTTGTGACTTCTCAGCCCCTTATATGTGGAACTTAAGTTGGAAATCTAGAGATTATATTTTAAAAGCATAAAAAATAAGAAATTAGGAGCTTTCATTATTTCTTGATCCTATATTTTTAATCCCTTCCTGAAACAGAAGCTGAGATTAGAAGAAACTCTGAAAAAATACTCACTGATCTCATTAACCAGGTTGTAGTGAGGAGGCCTAATAACTGAAGACATATTAATGCTGTCAGAAAAATTGTCTAAGTCTTAGAAACCAGCAAAAGAGATGGAGGTGTACACTTTCAGAGTAGTTCCGGGTTGGACTTTCTAGATTGAATTCTTAAACTGTTCTATTGGGGCTCAGGTTAACGTGTAGATTCTTGTCTGACAGAGATGCAAATAATTTCTTTCCTATGGAAGAGAACCCTAAGGATATGAAACGAAAACTGGTTTTACTTCTAACTAAGCTATTTTATTCTAATGATTCTGTATATGACTCATTTCTCATATGCTCTTTGACCTAGTGATAACATTATATTGGTTTCCTCATTAATTAACAAATTGAATAAAATCTTTGACCCGTTTCATTTTATATTTGCATGAGAATCCTGATTTTAACTTTTTGAAAATTAGTAACAATCTTCTTCATAAATCCCATTTTTTCTTCTGTGGAAAATATTTAGTATGATATAAGCTAACTATTAATGTAATTGTGGCAAGATTTATAAACAGAATTTGGCATTATAGTTCAGTTTAAAGAGCTAACCTAGCATGCACAGTTCCTGGGTCCAATCCCCAGCACTGGGGAAGGAAAAAAGTATAAATAAACTCCTTTGTGGAGTTTCAGGAATTGTAAGATCCCAATATTTTTTTTCAAAACCTTAAAGACTAATGCAAAGCAATTCTTCCTTCACTCAAGATCTATTAATGTTTTTCTTACTATAAAAACTTTGGTTTAAATGGAAATAGTTTTATAGGTTTTTGCTTTAGTTACAGTTTACATGTTTTTCTTAAGGTATTTTTCCATCTCAGATATTTTCCTGTATAGAGCAATCAGTTATTTTTAGATTCTTTTCATAATGCTTTAAAAATAATGAGTAGTAAATAGCTTCTATTAATACAAGTATTTAAGAGCCCATATCGCCTTGACATTCATTCCTTCAAAATGCCTTTTAAAAACTCAATTTAAACTGCAGACCAGGTTTGTTTTTCCTCTTTGATTATTTTTCCCCCCTTTACTGTCCTACCTCCCACTGTTGGTTTTCATTGTTATTTTCCATTTCCTCTTCCTGTAATGTTTTGCCGAGGATGTTTTGAAGAGATGGTTTTCTAGCTGCAAATTCTTTTAACTTTTGTTTATCGTGGAAGGTTTTAATTTCATCTTCCATCCTGAAGCTTAATTTCGCTGGATACACAATTCATGGTTGCAACCCATTTTCTTTCAGCCTTTTAAATATGTTGTTCCAGGATCTTCTAGCTTTCAGAGTCTGTGTTGAAAGATCAGATGTTATCCTGATTGGTTTACCCCTAA
>NW_026000057.1:31808896-31840983 GCF_001458135.2 Marmota marmota marmota
AAAAAAAAAAAAAAAAAAAAAAAAAAGAAAAAGAAAAGAAAAGAAAAAGAAAAAAAGAAACCCACTTTGGGGTGCATCTCAGTGGTAGAATTCTTGCATGAGGCCAGGGGTTTGATCTCAAGCACCACAAATAAATAAAAACAACAGCAGCAGCAGTAACAACAACAACAACAACAAGATAATTTAAAAATAAAGACATATGTCACTTTAAAGAATTGGAGAAAGATACACCATGCAAACATTAATCAAAAGAACCATTCAACCCTGTATTAATTTTAGAGCAGATTTCAGAGCAAGGAGAATTATCAGGAATAATTACAGACACAATATAAATATAAAAGGATCAGTTGTTCAATGTGTCAGCAATTCCCAGCATGTATGCATGTTAAATATTTTATAGCACTGTCAAGAGACCTAGCAAAAATGGACAGAATTCCAAGGGAAATTGGAAAAAAAAAATGAGATGATTTATTTATAGACTTCCACACTCCCTATTAGAAACAGAAACATCTTGTAGTTAGAAAATCAGTAAAGACATAATTGAACTCTATAGCATCTTTAATCAATTAGATAGAACTGAAATATATTAACCACTACATCCACCACAACCTAGATCACATTGTGCATCTAAAACAAAACAAAACAAGCATACAATGTCTGTTCTTGGAACACAATGAAATTAATCTATGAATCAGTAGTGGAAAAATAGCTAAAAATCTCATATCCTTAGAGATTAAATAATCTTTTCCCAAATAACAAAAAGGCCAAATAAGAAATATCATGAGTAATTTAAAAATATTTTGAACTACATGCAAATGAAGATGGAACCTATCAAAATTAATGGGTGAAGCAAAATCAGATTTTAGAGGAAAATTCATAGCATTGAATACATATACAGGTTGAGAAGCTCATATCCAAAATTCTTGGGACCTGAAATGTTTTGAATTTTAGAACATTTTCATAATGTAATTAGATATCTTGGGGTAGAACCCAAGCCTCAACATGACATTCATTTATTTTTTCGCATACACTTTATACACATAGCTTCAAGGTAATTCCACATGATATTTTAAATGATTCTGTGGTGAAACAAAGATCAGGCACATGGAATCACCCAGAAATCATGGGTGTCACTATCTCAGCCACCCGTGTGGACAATCTGTGGTTGTTTGGTGTCAATTTCATTCCTGTCTCCTGAATTTATATGCTACCAGGAAACAACAATTTTCTTATACTTATTCTCACATCAGCACTTAACTATAAAAAATAAGATGTACCACTAATTCAGCGACAAAAAGTGTGTTCAGGGTAACCTAAGTGGCACAGCAGCATCACCAGTACACAGGTTCCCCTGTTAAGCAACAACAACAAACACTGACAGCTTTCAGTCTCCACCTATGATTCTGTGCTTTGATTAAAGGGCTACTGTGTTTTATTTTCAGGTGAAAAGAAACACCACAAGCAGTTGAGGAACAAGGAAATGGGTCATCAAGGGGTGAGGAGGCATTATGTTGGGTGACATTTTCATGTCCCCTCCAGAGTCATTTGCCTCATTAGCAATGATTTTTGTCTTAAAAGTATCTGATTTTCTAAGTGAATATAATTTCTTGCTCATGGCTCTGTTCCTGCAGTGAGCACGTCACACGTTTTTACTACGTCATCTATGGGTACCTTTTCTGACACATTAATAACATCATCTTCATCATCACTATTATCATGGTCACCTTGATTCAGAACCATTTTGGCTATATCATCATCAGTCAGTGAACCAACACTGTGCCTCATTGTTGATGTTAAGGTGTCTTCAATATCCTCTTCTTTCAGCTTCCTGATGTACTCTGAAGAATATTTTTGCATATACAAGGAGATAAGACAGCATATTTTTTTCAGACTTGATAGAATCCTTGAAAGTCATCACCTGGTCCATCATCTTCATTGAACAGATGAGAGGTAGTGCTAGGCATGAGAGCTGTATCTTTACTCACAGTGTCCCAACCATTGGTGATGGGATATTTACACCTTCATGCTGAACTTCTTTTGAAAACCTTCCACACTCACACCTGTTTAAATAAGAGTTTTTATATTTACCATTCATTGATCTAAAGATAGTCTGGGCCATGTGAATGAATTAATAAAATCCACACTTAGGGAAAATTATATAGTTTAAACATTATTTTGATGAGAATTTTAGCTGTAAGATGAACAGAAGAGTTCATTCAAGGAATAACAAAATCTTTCACTCATCTTCCAGTCCAATTGCCCTGAAGTGAAAATGTTTTTGAAATGTTTTACAAAATGTATGTGAAACCAATCAGAACAGATATTCCTGTTGATCCTTACCTTTTTGTTAGCATAATAATGTGCTGGTAAGAAATTCACTCACACACGCACACACACACACCTACACACACACACACACACCTACACACACACACACACACACACTTAGTTGCTGATGGACCTTTATTTATTTATTTACATGTGGTGCTGAGAATGTGCCTCACACATACTAGGCAAGTGTTCTACAACTGAGCCACAACCACAACCCCAGAAATTTACTCCTTTAAAACAGCAAAGTTAAGAGATTTCATCTGTTAAAGTAGGTTTAACTTTTTCTGCATGTCTGCTGCATTGGGTCCTCCCAGCAGATATTCTGTTCTTGGCATTCTTTCTTCTTTTAGGGATTCTATCATCAGCCATTGTCAATGTCTTTCTGCGACAATAACACCAAAACAGTGATGTTTCATCAGCCTTACAGACTTGCTTTGGCATCAAATTTTCATCAGAGTGACCTTGGCAAACTCAAAAATGAATTGCTGTGCGGCTTCTTGATCAGCAAATGATTTATTGCTATTTAGATCTTTAAATATTTAATGTTATGTCTTTTCTTAAAATTGTGAAACCTGTTGAATATTTTTGGTTATCTTAAAATTTTCTGTTCATCATGATAGATTCTTCCTTGTTTTGAGATCAGAAAGCCATTAAGTAGCATGTGTTCACTGAAACACAGATGGATTTAATCTTTCAATACACAACTGGGATTTTCATTTTCAGCTAAATGTAGTATTTTTCTATTTCTCATTAATTTCTGTTCATCGCTTTCAACATAGAACTTCAACAGTTTATAGATTATAGGCAGTGGTCATCCCAACATTGTCTTCTGTAATTCATTTTGTACTTAAACTGAAGTCCAGTTTCTCCCACAGCTTGAAGTTCTGTGCTCTTGATAAACATAAATGCTTCTCTTTTACTGGTCATTACTACTCCAGGGATATCTGCAGGTCTGTTCTATATTTTTAATAACTTTATACCACAGAGGAGAGAATAAGAAAACAACAACAACAAAAGCACACACTGAGCAATGCACATTGGTCCTTTTGTCATGTGGGCATTGTAGGGAAACTTGCTATTGTCATATCAATCTGCACAGGTGACATTGTTTTACTCCCATGATTGTATGGGGGGAATCATGATATGCATGGATAAAATATATTGCAGATAAATGGGGTTGGGAGAGACTATTTCTTTGGGGATGCTGAATAAAGTCTATGTTGTGTGCCTGAATGACTGTCACCTGTCACTCAAAGTCAGATGGGAAATTTTCCACTTGTGACATCAAGTCCTCAAAAGCCCTCAGATATTGGAGTACATCAGATTTCGTATTTTCATATTAAGGATGTTCATTTTGCATTAGAGAAGAAGAAAGACCTAACATTAAGTATTTAGACTTTGATCTTACAAAACCAGGCATAGGTCACACCAATTCCAAATTAGGCAGAAGGAAGGAAATAACAATTAGAGTAGAGATCAGTGAATGTGAAACAGAAAATCAATAGAGATAATCAATTAAATTTAAATAGCTGGCTCTTTTTAATATCAATAAAATTGATAGTCTCCAGCCAGGCTTACTAAGAAAAAAGTAGACATAAATTAATAATATTAGAATTGAAAGAGGAGACATTACTAAGATTTCTAGGACTTGAATCTATTGTATGAAATATGATATGTCAATAGCTTTATAATGTTTTGAACAACCAATAAAAAAATAAATTAAAAAAAAAATTTCTAGGGACAATAAAGGTATAAAATAAGAGAATACTATGAGCAAATCTATACCCACAAATTTGATAACCTAGATGAAATGAACTAATTGCATGTAGATATGATCTGTATCTGCTAAAGAAATTGAAAAAATATATAATATTTCAAAACAAAAGCACCAAGCCAAGATGGATTCACCAATGAATTGTAACAAAATTTAAGCAAACAAGTATAGTAATTGTTTACAATACTTTCCAGAAAATAGAAGAATCACAGGAAATTTTTCCTAATATCTTGTATGAGACCAGCATGATCCTGATATGAAAATCAGACAAAGACATCACAAGAAAAAAAATTGCAAATCACCATCTCTTATGAATGTATGCAAAATTCTCACCAAAATATAAGAAAACAGAATTCAACAATATATAAAAAGAATTGTATACTAGGCCAGGTGGAATTTATCCCAGATACGCAAAAGTAGTTAAATATTGGAAAATCAATTATTGTAATTCATGATATTAATAGGCTAAAGTAGAAAACTCACATGATCTTATCAATAGATGCAGAGAAAACATTATACAGAATTCAACATCTATTCATATTAAAAACCTTTAGTAGGCTGGGTACAGTTGTACATGACTGCATCCGAGCAATTTGGGATGCTGAAGCAAGAGGTCGTGAGTTCAAAGTCAGTCTCAGCAACAGTGAGGTGCTAAGAATTCAGTGAGACCCTGTCTCTAAATAATTCATCAATTATTCACAATTTATCAATTATTCATATATATATATATATATATAGATAGATAGATAGATAGATAGATATAGATATACACAGATGGTTTGAAACTTTTGTCCACACAAACCTACACTCACATTTTTATAACATCTTTATTTATCATTGCCATTGTCTCTAAATAAAATACAAAATAGGGCTGGGGATGTAGCTCAGTAGTTGAGTGCCCCTGAGTTTAATCCTCCATACCAATTAAAAAAAGGAAAAAAAAAAAAAGAAAAAAGAAAAACGTTTAGTAAACTAGGAACAGAGGACAGAGGAGAATTTCCTCATCTATTTTTTTTTGTGTGTGTGTGTGTGTGTGTGGTGCTGGGGATTGAGCCCAGGGTCTTGTGCATCTAGGCAAGCACTCTACCAATTGAGCTATATCCTTAGACCCCCAGTTTCCTCATCTTGTTAGAGAACATCTAAAAATAACATTTAGCTAATATTATATTTTGAATGAAAGAAATTGAAGCCTTTTTATAAATCTAAAAAGTCAAGAATGGCCTTTCTTACCACTGCTTTTCAGCCTCATCCTGGAAGAATTAGCTAATGAATGCAATATGAAAATAAAGGAACAGAAAAGAACAGAAGTACAGATTAGGAAGGAAAAAGCAAGAGTGTCTTTACTCATAAATGACACTATTGTCTAGGTATAAAATTTGAAAGAATCAATAACGACAATGACAAAACAAAACAAAACAAAAAAATCACTTCTGGAACTGACGAGTGAAAGTCTAAGAAAACAGTTAATATATAAAAAGTCAGTCACTTCATATATATTATCATCAATAAACAAGTGGAATTTAAAGTTCGATACTTATTGCCATTTACATTAGCACCAAAAAATATCAATATGTGTAAATCTAACTAATTACATAAGAAGACTCAGTGTTGTGAAGGTAGCAGTTCTTTCCAACAATATCTATAGGTTTAGCATAATCAAATCAAAATCCCAAGAAGTTATTTTGTGGATATTGACAAACTAATTGTAACATATATATGGAGAGGCAAAAGATGTAGAATAATACAGAATAAGTACAAATAATACCCAAGAAGTACAGAGTCGGAGTACTGATACTAAACTTCAAGACATGCTAAAAGCTAAAATGTAGTATTGACAAAAAAGAAAGAAAAGAAAAAAAAAACAATCCATACACATGGAGCAGAAAAAGAGACTTGATTAGATACATATAAATAGAATCACCTGATACTTAATGAAGTAACAAAAGCAATACAACAGAGCAAAGATCTTTGTGTTAAATGGTGCTGCAGCAACTGTACATCCACATGACAAAAATGGATCTAGGCTCAGACCTTATGCCCATCACAAAATAATTAACCCTAAATGGACTATAGATCTATATGTAAAATGCAAATATGAGACTCATAGAAAATAATATTAGAGAAAACCTAGATGACCTTGGATATGGTGATAACTTTTCAGATACAGCACCAATGACACTATGCATGAAAGAAATAATTGATGAGCTAGACTTCATTAAAATTATACATTTCTGCTTTGGAAAAGACAATGTCAAGAGAATTATAAGAGAAATTATAGACTGGTAGGAAATCTTTGCAAAATACATATGACAAAGCGTTGTCATACAAAATAAACAAAGAACTCAAGAAAACAAACAACTCAATTTAAAACTGGGAAAACAACTGAATAGACATTTTATCACAAGAAGATATACAGATGGCAAATAAGCATATTACAAGATGATCAATGTTATATATCACTAAAACAACAATGAAATGCCACTGAATACCCACGAGAATGACCAAAATCCAAAACACTGAAAACTCCCAATGCAGTTAAGGATGTGGAGTAGCAGGAACTCTCACTTGTTGCTTATGAGAATGCAAATCAACATGGTCACTTGGGACACAGTTTGGCATTTTCATACAAGACTACACATGCTCTTTGCGATTCATCAATTGTTCTCCTATATACACAGATGGTTTGAAACTTTTGTCCACACAAAACCTACACACACATTTATATAGTATCTTTATTTATCATTGCCAAAACTCTGAAATAATCAAGATACACTTAGGTATCTGAGTGGATAAGTAAGTTATGGTATACCAAATGGAGTAACATATGGTTCTCCAAAAAGACATTAAGCCATAGAAAAGACATGAAGAAACCATACCTCAATATTACTAAATGAAAGAAGTCATTTAGAAAAGACTACATACTGCATGGTTCCAACTATATGATAGTCAAAAGGTAAGCTCTGGCAATAGTAAGATTAGTGGTTGCCAGGTATAAATAAATAGTCTTAGATTAAGGAATTTTTTTTAGGGCAGGGAAATTACTCTGTATGATGTTATAATGATGGATACATGTCATTATGCATTTAGCAAAACCCATAGGTAAGGTAAAATGAACTCTGGACTATTGATAATGATGTTTCCAGGTAGGCTCATTAACCGTAACAAATGTGCTACTATGGTGTGATAGTGGTAGAGCTTGTGCATGTGTGGGGAAGGGGTAGTTGGGATCCCTTTGTGCTTTCCACTCAACTTTGCTGTCAACCCAAAACTACTGTAGAGAATAAATTTCATTAGTTAAAAAGAAAAAGCAGCAAAGAAAAAACCTAGAGGTAAGAACTTGAGAATTGTCACTCTACATAATTCTTTCAATGGAAGTGATGAAACTGGTCACTTACCCTAGATGAAATCACGTGAAAAAAAAAGACTAAAATAAAATCATCTGATATTATGCTTGACACCCTGATCATTTCTTTAAATCCACAGACTGAAAAAGGGGTATTCATATTAATTGACATGATGTGGTGAGTCATGGGCTGAAAAGCGTCAATTAAATTATATGAGTTTATGGGGCAGATTAAACTGTGCCTACGTGGAGCCTCTGACTCAATGATTTTCGGCAAAATGTCTTTTGGAAACTATCTAGGAGATGGTAAAAAATATTTTCAGAGTTAAGCAGACATTGTGGGCAGACCCATCTACATGCTGAAAACATCACATCAGAAGTCCTATTACCATTGGCCTTCTGTGAATTCTTGAGGGGAATTGAGATAGAAAGAAGGAGGGTATCTTTTGGGGGCCAAATGGAAAAAATGTTGGAAATAAAACACAGAAAGGAATGCATAATGTCTTTGAGTATTAAGAGATTACCTTTTTTGGTGGTAATTAATCCAGAAGTTCTTCTCTTTTTGCTATAATCTAGAGACATCTAAAAAATAATTCTGACTGTGGTTCAAAATTCCAAACAATTAAGGAAAATAACTTTATAGATAAGATTTATAGAATATCAGCATTCCATTCAAATGTGGTGACTTATAGGATATGAAATGGCTAGAACTATGAAGTATAATTCAATTTTATAATTGCACTATTCTTTTTGAAGTCTGAACTTTAAACAAATATCAATTCTGTTATGGGAGAATGACCATTATTCAGACTGATGCGTAATGTTGACCAAATAAAGGCACACAGAACAATGATGCTGTAAAAAAGTGATTGCCAAAATAAGTGCCTTTAGTACGAAGGGAGAATCTACCATTCTGTTCCACTCACTCGTTGTTTGTTCAGTCAAGGCTGCTGTGTTAGTTTTCTGTCTCTGTGGCAAAATACATGAGAAAATCAACTTAACCAAAGATCTATTTTGGCTCAAGATTTCAGAGGTTTCAGTTCATTGTCACTTGGTTCAGTTGTTTCTGGGCCTGAGGTGAGACAGAAATTCATGGCATGTGTGATAGAGCAAAGCTTCTCACTTCATGGCAGCTTCAAGCAAAGAAGTAGAGCTCACTTTTTTTTTTTTTTTTTAAAAAAAAGCCCCTCTCCCAAGCCCATTAAGCTAAATGGATTAGCCCATGACCAGTCTGAGCCCTCATAATTCAATCATCCCCCCACCTACCCACTATGGCATTGGAAACTAAGCCTTCAATGCATGAGATTTTGGGGGACATTTCAGATCCAAACCATAACAGCTGTTAAAACAAAATAAACCAGAATTCATGGACCAACCCACAGGAGTTTGGTTCTCATAGTTCTGGAGACTGGGAAGTTCCACATCAAGGGACTGTCCAATTTGTTTCCCTTGAGAGCTTTCTTATTGGCTTGCAGATAGTTGCCTTCCAGCTGTATCCTCACGTGGCAGAGGGAGAGAAAGAGCACACTGTTTTCTCTGTTTGTGCAAAGACACTGCTCCCATCATGGAAACTCTAATCTCATGACTGCATCTCAATCTGATTGCCTCTCAAGGCTTCATCTCCAAATACTGTCACTGCAGGGGTCAGGGCTTCCACTGATTAACTTGAGGGGACACATTCAGTCCATAACAATCTTTGTAACAAATCTTTGAAGTAAACATTATTGCACTCATTTCTCAGTTCAGGAAATTGATGCTTAAAGACATTAAAATATATTTTCAAGCTTCATCACTATTGCCATTTTCCTTTTTGCAGCTTAATTTCACTTGACTACCTGTAGCTAAGCATTTCATCACATCTCCACTGAAAGGACAGACAGGTATACATAATATGTGTGTACATCTATTCATGTGCAAATATATAGACCTGTTGAATTTTGTTTTCAAGCAACAAAAATGACTTGACAAACTTTAGGGAGACATAGAATTTGGAGGTGGGATGTCAGGGATTTTCCTAAACGAGTGAGAAAACTGTAAACACCAGTTCAGAAATTAGGTCTGCCTGGGAACTTACACAGAAGAGACTCATACATTTCTCATTAGGACTTCAGTCACTTTTATTTCCTATCAATTTTCATTTTCCCTAGTAACAAATTTTAAATGGCTTCAGTCATTTCATGTGAAGATCAAGCAGGTTATGGGATGTGTGAGATGTGGTGTTAGCTACACTGATACAATAACTAAGGGGGTAATTGTTACTTTCACACATGTGTACTATGCCTTTATTTTCGCATGTAAGTATACATACACACATTAACATATACAAGCATATGTCATAATAGTTGATTTTAGTAAACTATAAAGACTGCATACAATGATTTGTCTGGTTACTTTTGGCTCATTGTTTTTTTCATCTCTGGGAAACAGCTTGTCATAGATAGTAGAAAGGAAAAATGTGACATAATTGAAATTGTGAAGACCAATTTGCTACACACTGGGAGTGACCACATGTTGGCAAGGTCACCATCTTCCATTAGTCTAGTTATTGCTTGTTTTAGCTTTTTATAGAAATGATAAGTACAAAAGCAAAAAAACAGTGTCTCCATAGAAAATTCTGTGATTTATCTCAAAAAACAAATTCTTTGAAGGAAGTAAGAATGGAATGAAAATGAGTTAAGGTTCATGGGCTTTCTTAGGTGAAGGATGGAATCCTATAAGAGGATCATCTTCCTTCCTCACCTGCAAGGGTCCATCACTGCTTCTCTGAGTTTAGAGAGAAGAAATAATGAACAGTGAATTTCTCTTCATCTATACATTGTATGTTGTTTGTCAAGTAACCCTGAAAAGAAAGCAAGCAAGAATTATGAAGAAACACTTGCATGTTAAGGAACCTGAAAATACAGTCTGTGCCCAAGAAATATTCATTCAGGATGCCAAGCCAGTATTTAGAACTAAACCTATAGGTAGCATTTTTCTTGCATATAGTTTCTGCCTCTTTTTCTTACTTTTGATGTGGAAAACTGCAAGAAGGCAAGATGCCAACAGTAGGGTAACTGTTCTTTGAGATATCATATCCGTTGCGTTTCAACTTTAATTTCTAGCAAGTGTTTTTGAAGAAAACTGTTGTATTTTCTGATGATTTCTGAGTTACTTGCTAGTCCAAAAGAAGTACTACTCAATGCAAACTTTAAGCTTGAACTTTAATTTTCAGTTGATTTCTGAGAGCTCTGTGGGTTGTGTGTAACTGTGTATGGGGGAGAAGAGAGGAGGTGGGTGACTCCCTTAGCCAAGTTTTACAGTTGTTATATGTGGGAGTTTCCAGAATCTTAAAAGGCAGTGAAAGCATCCTATATGTAAACTGTGTTTTAAGTAGGTGAAGACTTACATCATCCATGAGGGGAAATGGGAGGAAAATATCTGTATCTTCCTATGTCAGTTGAAATTGCAAAATATCCAGAAGTTCAAGAACTTCCCACTTGGTATAAAATTGCCAACAATGTTGGCCCTGTATTGTACTTTTCTTCCTAGACAGTATACCAGGTAGGAGTGCTGTTCCTGCAAATGGCTCAGCATACTGCCTCCCTAAATGGGTAGCAGACAGTGTATCTATTATGTACTGATCTTATGTATATGTTCTTCCAGATGGACGTGATCTATGATCTAAGTAGCAGGTATAAAAATAGTGTATTTATGATGGACTTTTATATAATCTGATTTTTCACCTGCTAAGAGTAGGGATAAAATCATTTCCACTCTCAGGAGAGCATCTGCATGGAAATGGACTCTATCCATTAGTTCCCTACAGGATGACCTGAAGAATAAAAAGGTATCTCTGAACCCCCTATGTCATACCATTCTAGCACAGGGAAGAAAACCACATGAGATCAAAACAAACAGGTATGCTAGACAGGAATAGTACAAAGTAGCTGTGAAAATCTTAAAAATTTGCATCCAATGGAGGCCGGCTGTCATTTACTAACTAGCTATGCAACTTTAGGCAATTAATTCACCCTTTGTAAGTCTTAGTTTCCCCATAAGTATGGATAATAACATGTACCACATAGGATTTTATGAGGATGAAATAAAACAGCACTATTCTAGCATATATGTTAGCTAGAATATTATTGTTGTTGTTATGAACATAAATTAAAATTAGGAGATTGAATCCAATGGCCTACTCTACTTTTCACTTTTATCATACTCAAGTCCATATGGGTTTTGTGTGCATTGTACAACAATGACATTCTCTATTCTCTAAGTGATCTGTCTAGACACAATCATTGATTCAACTACTGTAAATTCTGTTCAGGTTTCAATTGAACATATAATAAGAATGTTGTGTAATTTAGCTCACAACACTATTGATTTCTGTTTATAAATCCATACATCATAGTTTGGAGGATGCAAAATCTATAGGAAAAATTGATCTGCTACTTTATACTACTGTTAAATTTAAAACTCTTTAGCTGTATGTTATATACCATGTTAGCCAATTGAAATCTTAGCTCATGAATATTACAACTTCTTGGGAAATAAAGAAGGAAAAATGCCATCTTATGGGACAGATTGTGTAGAATGGTGGTTAATATAGTGGCCCACAAAACAAGAATTTATAGCAGAGCTAGTAATAATTCTTAAAGTGCCAGACTAAGTTTAGCTTTTTATCCAAGAAGGACCTGGTCACCCAGATTTTTTTAAGGATCTCTTTCTTCATTAATTTTGGCTATATTATTAAAGTATATATATGTATATATATATACATATATATAAAATTTTTACATATATTATATATTTACATATATTATATATTTATATATATTATATGTTTATTTTGATGGAGTAACTTTCAGGAAACATTCATCTTCTCTTTCTGGGTACTTTCCACTAAGCCCTAAGAATTAGAGGATTGGTCTTTCTCCCAAATTTTTCAGTTGTTATTCTACTGAGACTTTGGTCCTTAACCCTTGCCTGACCTTTGGCCTGCAGGATGGAGGTGGAAATATTATCAAGGAAAGACAAGAATTGTTAAGTAAATATTGGAGAAAAGATATTCAAGGACTTAAATAACAGAAACGATGGGCGAAGATGTCATACACTTCCTTATAATTTGATTCTAAATTGGAAAATATAAAGAGAAGCATAAGAAAAAAATTGTCATTTTTATCTCTAACTACCTATTTTCCCCAGAATTAAATAACATTGTTAACTTCTTAGACACTTAAATATTCTTTTACATCTATATCTTTTTCAATATCTGTAATCACCCTTATTTATGAACAGTAACAAATGATATATTCTGCATTGCCTGTTGCATCTTTCATTTAAAATATATGACTTGGAAATGATCTTATATGGATACATAAAAATTCCCCTATTTATCATTATAACTCTAGTGCTATCTATTTAACCAGGCTCTTGTTCAGCCTTTTCTCCTTAGCCTTTGCCATTACCAAAAGTGCTGTCAACGAAGAACCTTGAACATTCCCTTAGCACACGTGTGATTATGCACCATTCAGTGTTCAGTTCTGTTAACAGAAACTTCTCCATTTTAAGAAGATAGGGATTTAATATAACCAGTTCTGCATTTGCAAATTATCAGTGTCTCACTGGCCTAGAACAATGGGCTCTTTAGAGGTGCCTCCAGGAATACTTCAAAATTGACAGGCCCTGGGGACACTTCTGTACTTTTGTGGCTACCTTGGCAATATTAAGTCCAAAAACTTATGCCTTATCTGTGATTTGGTCATCAACAAGCCAAAGTCAAGAAAAATTTCTTCCTTTGAGATTGCCCCTCTGCATCTAGGCTTCTGGGGAATGGATGGTGGAATGCAGCTGCAGAAATCTTTTGACTTCTTGACCTTGTTTACCATCAGAAAACTGTCAAAAGAGACAAAAGATGGTTTTATCCACACATCTGCCTCTAAATTGTACTTAACTACATTTACTTGATAGAACCTAATTTGCTTCTAGAGCTCTGATTACATAGGATTTTGAGAAATGTTGATTAATTTTAGTTTTTTAGTGATATAATAAGGTACTCTAGGACAGGGTAGACATCAACGGTAAGAGAGCCAATTTAACTGCCAACATAGCTTTCAATTAAAGTTATGATATTATTCTAAATGATTAAGAAAGCTTCTCATAAAAACACGGAAGAAAAAGTTCCACTAGTGTGATTGATTGAAATACATGACCTTTATTGATGGATGATATTTGACTTTATTGGGTCAGCACATTCCCAACCCTATACCAACACCTTCCATTAAGTCAAGGAAGACGGTCACAAAGACACAGCAAGAGTTATCTCCTGAAGAAGAAGGCAGAAGACATATACACGCATGTAGCTCATGCCATACTTATTCACTTAGGAAAGTAAAGTTGAAGAGGCATACATGCATGATATCAAACACACTTGCTCCAAGTAGGGGAAAAAAGCAGAGAAAAAGGGAAAAATTAGTACATAGTAAAATGTGCAGTTTAGGGAAATAAAAAATGTTAGTATTTGCTTATAAAGTTATTGGCTTGAGCAGAAGTTAAGATGAGTCTAAGTAAAAAGATATAATTACCAATTCTTTCAAATAATAAGGTAATAGCCTATGATGTTATGATCAGTTAAATATAGAAATAAAACCTAGTAGCTCCAGGAACTAAAAAACTGCATGATGATGGTGATGTTAAACTTCCATGGTTAAGTGGGAGCACCTGTTCACTCACTATTTGCTTGTAGAAAACAACAAAGTACTATATAAGCAAGAACATGCAACAGGAACTCCTGGAAAGAATGTATGTTAAAAATTCATTTTTTAGAGATAACAATTATAAGAAACAATACTGTTAGTCAGCTTTCTGACACTATAACAAATACCTGAGATCACCAACGTATAAAAAGAAATTTTTTTTTTTCTTCACAGTTTTACAGGTTTCCATCTATGATCAGTTGGCCTTATTGCTTTAGGTGAGGACAACACATCATGGAAGGCAAATGTGGTGGAACAAAGATGCTCATCTCATGACTGGGAGGAAAAAGAAAAAAAAAAAAAGGAAAGAGAGGAAGAGACAAAGCTCCTACAATTTCCTTTGAGGGCATGTACCCAATGACTAAAGATCTCCCACTCATACCCAACTCTTAAATTTTCTGCTACCTTTCAATAACATGAAGTTGGATACCAGATCTTTAATCTATGGGCCTTGGGAGGACATTTAAGGTTAAACTGTAGCAAATACTATAAATAATATAGAAACAATATTTCTTGGACTATAGAGAACTATGAACCAATTTTTCTGAGGGTTTCTTAGAAGGGCTAATTCCTAACTGCTGAACTAGATTTTATCCAAGGTCCGAAAACCACATTCTTTTATTTTCTCAGGCCAAAAACAAAACAAAACTGGAAGTCATCATTGACTTCTCTTTTGCTTCCTTTTTAACTTACTTTTGCTCACAATCTGCATTCAACCATTATGAAATTCTGTTGACTCTACCTTGAAAACAAAAGCAGAACTCAGCTGGTTTTCACTACATCAGTCAGCTGCTGTGGTCCCAACCATCAATTCTTGCTTGGAATTTCTGTGACTCTTCCTCTGCTTCGTTACTTGCTCCCAATAGACACTTTTCAACCCACCATCTACAGTGATCTTTTAAAAATCAGGTTGCCCTTTGCTCAAATTTCTTTAATGCCTCTTTCATTTGCCTTCAGAAAAATGTAAAGCCTGTGCCTCTGTTTGAAAGGCCTACAAAGCCCTTTGTGACTTGCTTGCTCACCATCAGCGTTTCCCTCTCTTACTCCTCTCCCTGTCCCACCCACACTTCTTGCTACATCATCCTTCTTCCTTGTTCCTTCAGCTAGTGGGCAATATCCAAAACCCATCTATGTACTGGCTTTTCTCTTCCAAGAAATCTTGACATTACCGGGTCAATTTTTTACCTTCTTTAAGCTTTTACCTAATGTACCCTTAAGGCTGGGGATGTGGCTCAGTGGTAGAGTGCTTGTCTTGTATGCACAAGGTCCTGCATTTTAATCCCTGGTAAAAAAAATTCCTAACCTGGCCACCTAGAGTGGGACCTACCCTAACACACGCACTCCTTTTCCTCTTCACTATGTCTTCTAAATTGCCTAATAATGTTCTGATTTATTGTTTTAATAGTTAATTGCATTTCTTCCCCTTCTAGATATGTACCTTTGCCTGTTTTGTTCAGTGAAGTGTCCAAAATCATGCCTGGCATAGAATAGACACTCAATAAATGAGGTAATATTTTTATTGGAAAAATAGCATCTTCACACTAAGAGCAGGTTGGGCAAGTACTCTGAAAGGTCCTACAGGGCTATAATATCATTTGAACAAACGGAAAATCAACTCACAGATTCCTATATTAGCCTTCACCTCTACCATTTCCATACCACTATTGCTTATTTTTCTGACTCCACCAAGGAGGAATGTGGTATAATGCTAGAAGTTTGGAGCTTTTTTTTTTTTTTTTTAGAGTGGAAAGTAGAGGCTTTATTAAAGGACAGCAGAAAAGACTTCTGCTGGAGGAAGAAGGGGACCCAAGAGGTGGAATCCAAGTTTGGAGCTTAATACTCTCCAAATTTGAACTTTACTGACTACTATCTGAATGTTCACCAGTTTCCTCAAGTATGAAATGGGTATTCTATTAATTGAGTGTTCTTCATAAAGTAGTTGTGAAAATCAAATGAGATAATGTATGTAAAATTCTGAGTACTCAATAAATTTCTTACAGGTAAATGTAATTATAAAGCACTTAAAAACAAGGATATTATGGTGTAATGCATTTCTCTCTAATTTTATTTATAGTTTTAATTTGTTCAGTAAAATTGTATAGGTAGTACGAAGATAAACTTGACCCATCTTAGATCTGAACTATCAAGAATTCTGAAATATAGATAAATAAATTATTTTATTGTGTTGTAAACTCTCAAAGTCAAATTCATTATTCAAATGAAAATGCAAAACATTATCAAATATATATATATATATATATATATATATATATATATATATATATATATCAGTTCTTTTATTTTTGGAGGGGAGAACTGGGGCTTGAACTCAGGGGTACTTGACTACTGAGACACATCCCCATCCCTATTTTGGATTTTATTTAGAAACAGGGTTTCACTGAGTTGTTTAGTGCCTAGCTAGTTACTGAGGCTGGTTTTAACTTGGGATCCTTCTATCTTAGCCTCCCAAACTGCTAGGATTTCAGGCATGTACCACCATGCCCAGCAATTATCAAATATAAATGAACATGGACTATCTATCTAGTTTTTCTATACTATTGATTAACAATGAATGACTCACTCAGTATACATCTAACTCAATAGCATTTCTGAAAAAATACTACAAATAGAGAGCTTTTTATGATTTCACCTCTCAAACAAGAACTTATTATTTAGCATTTCTATTTTTAACAAAGTTTTTCTGTTAGCTGGGCCATCTGGACTACATTGGTTTAATTTTTAAAAGTTGGTATTTCCAATTAACTTCAATTTTCTCAGTTACACATCTGAATTAAACAGTTGTATTAGATTATAATCACCTTTGGAACAAATATTTGCATAATTGATTAGCAATTCTTGATATTGTGGTGGTTTTTCTCAAGTACATCCTTTCATTTAATGTGGAGTTTTAAATCAACTGGAAATAATCCATTTTGTTATATAAATCTGGCTTTCAATGTTTGAATCCATTACCTTAATGTTCAATACCATTTCCCATTTTGAAAACTCATTTTGTGTGCAAGTATTTGAAATGATCAGAGATATTACCAAGAAAATGACCAATAAGCTATAAAGCTTCTCAACTCATTACTAGCACCATTTATTTGTTACTGGGAAAGTTTCATTTCAGATTACTTTGGAAGAGGGTTTGAGTGCACAGGTAGCGGTTCTTTGAGTGTAAGGATATATTGTCCTGTATATAATTTGTTTAGAGTTTGGACTACAGTTGTTAAATAAGTATGAAACTAAGGTCACTGTCCTTTTAAAAAGTGTAGCACAGCAATCTGAACTATAAATGGAATCGGATAACAAGCCAGAGAAATGTGCACAACAACTAAGTCTGTATTTCATTCTCTAGGCTTGCACTGCAGACCACTAGACTAAGACATGCCAGTCTCCAACAATTTTACCAGCATATGGGATGTTATGGAAAAACACCCAAGAACAGCCCTGTTCAAATTGGCTTCTCCAAATAGGATGCATTAAATCTCTCTTCCAAGATGGAATGGATTAAACTATAATTGAGAACTGAACAAAGTGTGTCTCACCATGGTGATTTCAACTGAATTTGAACTTTTCATCACTATCTAATGCTTGTAGAGAATTGTAAATGAATTAGAGAAGACTGTAGTCAAACTCCTCTATACAAAACATTTCTTTAAACTCATTAAAGAGAGACAACATAGGCATAGGCAGAGCCTCTGTCTATAACCCTTCTATAGGCTTGAATGGAAGGGCCTGTCTCTCCACCATCAGAAGGATATAGATAATTACTCAGATTTTAGATACACTTCAGAACACATTTACTTTCACCTCTGCTGATAAGTGGTATGATGGAACAGCCCATTTTCCTTTCATTTTTGGTGGGATTAAAAGCTCTCCTTGAATGTTTCAGGACTTTGGAAAAAGGTGCTTGGGATCTGCATGTAGGATATATAAGAAAGTAGCAAAGCTAAGTTAGTTGTCTTTTTCTAAACACTTTAAAGATTGTTGGATCAAAGGAGCAATCTGTGAAAAATATTTTTAGTTGCTAAAATATGGTATGTGTTCTTTATTTTAATTTTAGGTCATAACTACTCTTTAGTGAATAAAGGAAAAGCAAAATATAAATATAGAGTTGTTCCCTTTCTAGAAAGCAAGTGTTGAGGAGTGGACCAGCTTCTAGAATTGAATGAGGCAAGATGGGAGCCACAGGACTTTAAATAATGTAAGTCTATACTGATCTTGTTGTCATTGCCAACTGTGAGCTCACGGGGCCTCTCTAAAAACGGCATGGCTGTAGATCATGCAAGAAAAGGTGTTACAGATTTGGATAGTGACAAACTCAGTTCAAGGATCCCTCAAAAGAGGAAATGAAATTATTGTTTTCTCCAGAGAGGTTTCACAATGCTTACAAGAGGGAGAAATGCATCCAGGAGTCTATAATAGAACAATTTCCAGCTTGTACACCAATTAGTAAGTTATTCTTTTTTACAAAACTGGTAGAATATACCCGCCCCCGTTCACTGTAGCACAGAAAAGACATGAGTTCAAAGTCCTAGTAATCAGGGAAATGCAAATCAGAACCACACTGAAATTTCATCTCACTCCAGTCAGAATGGCAATCATCAAGAGTGCAAGTATAATAAATGCTAGCAAGAATGTTGGGAGAATGGTACACTCACACTTGTTAGTGGGACTGCTAATTATTACAACCATTCTGGAAATCAGTACAAAGACTCCTCAAAAGACTAGGAATAAGACTACCCAACTATTCCACTTGTTGGTATTTATCCAAAAGAACTCAAATCAGCATACTATAGTGATACAGGCACATTACTGTTTATAGCAGCACAATTCACAATAATAAAGTTATGGAACCAGCCCAGGTATCCATCAACAGATGAATTGATTAAGAAAATGTGGTATATTACACAATGAAGTTTACTCAGCCATAAAGACGAGTGAAAATATTGTATTTGCTGCTAAATGGATGGAACTGGAGAACATCATGCTGAGTTAAATGAGCTAGATTTCAGATAGTTAAGGGTTGAATGTTTTTCTCTCATATGTGGAACCTAGGTGAAAATAAGGGGGAAAAAGTGGGGGGAATCCCATGAAAATTGAAGAGAGAGATAAGTGGAGCAGAGGAAGGAAATGAGGGTGGGGAGGGAGGAGAGATGGCAAATGGGAGAAATGGTGGCATGAAATTGACCAAACTATCCCATGTACGTATATGGATATACCACAGTGAATTTCACCTTTATGTGTAACTATAAAACACTAATTTAAAAATTTATAAATAAATAGAAGGAAGAGCAGGAGAGAAAGGGCTATCGGGGAGGGTAGAAGGAAGGAAAAGGAGAAACACTGGGGACTGAATGGGAGCAAATATATTTCATGCTTGTATAATTAGGTCAAAATGAATCCCAATATTATGTATAATTATAGTGCACTAATAAAAAATAAAAAAATAGAATACTCAAATCAAAAAGGAGAACCAAATATACAAGCCTATGGCAAAAACCAAGAGTAAAAATAATTTCCCTGCAACCAGGTTACAGATTTGCTTGGAAGAAGGGGCACAATTCGAGGGTTAAGAACAAGGACTTAAGAAAAGGTGTGCTGAATGTTTTCTCTGATATAAAGAGTCTGACTCATAGAGGAGTAGGGAGGGGGAGCATTGGAGGAATAGAGGAGCTCTAGATAGGGCAGAGGGGTGGGAGGGAAAGGGAATGGGCAGGGGTTTAGCAAGGATGGCGGAATGTGATGGACATCATTATCCAAAGCACATGTATGAAGACACAAATTGGTGTGAACATACTTTATATACAGAGATATGAAAAATCGTGCTCTGTATGTGTAATAAATATTGTAATGCATTCCACTGTAATGTATTTAAAAAATAAAATCAATTTAAAAATAAAGAAAGAAAAAGGTGCACGAAGAGTTAAAAATCAGAGATTTAACAAAGTATTTGTAGAAACGACCATTATATATTACATGGCCCTATCCTGTATTTATTCATATCCCCTCTTTTTAAAAGATGCTTTTAGTTATATATGAACACAATAACTTTATTTGTTTTTTTTTTTTTTATGTGGTGCTGAAGATTGAAACCAGGGCCTCACACATGCTAGGCAAGTGCTGCAACACTGAGCCACACAATCCCAGCCCTCTATCCCCTTTTTGAAGGTATTTATAAAACTAGTTGAGGACAGCTGTATATTTTGGACTATTTAGTAGAATTTGTGACTTTTTGTCTGTATGTGAGTAAATGCTGTACATTTTGCAAAAAAAAAGAAAAAAGAACAAAGACTTGAAGAACAATCAGCCTTACATTATTATTCCAACTAATGTATGTAGAGGGGAACTGTAAGCCCCCATTTCCTCATATATAGGTTGGAAATAGTTAAAAGCTAGTCTACTCTCTCAGTTGTTGTGAGAATGGTATTAGTTCATTTGTAGGTCTTAAACACTGCTGGCACAGAACTAAGTCTCAAGAGTTGACTCCTGTTACTGCTGATAAGGTTTTAAAGTAAATTTCTAATACCTATGTGCAATATCTAAAAACAAAAGACTTTATATCACGAAACAATATATAAGTACCAATCATTTAGAAAAAATAAATATATAGCAAATGAGCAGTATCACATTTAAGAAGAAAACAAAATGAAATGAACTAGAAACAGGATTAAAGGCAGTCACAATTTTCCTCAAAATTAATATAAAATTCATCCTCATTTTGTTTTCTATATTAAAAATAATTAACTTCACAGTGACCTATGGATGGTTCTTATTTTAAATTGTGCACTCATTTATTTTCAGTTCTTCTTTTTCATTTGTATTGAAATAATAAGTTCTTCTATATCTGTTCAGAGAACTTATCTGTATCTGTACAACCTGGTTTATTTCCTACATATTTTCTGCAGTCTAGTTTTCGTGCCCAGAGAGAAGAGCTAAAAAGGAATTTTACAGGAATTTTTCTTTAACAAGTCTCTATTCTCTCTGTCTGTTAGCATTAACGTACACACATTTGTACTGGTGGCAGGATGCTATGTTTTTAAATTGGCTAAATGTTATAGCTGACTTATCCTTTTATTCAGTGTCATGGATCTCCAAGGAAACAAAATAAAAAGATCCTTTCTGTGTTTATCTTTCATCCTTCTGACCACAGGAATTGGGGAAGATGTGTTGGATTTGTTCCTTTCAGATCACTTACTTTTTGGCTAGGGAGCCCCTTTTAAGGGAAGCAATGTTCTTGAATCCTCAAGTTTGGTTGGGAAAGAGGAAACCACTCTAGGTATATTTAGCAGAGGGAAAATTAATATAAGGAATTTGAGGCTTGGACAACTATTGGATAAGCTGTAAAAGCAAAGATCAGAAAGACTCTTGCAGGAAATCTGGAAGTGTAGGAATTTCACAAAAGGTGCTGGCAATGATTCCAGTTGCCAGTAGAGATGAAACAGAGAACAGGAGAAGCTCTTGATACAAGTGAGCCAGACCTTGCCTTATCTCTTTTCCTCTCCAGATCTGGTCTTTACCCTCTCTTTCCTGCCTTCTGCCCCAGGGCTCTGACCATCTGTCTACATTATTGGCCCACTCTGTCCCCAATAGCTTCTATTTGAGTTTGGCCAATGGGGAGTATCAACAAAACATGAGAGATGGGGATAGGACAAGTATTTGAATGCCTGTCTCCTTTCAAGATTATTTGGGGAAGGCTCTGTCCCTTGACTGCAGGTGCTGTCAAGTCAGAATCTTCTCCAAATATCCTCCTTCCAGATTTTGAGAACTGCTCTTTTTTCTCATTCTTTCATGCCAAGGCATGATAGCTCTAGGTGCCAGGGTCCTGCACTATCCCTGGAGTTCCACTACATCCTGCAACATCTTTGCAAATATTTCTTAGTAAATATACATTCCTTCAGTTATTCTAATGTGGGTATGCTAGCTATCTTCTCTTGGAAACTTGACTGGTAATAATTCATACTGTGAGTGTCCAGGTAAACTTTTCCCCAAGTCCCAAGATGCATCAAGAGAGATATACTTTCTCTTTTATGTATTAGTATTATGTACTATTTAAAAATACATGAATGGGGCTGGGGTTGGGGCTGTAGCTCATTGGTAGAGTGCCTTCCTTGCACGTGTGAGGCACTGGGTTTGATCCTCAGCACCACATAAAAATAAATAAAGATATTGTGTCCAACTACAACTAAAAAAATAAATAAAATTAAAAAATAAAATATAAAAATATACAAACGAAAGAAAGATCAGTAGAATAGAGGAAGGTGATTAGAGAAGAGAGGAGTGGAGGAAAAGAAGTATTACTGGGGCTTGAAATGGAGTAGAATATGTTATATGCATTTATAAATGTCAAAATTAACACTCTTATTATGTATGTAATGTACTAGTAAATAACATAAAAGAAAGCTAATGTAACCACTGATCCATGGGATGAGGACTTTGGGGTAGGGTAGACCAACTATCAATCCAGAACCTGGTTCTCCTAGAAAAGACAATTAACCGAAATCATAACCTTACCCTTTGTGGAACTTCAGAAATTAATATCATCATCAAATATTTGAGAGAGATGATGGTGGTGATTCCTACTATGTCCTTATTTAAACTTACTCGTTTGGCTAGGGCCATGTCAGATGGGTTGTGGAAAGTGACAGCTAATTATCCCAAACTTACCCAGTGATGATGCCAATTGCAGCTGCAGTTCCAGATGTGCTATTTATACTAGAGTGAATAAACACAGCTTGCTGCAGCTATTGATCTGTAAACCTTTCTTTTTCATTTTAATCATGGAAATCAGAAGCAATTTGCATTTCATGGCAGGGGATACAGTACAGACTTACTTTGTTGACTTCTTACTCTAAGTTGGACTATGTTGACCCTCCCATTCTCTATCACAATATCATCTGGAAAGACCCTGGTTATTTTGATATACCACAGAATATCTTGATGATCTATGATATTGATGGCATTTTGCTAACTCAATGTGGCGAACAAGAAGTATCAAGTACTTTAAATGCTTCAGTAAGTCAGAATGTAAAATAAATTTCAAAGACTTGTCACACATTGGTAAAACAAGCCCATGATTTAGGACTTGTTGAGCTATCCTGTCTATTATACTTTGCTGGCCAATGTATTAGGAAAATCCTTGGTGAGATTCTATAGACTTTGGAGGAGGTACAGGAGATTCTTTAACTCACGAAAGCTGATCTGCTACTTATTCTGATGTGTGGAAGTTATCAAAAAGCAGAGCCAATGCTGTTTTAAAATATGGCATTATTCCTCATGAAGTATAGACAGCTAAAGGTGCTATTTGATGATGCTGGACGGCTTCTATCCTCAAGAATTAATGGTTTGCTGTCACATGGGTAGATAAATATTCTGTGATGAGTTTGACTCCTCAATTTGGAACACTGTTCTAAGTAGCATTGTTTGTTTACTTACCTAAATCCTTATAGGTCAAAGAAAGGGTACTAAAGAAACTTCATCCACAAAGTTATTCCATACCATATAATCCAGTCAACTTGATGGTATAATTCAATGACCTTTATAGACTCACTTACATTGATAGCTAGTACACATCTCTTTTCAAGATTTTGTTTTTATTCTACACAATGGAACAAATACATTCAGACAAGTGTGTCTGTTTTTGTCTTCCCATAGTTAGAATGTATGTGTCTCTCTTTTAATTGTTAGAATGTATGGATATGGTAACCAAAGTTGGAAGTGGAATTATCTTTGAAAATTCTTTACTATGAAAACAACTACAACAAAAAAATTGTTTCTAATAAACATTGCAAGCTTTTACAGTATGTTTTATGTGCGAATTTTTAAAATATTGCTGGTGGGAAGGGAGGGGTCATAGGAAAAGGAGAGATAGTGGAATAAATATGAAATAATTTTCTTATGTTACTTATATGAATACACCATAGTAAATCCCATCACCATGAACATCTGTAAGAATAGGATTCTAACTAGATTAAGATATATTCCATGCTTGTACAATTATATCAGAATGGATTCTACTGTCATGTAAAACTAAAAGGAACCAATGAAAAATGAAAACAAATGTTGCTGGTGATTTTTTTTGTCTTTAGATACATAATGACTCACATCATTATGTATTTAGATTATGTATTAGATACATTATTTAGATACACAATGACTCACATCTTGTCTCCTTTAACAACTATTCTTGATTTTGCCTTTCTCAAATGTCTATATGGTGGATTCAAATGCCTATATGGTGGATTCCCTAAAATGACTATTAAGTAGCACAAAAGTTTCCTCCTTCAATATATAGAAGACCATAGGAATAATTAGATTCATCTCAAAATTCTCCCAATTTAATGACTTGAAATTATTATGAAAGCTGTCATCTAGCAAGATTAATATAAATATTTAAAAACTGAAGAATCTAGGAGAATTTATCTTTCTAATAAATAAGTTAATATGAATGTTCTTTTAATGATTGATTATTTTTCAAGTTAAAAGCATATTCCTGTTTCAGGCTAGTTGAGTGCAATAACTGTCACCAGAGGGGGGGTTTCTATGATTTTTGATTCATATATTTTTTTCTGTTTTAGGTAAAGTTTGGAAAATTATTAGGGCATCATTAAAGAATACATATAGTCAGAGGTTTATTACTTTTTTTCAGCCTTTCTTTAGATTCAGTAGCTAAGACACATCCATTTTGTCCAACAGCGATAGCAACAATAGAAAATTTATAAAAACTTCAGTTGATTTAATTTTAAAGTACTCACTGAGCTTGATGGTTTCCTGCACTATAAAATCTCTTCTATTGGCAAACCACCCTTAGCACTTTTCAGCTAGTTGCCAAACTACTGAGGGAGTGTTACTTTCCCTCTTTGCACATAGTTATCCATCATGGCAATGGGCTATGTTCTAAAGTCTGCCACCTCCATCCTCCACTGGAAGAAGAATTCCATCATTATTTAACCTAAATAAGGAAACTTACCCTTGTCCTGTATGGATCTCTTAAATAGAGATCCCTTGAATAGTCTTCATTTACTTATGTTTGTAGACATTTAAATTTAAAATTGCCAAGAAAGTTATGCAATGGCAACATGAATGTATCCTTCAAATTAAATTCCTCACATAAAAAAAATCAGTTGAGATGATCACATTAATTGCTACTGCTTAGATCTACTACTTGACAAAAGGTAAAAGACTAAATATTTACACTGACAGAAGACATATGACATTGCGTTTGTGCACGACTTTGAAATGCTTGGGTTACAAGGGTTTCCTGGTCACTACAGGAACTCTTAAAGTAGAAAATGAAAGAACTTTAATTTCTTTCGTATTACCTAAGAGGACTGTCCTAATAAAAGTGGAACTTACCAAAAATGTTTCATAATATTCACCATAATAACAAAAATAATTAAGTCGAAACATTGAACCAACTTAGTGAAGTTTTTAATGGTGCTGTTGAAAATATTTCCAATTTATGTCCTGTCAATAACATAATTTTTAAGCCCTAAAAAGTAGGGCAATAACAGAAATATAAACCTCAGAATAACTTTAAATACTTCCAAATTTGCTATAAGTTTTATTTATTTATTTATTTGGTACAAGGGATTGAACCCAAGAGCACTTACCCACTGAGCCACATTCTCAGTCCATTTTTTTTTTAATTTTTCATTTTGATACAAGGTCTCACTAAGTTGCTTAGGGCCTCACTAAGTAGCTGAGCCTGGCTTTGAACTTTTGATCCTCCTGCCTCAGTTTTCTAAGCTGCTTATTAGTCCCGCCCCCCCACTTTGGGTTGTTTGCTCTTTATCTTGATAAAGTTATGGCTGTAACAGGTAGGAAAAAATGTGATTTTATACTCCTTAGTTGGGAAGTTCCAACTTATTCCTTACTATAATCACTACTATTATTTGAAGTAAATAACAATTACTTGGAATCCTCAAAATTCTCATCACCCTAAATTTCAGGAAAGATAAAGTGAACCAAGGGAATGCTAAAGCTATAATAAACAAAACTCTCAGGAACCTCAAAATATCAAGGCCCAAAGCACTACCAATGACCTATATGAGAGTAAGATCAACTCTCTCTAATAACCACATCATTTTTTAAAATTAATAACAAGCCTATCTTTCATACTTGAAAATTATTTCTAATCCTTAATGCTACTCTATCATAAATTGATATTAATTACTATAGGAGATTCAAAGGATACCTCTAGCTATCCAATAGATAGAAGAAACATTTCCAAAATGCCTGTCTAAGCAACCTCATTTGATCTAAAACCTGGAGATCTGAATTTCTAAAAATGGCATTAGGATGAAACTATCCTTGGGTCTCAACAGAAAACCTTATAATTAAGATACTGTAACCAACTGACAAAGGTATAAATCTTTGGGTTTGTGTTTTCCCCAACTGAAATTTTTTTTTCTTGACTACTCCATTCATTTCATAAAGAAACATTCAATTGAAGATTTTAAAGAATTCTCCTGCTGCTGCTGGTTGAATAAGTAGACAACTTTTTCCCCAAATGACAATGGTCTGCTAACCACAGGAGTAGACAGTTTCTGCTCAAAATGATGGAGCCTGATTCATTTTCTGGCTTTTCAGTATTTTTCTCCTTGACCACAGATATTACCTGTTTTTTTTTTTAAACCTAGTCAAAAGTTCTCAACCTAATCTTCTTATCTTCATCCTGTTGCTTTTGCCCTCTCTTCTGGTACTTCTGCTTACTTCATAGATCAGAAATTCAGGTTGATAAAAATGAGACTTTGGCCTCATGTCAACCAGCTGCTTTGCCCAGGTGATTACAAACCTGTCAGTCATATCCAGTTCTTCAGGAATGGGACCTAATTTAGGGATCTCCTTGATGCAATAGTTATTTAGTTCTTCTGAGTGACTCTACAAACTGTTTTGCAAGAATTCTAAAGTTCAAGTAATCTACTCCCCTGGAAGAACAAAAATTGGTTATTCCCTGTGTTAAATGATACTTATACTCCCAATACAGTCTCTGTCCCTCTGGATTATGGCTTCTTATATAGACATCAAGCTGACCCCTACCTGCCACACACTTACCCTACATCTTGAGGTTAACTGTTAGAGACTTTCAAATTTTTAAGTTTTCATCCCCTAGTAGATTATGTTTCCCTGAAAATAAATATCAAGAAACCCCCCCAAAGAGGCAAACACAGCTACTTAGGAAAACTTCTAGGAGGGACTCTGCACAGAGTTGGACAGCACATTTGGGAAAGCTACTCTGATTATGGTAAACATTATAATTGACACACATTCTTCTCAGAAGCTTAACAAACCATTTTAAATTTAAATTTATCACTCAGCATTGTGGCTAATCACACAGGACTCAGTTTCTTTTTAACTAGCCAGAGGAAAAAATTATGCTATAGCAAATATTTCTTGTTGCAATGTATAATGCTATGGGTTAAGTAGTATAGTGTATGACTAACCTACAAGAAAAAAAAAATAACCCACCTGATGGTTTTTAAAATAGACCCAGCTGAATTCTGGGACATGATTTTATATTTTTTAGTCTGGGTTTTTAAATGTTGCCTCTGACTGATTTCTTTTACAAGAAGCAAAATTGGATTTAGCGAGTTTTAAGGGAAAAAATGTAATCATATTGTAACTGAAGCTTTGATGGAATAAGTCAGACCAAACCCAAATGTATTACAGAACAAGAAATTTTTGATAAATATACTTCTGCTTGATGTAGTGAAGACTGAAACTAGACTGCATGGGGTTTAAGAGTCACTGGGGTGAAATCAAAAGTCTAGACCACTTTTTCAAAAAGTGTGATCTAGAAAAAAATTTGAAGGATATAGAGATGATTTAACATCCAGAGACATATTTTTTTTTTGTATTGGGAGAGAATAGCATATTTTTATGCACAAGGAAAAGAGAGAGTGAAGTAATGGGAGAAGGGGAAAAGTTAATGGAGCAAGTTTATTAAGTGTGTGTGTGATGGAGGTGGAATTACTGTCCAGTGGCCAATTGAGAGATTAGCCATTTTAAAGAGAGTAACCTGACTGATGACACACAAGGACAGAGGTCTATGAACTCAGGTTCTAAGAAACCTGATGACCATGAAATTTTTAGGGAACCAATCTGTAGGACTGTATGATTCTCTCTAGTAGGACTCAGGAGTTGATTTTCATTAAAAACAGACAAAGAGAACCACTGGATTGATACAGCTGATATTACTTTTTATATGGATGTAGTAAAATGACAAGGTACAGGGAAGTAATAAATTAGACATGAATATATTTAAAGAGATGGATCAAAGCACCTGAAGCTTCAGGGACCATGTAGAAAGCTGGATGACTCATTTAATGAGCTGTCCCCTGTCGATGAGACCTCCAGCTAAAAAAGTCAGTGACTGAGGGAATGAAGACATACAGTGACACTGAGCTGAAAAGTGTTGCATTTGAGAAAGCTAAGAAATTTTGAACCTACTAGAAGAAATAGCAGTTTATATATGGAGAGGAATGGACACAGAATTGATGGAAAGGTGACATTTGAGTTAACACAAAAATGTTTTGAGGAATTATATGGTAAATTTTCTTCTTTGAGACATAAACATTGGAATCCATGTTTTAAAAAAATTATGAAGAGTTCTAGAAATATAAATTGTTTTACTAATGCTATTTTTAAGCATCTTGCCCATAAATAGTGACCTTTATCATGTTAAATAATTTTCCTTGACCTCAGTAACTCTGTTTATAAAGTACTGATAATTATGCCTACCTGGAAAGATTTAGGAAGAAGATTGAATAATGTTACTGAAAGGTGTGTATCACAACAATACACAAAACTAATGTAAAACGTGCTTTGCCTTTTCCACAATCAATACTCAGGTACCACTGGTAAACTCTTTAAACAAACAGTTGGTTTTGAACTAGAAATTATCCAGGATCATCTTATTAATTTGTACCATCAACAGAAACTTAAATATATTGTAAGGTCAGGCATCCGTGACCAAAAGGAAGCAGTTTTTAAAAGGCTGCTGAAGGAGGCTTTATTGAGATTTCAATCCTGGCTGAGACCCTCAGACCAACAGGGTGGGTCTGAGGAGGTGAGCACTGGGACTCAACCGGACTGGAATTTTTATTGGGCTCAGGGCAGAAAGGGAGGGCTTGGGACAGGAACAGGAGTTTTTAGAGTCCTTTTTCCTACTGGGGTTGGTGGGGTTGGAGAGCTGGCTAAGATACAGGATTGGCCAGGAGACCCCACTGATTGACAGGCGGTTCCGTCAGCGCCTGATTGGTGGATTGCTTGGTGCTATGTTCCTCAGCTACCTCCATCGACCTGACATATATGATACTTGATCTTAGAGTTATGTAACTTGAAATGTAAAAGCCAGTAGTGGAATGATATAGTTAAAGATGGTACTTTGACTTTGCCTGAAGTTATCCAGAAGAAGTCATTCCTTAAACTCCTAGAACTTTCTGACACCTCCCTTACCCCAGGCAATGAGGTTGTGGGGGCATTTTGCCAGAGCTGATGACTAAGTTTTAACAATCATGTTGTATATAGGCTGATAAGGTGTGTATGTGTGTGTGTGTGTGTGTGTGTGTGTATATACCTCCAGCCATGATCTCACTTCTGAAATGGTGGCTTCACTTCACCCAGAAGTGTCTGCACAGATATTTACATAGTCCAGAAATAAACTCAAATCCCAAATACTTCACCCTGTATTTCCCATAGTTTGGGGGGACAACACGATGCATTCAGGCAGGCACCCCAAGCTAAAAAACTGTTTTGAATATTTGTCTCCCCCACTAAATATATTCAATCATCTAAGGCATCCTAAATATTTCTTAGTCTTATCCCCTCTTTCTGTCCCTTCTACAAATCCTTAGCTCTGGCCCTTGAAACCTCTCACATAGACTATTGCAAATAGCCTTGACTTTTATCAACATCTGTGTCTATGCCCTTCTTCCTCTTTATGCAAGCACAGGTGGCATCCAACAAGCATTTCTTGACTTTAGCAGAATTAGGAGGAATTGGGGGAGGGTGTGTAGTTGAGGAGACTTAGGGCTACTGATACAGATGAAAGTTTATCTTGCTAACCTGACTTATAGAGATTTCCATCAAAATGAACATTCCAAGTAAGCATAGGAGAGTAGAATCACTTTTGTCTTTGTAGAGTGAGTCAATTACTGTCTTTGCATTCTTGAGAAAAACTCTCTGCAAACCAGTTTAATGGGGAAAATGGGGGTTAAAATAAGAATCTCATAATATAAATGTGAAGATTGAGTTAGACTATAATAAAATTGGCAAAAAAATAAAAATAAAAAAGAGTCGACACTCAAGACATTTTAACTGTTATCACCACTATATGGCCAGGTCCTCCCCTGCCTGCTCCTCTTTGTCTTTCTGAATTCTGTCTATTCTTATTCTTTATAGATATAGTGTTGGCTTGCTATTGAGATTACAGAGACTGCTTTAGTTATTGGTGATGACAATGAAAGTGTGTGGGAAGGATGGGCTAGAGCAGAAGATGAGTAGGCCTGAGAAGTCAAGATCTTGATGATTCTCTTGTAAACAGCACTGGGAATGGTAGCACATTTAACAGTGGAGGGGAATTACCTGTTCTGCTGTTTTTGTATCTTATGTCAAGATTTTGGAATTTTTGCTTTTGTTTTCATTTCTTTCAGATGTTTTTGATTCTATAAAGAAACAGGTTTTTTTTAAAGCAAATTTTTAAACCACAGCTGCCCATATGGATTATTTTGTAAGAAAGTAACCACTGATTCACAAAACCTGAGCTAAGGAATTGACATGACAGATCTCACTTTGTATATCCACCTGAGGTAGAAGTGAGATGGACATCATTACCCTAAGTACATGTATGAAGACATGAATGATGTGACTCTAGTTTTTGTATAACCAGAGACATGAAAAATCATGTTCTATATGAATAGTATGAATTGCATTCTGCTAATAATATGATACTATTATGCTAACATGTATAACAACAAAAAAGGGAAATCTGAAAGCAGACATTGGGAAATATCAATAAATGATTTTTTTTATGGAAGATCATATTCTCTCTGTTTGATGTGGATATTTTTTCTTTTTTCTTTTTTTTTTAGATTTAGCATATTCTACAGAAAATAGTGGTACACTCTAAAGAGCAGAATAAAATAAAATAATAGGGAAAATCAAAAGGTTTAGTAGGGCCCCTGAGAATTTGTATTTTCCTCTTTGATGGCTTAAATTCAGTTGGCAGGAGCAACTTGGGAAGCAATGCATCTGTGACATAGTTCTACTCTTCATCCTACGTATCTGCACCTTTATGGTGAATAGACATAAAGAAAACTGTCTAACCTCTGTCACTCAGAATGCATTTTAACATCTCCAGTTAAAGCATTTTCACAGCATTTCTCCTTTTATTGAGAAAATTAGAAACATAAAGCTATTTAAAGACATAATAATTCTTTCAGATCAATTTGCATGAAAATCATTTTAGCAATATATATTTAAATATATTCTTATAATTTCATTGTGTGTGTGTGTGTGTGTGCATGCGCACTCACACATGCATGTGTGCTTAACACAGTACTTTTATTTTCCTGAAATAAAACGTGTGGTGCTTATTTTATTTTATTTTACTTTTTTAAAATTTTTTATTGTTGGTTGTTCAAAACATTACATAGTTCTTGATATATCATATTTCACACTTTGATTCAAGTGGGTTATGAACTCCCATTTTTACCCCATATACAGATTGCAGAATCACATCAGTTATACATCCATTGATTTACATATTGCCATACTAGTGACTGTTGTGTTCTGCTGCCTTTCCTATCCTCTACTATCCCCCCTCCCCTCCCTTCCCCTCCCCTCTTCTCTTTCTACCCCCTCTACTGTCATTCATTTCTCCCCCTTGTATTATTTT
>NW_026000057.1:31842414-31896174 GCF_001458135.2 Marmota marmota marmota
AGAGCAGGCTCCAAGAAGCAGTTTCCGCGGGTTATTTAGCACTGAGCCTGAGTAATCTGTCTGCAAGCCGCAGGCGAATGGCAGCCTGAAATTACCTGTTCTATGGCTGAATGAGCTGCAGTCAGTGGAAAACAGGGATGGTGTCGTCAGCTCTCCAAGATGGTGGCTGCTGGCCTCCTCTGTGGTCTGACCCGTGTGGAGAACCGAATTGGACCGCCTCCTTCCCCCGTCTCGAACCCAGAATTTAGCACTGAGTACGGTGCTTGCACGGCTGGCAGAAACTGCAGCGCTGTATCCCTGCGTCGCTATCTCCTCGTTTCCCAGCGCGCGCTGCAGACTCTAGCCGCGGGGCGATTTGCTGAATAAGCAGTGTTACCCTCCGTGCGACAAATCTCTCGCGTTTGAGTCCCCGTAGCCGATCCTCGTGCGATGGAAATCCTTCCTCCAGGTTCCGGAGCACCCCACTATTGCTGGAAATTCCTAACAAGATAGCCTTTAGCCGTCCTGACTCGTCATACTCCCACACAGTGACGCGGCACACGGGGGCAATGCACTCCCCTTGCCGCCATCTTCCCTCTGTGGTGCTTATTTTAATTTGAAGAGTTCTTGCAGTCTCAGAAAACTTTGGTCCTGTTAAAGAAAAATTGCACAGGACAGTTAAATAGGTAACAATGACTTTATTTAAGACCATTGTAATAGGAGAGAGTACTTGAAGTGAACTCAGCTGAAATAAAAGACAGGATGGGGTTTTAAGAGTTGATGCAAGCTAGTGGGATAGGGCTGGTGGATGTTGGGAAGGAGCTTGATAAGTGGGATGTGAGGAGCACATTGAGTTCTTTCTAAGTTTGCAAATGCTTCTCTCTGTGATTGAGCATCTGTGTTTGCTCATTGTCAACAACACAGAGAACAGGAGATGGGGCACTCTCTTCTATGATGGTTACATTACAAAGGGATGATGGTAGGACCTTGAAAAAGATAGTCCTGGGTTGTAAAACTGGTAAGAGGCTGAGAGAAGATTTTACATAAATCTCAAAGGACAAAGAAGGAATGTGTCTAAGCATAAGGAGGTCAGAGACCTATAGCCTGTCTAAATTTAGTCAAGCTGAGGGGAACTTTAAGGCTGCTTTGGTCAGTCCCCAAGTTAGAAAGCACTGATTTCGAGACAACTTCCTATAGAAAGTCCATTGGACCAAATCCAGAAGTCCAAGTTTTAGGCCAGGCTATAGTACTTTAGTAGATCACTTAACCTCTCTGAGCCAGAATCTTCAAGATGAAAATTTAAATTGTATACCATGGCTGTTTACAAGGATTATCATCAAGTTTAAATAAGATGAGGAATGTTAGAATAAAGACATGATGAGTCATTATGTGATAACAACAAAAAATATTAAACATTTATTTTCTTACCATGAATCTAAGATATATCTCTCCAAATCTCATACTAATTTATGGCATGATTATATTTGTTTTAGTCACAGGGTGGTTTAGTTCTTCCCAAGTTCCTAATATTATAAAAAAGCAGCATTTCATTAATTTCCAAAGTGTCCTATCATATGCATATAAAATTTTTTCTCAGTCTCTTGCCTGTTTTACAACCCATATGGATGTCCATTACAATTAAAATGATTTAATCTTCAGTTAATTTCCATGTGCTTCAATAGTCTCCAAGATATACATCTGTAAGTGATTAAATTATTAGAAATTGATTTTTTTCTATTTATAATGATCTAGAAGTTCCATTAATGACATTATTCTGACATTCCTCAGAGATACGGTTATCAAGAAACTTACATCAATAACCTATTTAAGGTGTTTGGAAATTGTTGAGTATGGAGGAAACTCAACAAGAGATAATCTTCAATTTGTTTAAATTCAAGATCTGGGCAAAGCTCCTGGTACTTTCCTAGACAGTTCTCACTCCTCCTAAGGCCTCCAGACACCATTAGTGTTGCTACCTACCCAAAGCAAACATCCCCCAGGAAATCTGATGCCTTCAGATTTGCATCATAGTGATAAATGATTATGTGATTTTGTGAGTCATGTAGAAGACACAGTAGGTGCTTCCTTTTCTCTCAGAAGGAGCCATAAATGGATGAGATCCAGAGAAGAGAAGATGACTGTGTCTGGTGTTCTAAATCCATAGGTTTGGGGCTGTGCTGTGACTTCTTTCTTTCTTCTTCAACACAAAAGGTGGGGTAGAGAAGACATTGTCTGTACCACTGAGCCTAGGTCTCCCAAGAGTTGTTCATTCTTTGTGGTAAAAATGAGAAAACTGAATCCCAATTAACCCTTTCTGGATGAGAGTGAAAAGCAAAAGCAAAAGCAAAATCAAATGTAATAGGTCCTACAATATGAGATTGTGGCAAGTCTTATCTGGTTGTTCACAAATCTGTGCTCTAATCTAGGTTTGGGCAAGCCATTGTATTCTGGGCCATTCTATTCTATTTGCCACCTATTGAAAACAAAGTGTTAATAAGAGCAAGTAGCTGATATAGTGTCAGTTGGGTATGCACCTGGGAACTTTGCTAACCATTTTTCATATTCTATTAACTTCTTTATCCTCCTCAACTCTGGGTGATTCCACTTCTGCCTTAACTGACCACAGTCTATTTGTGATTTGGGAAAGTGCTAACCTAGAATATGGAATGATCCTCTTACTGCTTCTTGGTTAACTCTGCCCCCTAGTCTGTGTTTATGTCAGTTACCCTCATCTTGAAGGATTCTCAAATCTCATTCCTCAGTGAAGAGCTATATGTGAAGACATGGATTTGTGTTTTAGATGAATTTAAATAACTTGTAACTTTATTTTTCTGTAATTCTGAGGTTTCTACATCATAATGAAGATAAAGCAATCATTTAAGTCTTTGATCATCAACATGCTAAAGAAGAGAATCCCTTGTGGTTATAAAAATTCCCCTCCTCCTTTCTGGATAGTGCATACAAGACTACCTTCTCAGTTCTCTTACTTAACTGTTTTTGAGAGTTTACTTTTTAAAATTCTTTCTCTAACCTGGCTTTTCAGTTTTTATATTATTATTTTAAATAAGAGACAGATCTCACTATATACCAAGCTGTCCTTCAACTTGCAATTGTTCTGCCTCACTTTCCAGAGTAGCTGGGACCACAGGTGTGCACAACCATGCTGGGACTCAGTTTTGACATTAAAAAGAAAAACAAAGAAAGGTTTTTATAGGGATATGAATAATAAAGACAGTTAGGAGGATGTTTATGACTTCTCATTGAAAGATGGTAGTTTTCATACATAGAGAAAAGGGAGTACCAATAAGTCCTGATGTTTTGGCTTGATGTGATAGGAAGTTGGCTCACGCCAAGTGTTTAGCATTAACTATAGCCAGGTAATATAAAGCTGAGTGTGCCCAGTGATGATTTTCCATTTTTTAAATTCTATTTTGTTCATGACTCTATCTCTGCCTCTGTTTTTTTCTCTCTCTCATGATCTTTAACACACCACATAGTAGCATTTTAGAAAATTTAGAAAAGCAAGAATTCTAAGAGAAATACTTGCTGAATGAGATCCTTTCTTATTTGGTTCTTGAAATTCCACCAATAGAAAAGCTATTCTTTAGGAAAGTAAGATGGTGGATTACAGGAAGGACGTATTTCCTAGGACTTCCTTAGCACCAGGCTTAAAAAGCAGGAAGACTGCTCCTCAGTGAATGGAAAACTAAGGGAATTAACTGAAAATTAATACTGAACAGTAAAAGAAACTATACAGACACAGAAAATCAGAAACTTTGAACATAATATAAGAAATAGATGTGTCACCTTGGCTGGCAGCAGTGAAGCAGCCACCATTGCTGAGGGAAGGAGGGAATGCAAGAAAAGAGAAAGGAAGGTGCCTTGGATTAAAAAAATATATTTTAATTGGCTTGAACCAGAGTGGCTGAAATAGTTGCATCAAGAGAACAAATTTGAGATTCATTGGGATGGAAGAGAACATGGAGACTCAGGCTAAAGGAATTAAGCCCATCTTTAGTGAGATAGCGAAAGAAAAATTACTCTATATTAGAAATAAGGTAGACACCTACATATAGGATTCATATTGGATCCCCAAATGGACAAGATCAGACCAGAACTTCCCCAAGACACAAAATGTCAAACATAGAAAATAATGAAAAAATGTTAAAAGTTGTGAGAGAAAAATGTCAGGTCAGATTTACAGACAAAACAATAAAGCTCACTTCTGACTTTTCAACTCAGACGTTAAAATCAAGGAATGTTTGGAATGAGATAATCCATGCCTTAAAAGAAAACAAATGTCAGTCATGATTTCTATATTCAGCAAAGTTCTCTTTCAAAATTGATCTAGAAATTCAAAATTTCCATGTCAAGGATGAATTAAAAGAATTCATGATCACTAAACCAGCACAACAAAGAATATTCAAAGATCTACTGCACACAAAGGAACCCCAAAACAAACTCCAAGTTTCCTAAATAGAAGATGATCTCTAGAATAACAAACAATTAAATGGAAATCAAGACAGAATTAACTATGGCAAATGAACCAAAATGGTAGGAAACTACACATATCCATAATAATACTGAATATAAATTATCTCCATGCCTCAATAAAAAGACATAGATTAATGGAACGAATCAAAAAACAAGGCCCAACCATATGTTATTTGCAAGGGACTCAACTCTTTGGCAAAGACATCCATGGGCTTAAAGTAAAAACAAACAAACAAAAAAAGAAATTAAATATTCCATGCTAATGGAGACAAAAAAGAACCAGGAGAAGCTATTCTCATATCTGAAAAAGGAGATTTTAAGCAAAAATTTATCAAAGTGACAAAGAAGGCCACTACATCTGGATAAAGGAAACAATCAAACAAGATATAATAATAATAAATATATATGTTCCAATGTCAGTGCATCTGATTACTTAACATATACTTCTTGATATTGAATCTCACATAGACCCCAATATAATAATATTGGGTAATTTCAACACGCATTTATCACAAATAGGTCAGTCACCCAAACAAAAAAATCAGTAATGATATTTCTGAGTTAAATAATACTACAAATGAAATGTACCTAATAGAAAACTTCATAATATTTCACCCCCAAACACCAAAAATGTACATTCTCAGTAGCTTTATTTTTCAAAATACACTATATTCTTAGTCACAATAATGTCTTAGAAAATACAAGAGAGAGAGAGAGAGAGAGAGAGAGAGAGAGAGAGAGAGAGAGAAAGAAAGAAAGGAAGGAAGGAAGAAATAATCCTGTGCATCTTACCAGAACACAATGGAATGAAACTAGAAACCAACAGCAAGGGAAAGAAAAAAAAAACACATAAACACACATGAAGATTTAACAAAGCTCTTTAAATGAAGAACGAATCATAGCATAAATGAGAAGATAAATCAAGAAATTCTTAGAAACAAATGAAAGATACAACATATCAAAGTCTCTGGACAGTATGAAAGCAGTACTAAGAGGAAATTTTATACTCTTGACTGCCTACATTATAAACATAGATCCCCAAATAAATAAACAGGCTCCATCTCTTATATAGGAAGAACAAATTCCAAAATCAAAAGAAGACAGGAAATAATGAAGAGCCAAATCAATGAAACTGAGAACAAAACACAAATACACAGGATCAATGCAATGAAGTGTTGGTTCTTTGAAAAGAGAAATAGGATTGATAGGCCCTTAACAAAACTAACCAAAAGTAAGAAAGAAAAAAACTAATTTATCAAAAGTAGAGAAGAAAAAAGAAATATCACCACAGACACTCTGAAATCCAGAGGATCACTAGAAGCCATTGAAAAAATTTATACTACAATAAACTGGAAAATCTTGAAGACAGTGACAAATTTCTAGATACATATAACCCACACAAATTTAAGTAGGAAGATATAGAAACCTAAAGAGACCAATATCAGATAATAAAATTGAAATAGCAATTAAAAGTCTTCCAGGAGAGAGAAGCCTAGGACCAGATGGATCCTCAGCTGAGATCTATCAAATCTTTAAAGAAGAACCAACACAAGTCTTTCTCAAATTATTCCATGAAATTGAAAGGGAGAGAACACTCTCAAAAACGTTTTATGATCCAGTTTTACCCTGAAAACAAAAGCAGACAAAGACACATTAAGGAAAGAAAAATAAAGATCAAAATCCCTAAAAACATAGATGACAAATCTTTAATAAAATATTAGCAAGCCACATTTAAAAACACATCAGGAAAATAATACACCATGATTGAATTTCATCCCAAGGATGCAAGATTGGTTCAACATATGCAAATCAAAAAAATGTAAATCACTACATAAGTAGAATTAAGGACAAAACTCTTATGATCGTCTCAAGAGATGCAGAAGAGTCATCCAGCCCCCATGCATGTTAAAAAATGCTGGAGAAACTAGGGATAGAAAGAACTTACCTTAATGTTATAAAGGCTGTGTGTGACAAACTCAAAGTCAACAGTATACTGATTGGAGAAAAACTGAAATCATTTCCTTTAAAATTATGAACAAGACAAAGACATCCCCTTTACCCTTACATTCAATATAGTTTTCAAAACTCTAGTCAGAGCAATCAGACAAGAGAAGGGAATTAAAGAAATATAAATAGGAAAAGAAGAAGTCAAACTATCTCTGCTGACAACATGGTCCAATATCTAGAAGATCCAAAAACCTCCACCATAAGACTTCTAGAGATGATAAATGAATTCAGCAAAGTAAAAGGACACAAGATCAAAATCAACAGTCATAAATAGATAGCTTTCCTATATTCCAACAGTGATTCTGCTGAGAAAAAAATCAGAAAAATCATTCCATTCACAGTAACTTAAACAAAAATAAAATAAAACAAAACAGTTGGGAATTAATCTAACCAAGGAGGTGAAGAATCGCTACAACAAAATTGTAGAACTCTGAAAAATGAAATTGAAAATCTTAAAAGATGAAAATACCTCCCATGTTATTGGGTAGGCAGAATTTATATTGTCAAAATGGACATGTTATCAAAGCAAAATATAGATTCAATGCAGTTGCCATCACAATACCAAAGACACTCTTCACAGAACTAGAAATTAAGAGACCAAAATTCATTTGGATCACTAAGAGACCCAGAATAGCCAAAACAGTTCTGAGCAAGAAGAGGAGACATCACAATTTATACTCAAATCTCAAATTTATTACAGAGCCATAATAACAATAACAGCATGGTATTGGCATCAAAATAATAATGAAGTCCAAAGGAAAAGAAGACATACAGACAAACTCACACACTTCAGTCATATATGATACTTGATATGGTGCCAAAAATATATGTTGGAGAAACAATAGTTTTTTTATCAAATGGTTCATGAAAAAATGGATATCCATACATAAAAGAATGAAACTAGATCCCTATCTTCCACCTTGCACAAAAATTTAATCAAAGTGGAACAAAGATTTAGAGTTTGTTCACAAACCTTGTAATTGCTACAATAAAGCATAGGGCCAACATCCATCATACTGATGCAGGAACTGACTTTCTAATAAAACTTCTAAAGCTCAAGAAATAAAACCAAGAATTAATAAGTGGGATGACATCAAATTAAAAAGTTTCTGCAGTGTAAAGAAAATGATCAACGAGTGTGAGAAGAGAGCCTACATGATAGGAAAGAATCTATGACAGCTATTCCTCTAGCAGGGGATTAATATCTAGAATATATAAAGAGCTCAAAAAACTTAATGTGAGGCCAGGCACAGTGGCACATGCCTGTAATCCTAGTGGTTTGGGAGGTGGAGGCAGGAGGATCGCAAGTTCAAAGCCAGCTTCAGCAATTTTGAGAGGCGCTAAGCAATTCAGTGAGACACTTTACCTTATAAAATACATAATAGGGCTGGGGATGTGGCTCAGTAGCTGAGTGTCCCTGGGTTCAATCCCTGGTAACAAACAAACAACAACAACAAGAACTTAACATCAAATAAGCAAAAATCCAATCTATAAATGGTCAGAGGCTGGTGCTGTAGCTCAGTGGTAGAGCACTTACTTAGCATATGTGAGGCACTGGGTTTGATCCTCAGCACCACATATAAATAAACAAATGAAACAAAGGTACCATGTTCACCTACAGCTAAAAATAAATATATAAATAAATTAAATAAATAAATGGGCAAAAGAACGAACTAGACATTTCTCAAAAAGATGAATAAATAAACACAAATGGCCAACAAATATATGAAAAAACGTTCCACATCTCTAGTGATCAGGGAAATACAAATAAAAACTGCACAAAGATATCATCTCACTTCAGTCAGGATGAAATAAATGCTGTCAAGGGTGTTGGGAAAAGGTATACATATGCATTGCTCTTAGGACTGCAAATTAGTACAACCATTCTGAAAGCAGTAAGAGAGATTCCTCAAAAAACTAGGAATACAAAGAACTCAAAAAATTAGACAATAAGATAACAAATAACCCAATCAACAAATGGGCCAAGGACCTGAACAGACACTTCTCAGAGGAGGACATATAATCAATCAACAAGTACATGAAAAAATGCTCAACATCTCTAGCAGTCAGAGAAATGCAAATCAAAACCACCCTAAGATACCATCTCACTCCAGTAAGATTGGCAGCCATTAGGAAGTCAAACAACAACAAGTGCTGGCGAGGATGTGGGGAAAAGAGTACACTTGTACATTGCTGGTGGGACTGCAAATTGATGCAGCCAATTTGGAAAGCAATATGGAGATTTCTTGGAAAGCTGGGAATGGAACCACCATTTGACCCAGCTATTCCCCTTCTCGGTCTATTCCCTAAAGACCTAAAAAGAGCATGCTACAGGGACACTGCTACATTGATGTTCATAGCAGCACAATTCACAATAGCAAGACTGTGGAACCAACCTAGATGCCCTTCAATAGATGAATGGATAAAAAAAAATGTGGCATTTATACACAATGGAGTATTACTCTGCATTAAAAAATGACAAAATCATAGAATTTTCAGGGAAATGGATGGCATTAGAGCAGATTATGCTAAGTGAAGCTAGCCAATCCTTAAAAAACAAATGCCAAATGTCTTCTTTGATATAAGGAGAGTAACTGGGAACAGAGTAGGGACGAAGAGCATGAGAAGAAGATTAACATTAAACAGGGATGAGAGGCGGGAGGGAACGGGAGAGAGAAGGGAAATTGCATGGAAATGGAAGGAGACCCTCAGGGTTATACAAAAGTACATACAAGAGGAAGTGAGGGGAAAGGGAAAAATAATACAAGGGGGAGAAATGAATGACAGTAGAGGGGGTAGAGAGAGAAGAGGGGAGGGGAGGGGAGGGGGGATAGTAGAGGATAGGAAAGGCAGCAGAATACAACAGACACTAGTATGGGAACATGTAAATCAATGGATGTGTAACCGATGTGATTCTGCAATCTGTATACGAGGTAAAAATGGGAGTTCATAACCCACTTGAATCAAAGTGTGAAATATGATATGTCAAGAACTATGTAATGTTTTGAACAACCAACAATAAAAATTAAAGAAAAAAAAAAAGAAAACACCTTATGGCCCAGCTATCCCATTCTTTGCTGTTTATCCAAAAGAACTAAAATCAGCATACTCTACAGCAGCTTCAATATTTACAACAGCATAATTCACAATAGCCCATTTATGGATTCAGCCCAGATGCCTGTCAATAGATAAATATGTGGTATACATACACAGTGGTGTTTAACTCAGCTTGAAAGAAAAATGAAATTATGGCATTTGCAGGTAAATTGGTAGGAATGAAGAACATCATGCTAAGTGAAAAAAAGCCAGACACCCAGTCATTCAGGGATCAGATATTTTCTCTCATATGTGGAAGCTACAGATCAATAAGGGGAAAAGGAGGCAAGGCCAGTGATCATAAAAATCTGGGAAGATCATATCTTTATCATATAGAAGAAGGACATAGGAGGGAGGAGAGATGGGAAGGGCAGAAATACAGAATGAATTTAACAACATCTCATTATGTGCATATATAAAAATATCAGTGGGACTTTCAACTTTATGTGTGGGTGGAAAGCATCAATCATGGATGCAGAATGGATGAGCAAGGGGAGGATCAGTGGAGTGGAGAATGAGTGGAGGGAGGGACAGTTAATATATTGGGATTGAAATAGAGTGGGTCAGATTCCTTGCATGTATGATTTTGTTTGGATGAACCCAGCTACTACATTTAATCATAATATACGTTTTTTTGGTGGGTGGGGGGTACCAGGATTAACTTCAGGGGCATTTGAGCACAAAGCCACATCCTCAGACCTATTTTGTGTTTTATTTAGAGACAGGGTCTCGCTTTTGCTGAGATGGGCTTTGAACTCATGATCCTCCTGTCTCAGCCTCCTGAGCCACTGGGATGACATAAAATAAAATTTAACAAAAAGAAAAAAAAGTCATTTTTTTCTGTTAGGCAATTTTTCCTTCAGGCTCTTTCTTTCAGATATTAAATGAATATAAAGATTTCATACATGATCATAAGAAAAAATATAGGAAGTAAGTTTGCCAGGATGAGAATGAAATGGAATGCCTTCTCTGGCAATAGGAGAATCAAATATGTAATTAACTCTGTTTTGCTGAACTACATTTTATTTCCAAGAGAGCCCCAGGAACTATAATTTTTCCCTATGTGTTTCAGAACATTACTATGCTGAATGACATGGAACATTTTTGCTTTCAAATAAATCAATATCTTATTTAGACCTTTTACACTATTTTGTGACTAACTTGGAAAGACATGAAATGCAATGTATTTGCTACACAGCCAGAGCTGAGTGTTTTACTTTATACTAGAGTTGATTAAACATAATGGCAGCCCCCAATACCAACATAACTTTTGTAAAAATTAGTAAGTCTCCTTTTTCAAACTATCAAATCTTTTGTTGTTCTGTTCCTTTGTGTGCATATGTGTATACCTACCAATCTTCATTTTTATTCATTTTTTTCTTTATTATTCTCCAGACTACAAACATAGTAGGAGACATATGTCTTGATCATAAATTTATCCTTGCGTTATAGAATGCTAATTAAATGAGAAAATGATACAATCCCTTAAATTCTGTGCACACACACACACACAGTTATGTATTATATTCACTACAACTGTACCATTAAATTTAGCTCATGGAGAAGCCCATCTTCTATCCCAGTGAAAGTATATGAATATACTTAGGAGTAGAGATGGGAAACAGTTCAAAGATAGGTATAACATAGTGAGATTTATAGCCGTTTCACAATCTCACTATGAGCAATAGTTTTTTGGCATTTTTAGAATATTAAAATAACTCTTAGAAATATTTCCAACTTTTCTGTTGGAAGCAAGAAATCAATTTGCACATCCTGTCAGTTAATCAGGGAAGGGAAACAAGAACAAATACCTGTCTATAAACAGCATACACCAGATTAACCTTCCCGTTGTGTGCATTAGTCTGGTAAAGAGGAAAGTGCATGGGCTTTGGATTCTGACAGATTCGGAGCTAGATGCTGGCTAGAATACACTTTCTAGATGAAAATCTGGGTTGTATCATTATGAGCTTCAATCTCTTCATTGGTAAAGGAGGGAATGATAATATCCATCTCCAGTGATGTTGGGGATTAAATGGGATACAAGAAAAGCACCTAATATAATTTATACCATATGGTGGAAAGTCAATAATGATTCCTTTTCTTTTTTTTATCATCCTTGTTAAGGAGGAAGTGATTTTCTAAATAGTTACATTATTCATATTTCATAAGTCTTTAATCATAGAGGGCCACTATATTTAGTAGTTTCTGTAATACCTCCATTTAAGTAAGCACCATACCACTTTGTATTATAATTTTTCATTTGAGAATGGCTACTGGTCTACACTCTTGAGTGTCTCCAGGGCTACTCTGTATCCCACTAACTCTGACTGGCACTGATAGGTGATCAATAAATATTCTTCAAGTAAATTTATTACAAAAGACAATGGAGAGGCTAAAGTAGGACTAAAATATGTCCTGATGAAATTCATGAGCTATTCTAGACATTGGTTCTCAAACTTAGTTTCATGTCAAAAGTGCTATGGCAAATTTGTGAAAAATAGAAGTAACAGCCACACAATCCCTGCACTCAATCTTGTTGACAGAATTTAAACTTTAAGGATAGAGAACAACAACAACAACAACAACAACAAAAAGAATGTGTGTTCCTAAAAGTACCCTGGATAATTCTGATGATCTCCCATGCTTAGAAGTGACCATTTAGTGATTGGTGGTTATCAAAATGTGTTCTTTAGACCATCTGCACTGAAGCCATTGGGACAGATAATCAGTGCTTTGTAAAATCTAGGTTCTCCAAGACAAGGGATTCAAACTATCTGGGAGTGGAACCCAAAGGTCTACAGTTTTTCTGAGCCTCCAAATTAAAAATGCATCAGGGAAATTTATGGACTCGTGCACTGAGTGATTAGAAGAGTTATTCATTTCTTAAATTTGATAACCAGAAGAAAGTTAAGAGATTATTTCAAGGCATATTCTAAATAAGTAGATAAACTTAATTTCACCACTTCAAGAAGAATAATTAGAATCTCCTGGTTAGGGTTTCTTCAATATAACAACCACCTCCCAAATTCTAATTTGCCTTTGGATGGGAGTGAGGGAGTATCCCTATGTTGAATTGTGATTCAAAATATTATGATAACCTGCCCCTGCTTGTCACTTTAGAAGTCAGTTGGTTTCATCATTTTAACAAGCCTAGGAGACCGTAATATGACAAGTCATTCAGAAAATTTTGTCTTTTTGTCAATAAACATTTACTAAGGAAATGTTCTTTACATTTTAGTTTGTAATTAGTGTGCAAAGGGGATAAATCAAGAGTAAACATGCTGTGCAGAGACTAATGCTATATGTCTTTTAAATGTGCTATTTTTCCTAATAATGCAAAAAGACAGATTCTTCTCATGAATTAAAGAAGGATTTGCAACTTTTTACATTTGATTTAATTTTTAAGACTGAATTCTTTCTAGTATTCTTACTTATTGGCTTAGAAATGAATCTACTGGCTCTATTTGAAACTTTTCATTTCTCAGCTGGTAAATTTCACTATTTAAAAGAAGTGATTGCATACCATTTTCAAAATTTCCTCAGACACTGATACTTCTGCTTCCCTCTTTTATTTGTAAGAACACTTGTGATTACATTGGCCTCCTCAGACAAATCAGGATAATTTTGTTCTTTAAAGATCATTATTTTAATCATACTTTTAAAATCCCTGTTACAAAGCTGTGTAACCTTACAGTAACATGACCCCAGGGATAAGACATGGATTTCTAATCCATGGATATCCAGATAATTTTCTGACTGCTACACCTGTGCTTTTGTGAGTCTATTTCTGGGTTCTCTATTCCATTTCATTGACCTATGTGTTTATTCTTTGCCAGTACCACACAGTCTTGATTACTCTAGCAATATATAGAAAGCTAATTTGAAATCCAGTTGATGGGTTCCTCCTACTTCATTCTTCTAATTCTCTTTGAAATATTGATTTTAAAATTACTTTAGTTATTCTATTTTATTTGCTTTTTTATAAATTTCAAAAAATTCTTTTAAAAACAATCTTTCCTAAGATATTGATAGAAATTGCATTAGATCTGTATATCAGTTTCGGAAAGAATTGAACTCTCTACCATGTCCAGTCTTTCAATCCATGAATGAGATAAAATTGTTTATATAGACCTGCTTTGATTTCTTTACATCAATACTTGTAGTTTTCAGTATTTATGTTTTTTATGTGTTCTGTTAGGCTTCACTTAAGTAATCTTTTGAATAGTAAGTGGCTTTGTATTTCTAATTTTGCTTCTACATTGCTAGATTATAGAAATATACTTAATTTTTGGGTGGTGATGTTTTATCCTGTGACTTGCGAAACTAATTTGTTGTTTTTAGGAGTTTTTGTTGTTGTTGATGTCCTGGGATTTCCATTTCATCTGGAAATATGGACAGCCATTTTTTATTATGTACGTCCTTTGTTTCTTTTTGTCATTAGTTAGATCTTCCAGTTTGTTGAGTAACAGTGATAAGAGTGGAATCCTTGCCTTCTTCATGAACTTACAGAGTAAATCCCCCTTAATTCCTAGTTTGGGAAAAAGTTTTATTTTTTAAATCATAAATGGTTTATCTGAATCACAGAAACTTGCTTTCTCCTTTGTCACAATTTTTAAAAAATGCCTTTTCTGCACTAAATTGTACGGTTGTGTAGTTATTATTCATTAGCCATTAATGTGGTAGAGAATAAAAATTGCTTAATTTTAAAATTTTAAGTATTATACCAAATTTGAGTTTTGAGGAATTGACTCACTACATTTTATTGATCTGTGTGGAGTTGCTTGTAGTATTTTCTTATATTCTCATTTTATAGAATTATTGATGATTTTTTTACTTTGTACTAGAGTATATTATTTTATCATAAATATTCCCTTAGAGTTACTGAAATATGGTTTATGTGATAATTATATAGTTGTCATGGAACACTAAATGATGATTAGGAAATTGAAAAGTTATTTTATACTATCTTTGATATAGATGATATAATCAGATCTGGTAAGAAATTGTTACAAATCCTGACAGCAAGACACATTGTATAAAGAATTTCACTATGTTGCATTTGAATCCTTTATACAAAACACAATAAGATTATTTTTATAATATATAGTTTATATTAGTTTATGCCTTGATATACTAAATATCCCAAGTAGATAAACTTAATTACACCACTTCAAAAGTCATATCCCACATTATTATTTTTACATATATTTTTTTAGTTGTAGATGAACACAATATCTTTATTTTATTTATTTATTTATTTATTTATTTATTTATTTATTTATTTATATGTGGTGCTTAGGATCTAACTCAGGGCCTAGGCGTGCGAGGCAAGCACTCTACCACTTAACTACAACCCCAGCCCTATATCCCACATTATTGAAAAAGAAAGTATATGTAGTTGTAAAATGATTAAGTGTAGCTATATGTTTTGACTATACAGAAATTTTATTTCATAACAAATCATAGAGTGACATGATTTTATGTTCTGCAGAAACCTCATTTCTTATTATTGTTTAAAGTTATTTTCAGCATTGCCAAAGGCAAAATTGGTGCCTTGGTAGCACAAGATTGAACGCTTTTACTCTATACCAGAAAAGCCAGAATTCTTGTTGAACATCTCAAGATGGGGATACATGTTATTCAGGTTCCAACTCCCCATCTCTGCATCCGCTGGAGCCACCATTAATCAGCCAGGAAAATCCTTCCCAGGAAGTAAGGTAAAATATTGTTATTCTTTTTAACTTTCCTAGCTAGCAAGGTAATATAAAATATGAAGCCCTCCAGCTTGTCCATACTGGACGTATTATGGGAAAATTGTTACAAAATAAAATAAAATATATGGCATAGTTTCCAACTGAAACTTATAGCTGACCATTCACAGGAAGTATTTTTAAAAGATTATTGGAAATTGCATTATATTATATTAAGATATGACATTATTTAAAAGTATATAATACATTCACGGCAGAAAAATATTACAGCAACCATTATTTTTACATCTACATCATGTCAGTCAGCCAGCCTTGTACCACAGTAACAAAACATCTGAGATAATCAACATGTAAAGAATAAAGGTGCATTTGGGCTCACAGTTTTGAAGATTTCAGTCCATGGACAGGCAGATCCTTTGCTTTCACGTTTAGGGTGAAGAAGTATAACAAACTGAGGACTGAATGATAAAGCAAAGTGTTCACCTCATGGCTTAGAATGAGAAAGAGAGAGAGAGGAAGAGACTGGCATCCCCCAGTACTCTTTGAGAGCTGCCTACAATAACCTAAAACTTCCCACTAGGTCCCATCTCTTTCTTTCTCTCGCTCTTCTTTGGTCCTGAGGATTGGACCCATAGGTACTTTGTTACTGAGCTAGATCCAAGTTTTATTTAGTTATTCATTTTGAGACAGAGTCTCTCTAAGTAGGTAAAATTCTTACAAAGCTATTGAAACTGGACTTTGACATGCAATCCTCCTGCTTCAGAATCCTGAGTCTCTGGGACTATTGGCATTCGCCTACCATAGACCCCATCTCTTAAAGGTTTCCCCCACCTTCCAATAGTACCAAGCTGGGAATGAAACTAACGTGTGCTTTTGGGGAACATTTTGGATCCAAATTATAACAAACAATGTATAAAATTATGCTGAAAATTGAATATTGTTGCCTTCCAAATTAAACTGTTGTTTTCTGTGTTTCAAAATCAATAGTTTTTTTCCCTTCCAAATTTTTAAATGAGGAAAGTACTGGGTTTTTAGAATTATATAGTAACTAAAAGTTTTATTTTATAGAATACTATGGTAATCATTTTGTATGTTAATTTACACATTCTGTAAATATTAACTGAGTGCCTAATAAATATCATCCATTGCTCTCAGCTCTAAATGATGAGAATAAAGTCCTAATTCACAGATGAAAGACATAGATCAGTAGCCATAAGTTCATGGGTAAACCTTCCCACACAACATTATGCAGACTTTCGATAAAGGATGGTTTACTGGAGAGTATGCGATGACTAATTTAGATTGGTGGCTTCTCTGCAAAGGTGGTAATTGATATAATACCATTATAATATAATTATACATTATATATAATTGTGAAGTGGGTGCAGGGGAAGAGCATTCCTTGTAAGCAGAGCTGGCCACATAATTTGCAGGGCCAAATGCAAAATGGAAAGCTTGGCTTCTTGTTCCAAAAGCAGAAAAAGAAGAAAAAGTAGTAAGGTGACTAGAATATAAAGCTTTTCCCTTTAGTGTATTGTCTTTCTTTGAACTCCTTATGGTGTTCCTGTGGTACTAAATTTAAATGCAAACATAAAATCCATTAACTCATATAAGGCATGATTAAAATTATACAATTTTTAATTCGGTACCTGGTGCATATAAATAAGTTTAATTCTTACCAGAACAGTGGAAAAATTGAACAAAATTGACTCAACTATTTTTATTTCCCTTCCCACTCATTCTATCTAACTCTCTGCTTTGGCTAAGGAAAAAACAATAAACGATTAAAATGAAGTATAGATTTCTCTATCTTTCTCTTTCTTTCTATGTCCTCATTTTCAGTGGAGGTGGTTATTTAATAATAGGAAATCTGGTGAGTGAGTGAGAAAGGTCATGATAGAATTTTTTGGTTATTGATTTTTTTCCCCCAGAAAACAATTGCTTCCTTTCTGCTTTGAAGCAACATCTTTTTAAAAAAAAAAAAAAAAAAAAAACAGAAGTGTGACCTCTCAGAGATGTCAGTACCCCTGCTTACACACATCTAGGCTGACCTCATACTTACATTGAGTCATGGTGAACTTCCACATATGGTAGGTACACCAGAATCCTGTGCTTATGGGTCATTGCAATGCCATATGCAAAAAGAAGGTAAGAAATGATGGAAATCTTACATGTATTTCCTGTGCTCACCCATGTGCTCCTTTATTCCAGCAGACTTCATTTACAAAACAGAAGTTAAGAAATAAAGTTACTCAAATTTCCAGATGGCAAGAGCAGAGCATTAAAACAAGCATGGGTTCCTTCTGATCCAGGGTCTTCTCTGTGATTTTCTGGTCATGCATTGTTAAAGCTGCATTTGCAGGCACGTCAAGAACTTCTACTGTGGAGGAGAAGTGAACGTGGCACTTTTGAGAATGAGAAAGAGTGATTGAAGCATGGTGGGTAAAGAGGAGAGTGATTGTGGTCAGCAGGAAGGAGAGAGAAGAAGATAAAGCTTTGTAGCTCAAGGTTATAAATTGCATTTTTATTTTAATTTGGATGGGTATCTAAGGGAATTGTACTAAAATAGGAGCAGCATGATCTGATTTATATATATATATATATTTTTTTATTGGTTGTTCAAAACATTATAAAGCTCTTGACATATCATATTTCATACATTAGATTCAAGTTGGTTATGAACTCCCAATTTTACCCCAAATACAGATTGCAGAATCACATCGGTTACACATCCACATTTTTACATAATGCCCTATTAGTAACTGTTGTATTCTGCTACCTTTCCTATCCTCTACCATCCCCCCTCCCTCCCCTCCCATCTTCTCTCTCTACCCCATCCACTGTAATTCATATCTCTCCTTGTTTATTTTCCCATTCCCCTCACAACCTCTTATATGTAATTTTGTATAACAATGAGGGTCTCCCTCCATTACCATGCAATTTCCCTTTTCTCTCCCTTTCCATCCCACCTCATGTATCTGTTTAATGTTAATCTTTTCTTCCTGCTCTTCCTCCCTGCTCTGTTCTTAGTTGCTCTCATTATATCAAAGAAGACATTTGGTATTTGTTTTTTAGGGATTGGCTAGCTTCACTAAGCATAATCTGCTCTAGTGCCATCCATTTCCCTGCAAATTCTATGATTTTGTCATTTTTTAGTGCTGCGTAATACTCCATGGTGTATAAATGCCACATTTTTTTTATCCATTCATCTATTGAAGGGCATCTGGGTTGGTTCCACAGTCTAGCAATTGTGAATTGTGCTGCTATGAACATCGATGTAGCAGTATCCCTGTAGTACGCTCTTTTAAGGTCTTCAGGGAAAAGTCCAAGAAGGGCAATAGCTGGGTCAAATGGTGGTTCCATTCCCAGCTTTCCCAGGAATCTCCATACTGCTTTCCAGATTGGCCGCACCAGTTTGCAGTCCCACCAGCAATGTACAAGAGTACCCTTTTCCCCACATCCTCTCCAGCACTTGTTGTTGTTTGACTTCATAATGGCTGCCAATCTTACTGGAGTGAGATGGTATCTTAGGGTGGTTTTGATTTGCATTTCTCTGACTGCTAGAGATGGTGAGCATTTTTTCATGTACTTGTTGATTGATTGTATGTCCTCCTCTGAGAAGTGTCTGTTCAGGTCTTTGGCCCATTTGTTGATTGGGTTATTTGTTTTCTTATTGTTTAATTTTTTGAGTTCTTTGTATACTCTGGATATTAGGGCTCTATCTGAAGTGTGAGGAGTAAAAATTTGTTCCCATGATGTAGGCTCCCTATTTACCTCTTTTATTGTTTCTCTTGCTGAGAGAAAACTTTTCAGTTTAAGTAAGTCCCATTTGTTGATTTTTGTTATCAACTTTTGTGCTATGGGTGTCCTATTAAGGAATTTGGAGCCCGACCCTACAATATGTAGATCGTAGCCAACTTTTTCTTCTATCAGATGCAGAGTCTCTGATTTGATATCTAGCTCCTTGATCCACTTTGAGTTAACTTTTGTGCATGGCGAGAGGAGGGGATTCAGTTTCATTTTGTTGCATATGGATTTCCAGTTTTCCCAGCACCACTTGTTGAAGATGCTATCCTCCCTCCATTGCATGCTTTCAGCTCCTTTATCAAATATAAGATAGTTGTAGCTTTGTGGATTAGTCTCTGTGTCCTCTATTCTGTACCATTGGTCCACCCTCCTGTTTTGGTACCAGTACCATGCTGTTTTTGTTACTATTGCTCTGTAATATAGTTTTAAGTCTGGTATCGCTATACCGCCTGATTCCCACTTCCTGCTTAGAATTGCTTTTGCTATTCTGGGTCTTTTATTTTTCCATATGAATTTCATGATTGCTTTATCCATTTCTACAAGAAATGCCGTTGGGATTTTGATTGGCATTGCATTAAACCTATAGAGAACTTTTGGTAATATCGCCATTTTGATGATGTTAGTTCTGAAAACTCTCATGTGGAGTTGTATGTTTTAAAAGTTTGTTGTCCAAAACTCATGTTGAAATTAAATTGTCATTGTAACAGTATTAAGAAGTGGGACATTCAAGAGGTAATCAAGCCATGAAGGTGCTGTCCTCACAGGTGGAATTAATGATATTATGAAAGGGTAAATTTTACCCCTTCTTGGTCTCTCTCTTGTCCTTCCATCATGTGATAATGCATCAAAAAGGCTCTTGTCAGATACTGGGACCTTGATAATGGATTTTCCAACTTTCAGAATGGTTGAATAGTTTTTTCTACTATGTGACATTCTATTATAGCAGTACAAAACAGAATAAGACCTGGATGTGAAGTAATGCCAGGGTATGGTAGTTTGAGAAACATTGGAAATAGTGTGGCAGAGAGATGTTACAAATTTGAGATACACCATAGAAATTGGGTTAACCAGGCTCCTGTTGAGTTGAATGTAGGTATGAAAGAAATAGAGTGATAAGAGATAATTATGTGGGTTTTTTCCCCTTGAGTTATGAATGGGGAAGGACTAATGTTAGCCCAGGTTTGGTGAAGAAAAGTGGTTCTCTTTGGGTCATGGAGAATCTGAGTTGATAGCTAAGTTTTTAAGTGATTTTGCCAAATTGGCTATTTAGAATTAAAGTGAAAACAGTTGATGAACAGATAAATATAAAGCAAAGCAACATGTAGTGCAAACTTATAAGAAAGATAGGCCTTTTTTCATATCTCTCTGCATGAAAAATTCTTGACTCATTTTCCAATGGTTTATGTCAGTACAGAAGCTAAGATCACAGATAAAACCATTCTTTTTGTTTCTCCCCTTAGTGACAGGTTACTGTCCAAGCTGAGAAAGTTCTGTTGGCCCATCCAGTTGAGAAAAAGCATAATCTCATTAGTAGTAAATCTCACAAATACATGAGGGTGATGTAAAATGTTACTGTAATCATTTCTAGCAGCTCACATATTAATCCAACAAAAGCGGCCTAAGGTGAGGTCCCAGAGGTTCCTTACCTTTGTTAGAATTCTCTTCTTTTCATTTTTTTCCCCTGCATTTTGCATCTTAACTGTAAACAGTTAAGGTCAAGAGGTCAAAGCTGGCCTGGGAGGTCACAGCCAGAAGATTGTATTCCGACTCAATCTTTAATACCTTGAGTTGTGGTTAAGAATGGTTAGCAAGAGTTTGCTTGGACTGTTTGGAATTCACAAGAGAGACATCTAGAGATGTTTTAGTCAGCTCTTTGTTGCTATGACCAAAAGACCTGACAGGAACAACGTAGAGGAGGAAAAGTTGATTTTGGCTCAAGGTTTCAGAGGTTCACTCCCTAGTCGGCTGACTCCATAGCTCTTGGCCTGAGGTGGGGCAAAACATCATGGCAGAGGGCTCAGAGGAGAAAAGACCTCAGGACATGGCATCCAAGAAGCAGAGAGAGAGAGACAGAGAGAGACAGAGAGAGAGAGAGACAGTATGTTCCACTCACCATGGACAAAATATAAACCCCCAAAGCACAACCCCTGTGACCTACTTTTCTTCTACCACACCCTACCTATCTATAGTGACTGCCCAGTTAGTCCATATCAGTGATTAATCCACTGATTAGGTCGAAACTCTAATAATCTAATCATTTCACTTCTGAAAATTCTTGTGATGTCTCACATGAGCTTTAGGGAGACATCTTTCATTCACATCATAACACAATAGAAATACACTGTTCTCTTACTGTAACTGTCACTTCTCTTTCCACGCCATCTATGAACTACTATGTAAAAAACACACTTTGCTATCATGGAACAAGATGTGAAAGAATGAAGAGGTAAAGGCAAAGAGCACCTCATCATACCCCAAGAAACTACAATTACTGAATGTCTACTTCATGCCAGTACTTTCTACATCCGGCTTTTAAAATCTTATGACATCTTGGCAGGATACATCATTCATTTCCTTATTTTATGAGTGAGGTCAAGATCCTATAATTATTAAATTTAAACTTTGGGAATCAATTTCACATAACAAAATATATGTTCTTTCCATTATAGAGCACTGCTTCTTCAAAGGTAATTTTGCTATTTGAGAGCCTGCTTTTAACATCCCAAATATCCATTTGCTTTTGAATTCTTACTGAAATCACTAGAATATTACTTATATAGATTAATTCATTACATGAAGCACAGAGATGTGAGTTAACCTGCCAATTGTCACACAATAAATCCATTTAATTATAGTAGCTTAATAGTGTTACATGCAAATTATTTAGTAAAAGTTACAATTTGTTCTAGTTATCTGGAGTGAGATGTTTAATAAATGTAAGAAAGGACTAAAGGTTAAATTTTGCTTTTCTCTAAATCCCAATGTAAAATACAAAGTTTATTTTACATACATTGTTTAAATAAATTATGATAGATGAAATCATTCATCCATAGGTTTGGATTATAGTGTGTCTTCTGGTCAACATAACTCTGTATCTTAGAAAAAATACAATTTGGTTTTATTGTTTAGGAAAATTAGATTAGACTCTCATTATATTTATTCTCATATGAATGGAGGCAGACATCAGAAATTATACATCCAACGTGCAAAAGTCATTTTCTTTCAGAACACAATATGAGAAAAAAAATTACCATAGGTCCCTCTTGTAATACATAGTAAATGAACACCATTTACTTGGGACTATAACAAGATTCATAGGACTTGGATGTTCTTTACTGTCTGCAATTAAGTACAATGTTAGCCACTTGTGAAGGAGGAGGAAGGAGGGTACTTGAAATATTTCACAGCTTGAAATTAAATAAGAACATGCTTCATTAAAGAAAAAGACTAAAAATTTTTCACTATTATTATTTTAAGCTTCAAATATTTCTGAGACCTACATAAGTTGTTAGCACAGCTTCAGGGCTACCTAGTTTTTAGGTGTCAGCTCTATAGGATAGAAACTACTTGGTTAGAAAATTGGGAAGAAGAAGAAATATTTTGCAGTGTTGTGAAATTTATCCAGAACCAACGTAGCCGGAAACAGCTAAGTATGACAATTTTAGAGGCTTACGTATTGGTAATTTGTCCAAACCTTAATTGGAAAAATCCACTCTTCTCTGAGAGAAATATGCTATTTGAGCCAAAATGCAAGAGATAGATGGAACATCTAGTCATTGTGCCTGTTCCACATGCCAAGGGAACAGTATGGAAGACTTAAGAGTGAGTAAAAAATTGGAAGAGAAAAATGTGCTACCTTCATCCATTAATATTTGTAATATGGGCGCCTCCACCAGGAGAGATATAACTGATATATCTGAAACCTTCACTAAAAATCTTCAAATGAGCAATTAGGCAATAAGTTTATCTTAATGATCTCTGTGTTCACAATTGTATTAAATCCAATGGAAGCCAAAATCATTGGTGCTTTCTGTCTTCAAGGAGTACTGGGGGTAGTCACAAATAAAACCTTCTGCTATAGTATGCCATGGGGCTTTGGGATAGCACAGGCACCACATACTTTAATGTTTCTCCACTAAAGTCTAAATGTGACTTAAAGAACTACTTTGTAGTCAGCTTTGCAATCTCCACCATAGTAAATGCTTTGGAAAATGCTCTGACAGATGTCTAGAGTACATTTTGTGAATGTGGTAGCTGTGTTTGGGGACAAATAATCTTTCTGTGCTTTACACATGCAGAATGGGGGTAATAACAGCACTTGCTTATATTTCAATGAGCTTTAAAAAAAAAGATGTAAAATTCCCAGTCTTAATATAAGAGGTCCTCAGTAAATAGTAGTTGTAGCTGTTGTCATCGTCATCATTATATTATGAACCCTCTGTAGAGATTTTGTTGATAGCCAGAGCAAAATGTGAATAAAAGTAGGTTTTCTTTCCCTCCTTTTTTATAGCAGTATTTTTTTTCTGGGGAAAATTGTGAATGTGTATATAACTTAATAGGGAACACTATATCTGGCCTTGTAATTGCTTTCATTCAAATTTAAAACAATTGTTTATAATTCAGTGCAATAAGCAATCATTAAGCATGACAATATGTGAGGCATACTATTAGGCGTGGGTAGGGGAAAGTAAGAAAATACCCCACTTTCAAGGATATTAGAGGGTAGCGAGGGATTGCAGTGAGGAAAAGATTTCAACAGCATGTGATGAGCACTATTTTGTGATGCTGTGGAAGCAGAGGGAAACATGTCTGTTCCAACCTAGAGCCAGAGGGCAGGACTTGTGGGGTGTTCGTGGAAAGATGTTGCCTGAGTTGAGCTTAGAGCTGATTTATATTTAGATGAAGGAGGAGAGTGTCAGAACAGAGCAGGAGGTTTGCATACCCATTGGGTTTGGGAGAACTGTCAGTGCTTTGAGCGCCTGAAGGGCGGTGCTAAGGACCTCGAAGGGAGAGAAGCTATAAATGTAAGTAGGGTCTGGGTCATAAAGATCCTTGATCAGACTAGGAAGGACTTGTCTGGGTTTTATGATTGATGAAAATCAGTACTTAGATCGTGTTCGAATTTCCTTTACTTCAATTTTACTACCTGAACAGCAAATAAATTATATGAAGTCTACATGAGATGAGGATACAAGTGAGTAACCATCCTTTTGTCCCAGACATAGCCAAAACTGATGCCCAAAATAGCAGAGAAATTGTGGTGGCTGCTAGCTTTCATAACAACGGGTCAGGGAAGAAACCACACAAGGATTCATTTGCTTCTACGTAAAGAAATCCTAGAAGAAGCCTGATTATGGTCTTCAGGTTTCCACTCCTCGTTGCATCATCAGGGTGAAAGAAAGTCTCGTCCTGGCCTAACTCTGCCTTCTAGACCAGGTAAATGAATTTGGACTTGACCTAAAAACTAATTTGAAGTGGTTTAAAATTTTTAAGCACAAAACACTATGCTGCCTTAAGCTTTGGAGATCATCTCTGCATCTACCTTTCCAGATGCCATTATAATGGGAGGACAAATGGAGTAGGAAGAGGCTGAAGTCCATGTGCCTGGTGAGAACACTTGCTCCTGTCTAAGCAAGATAAAATGAAAACTGCATTGGGTGTAGAATTCAGGTGAGCCTGACAAAGACACTTAGGAGACAAATTATTGGGACTTTAAAAAGATGGAATGTACAGAGCTCAGAAGAGGGATGAGAAGTTTTACATGTGACTTGTTTATGAGCTTTTGCATGTACTGTAAATTTCAGTCTCAACCAGTTTAATCATCTAGGATTAGCTTCATCCCTTTAAGGTGAAAGTGAATTCTAGAGAATGTTTGGATTGTCGGATCTTTCTCTTAAGAATTTTCTCTAGTAGCATATCATAAAGACCATGGGAGTCTTACACATTCATTGTCATGGGCCATGAGATACCCGTGGAAATGTTATAATACTTGGTTGTATTCTATATTTTATATTGGTCTTCATTCTCTGTATCAGCCTTTTTTACCCAAAACTCTATTTTATAACAGTCTTTTTGCCAACAGGAAGCATAAGCTTTCTTTTGCATATGCATTCATATGTATATGTGATATAAACTCTTGATAGTGACTTGATATGAAAAGCATTCAAAGAAATAGAAAATAATTTCATTATATAGCTAAGTGCTGATAGCATTATATACCCCTAATTGGACACCTGTGCAGAGCTGTTTCCACATTATGCTTTCATTCTGAAATTCCATTACAGAATTTTCAAAATTAATTAATTAATTGTTTTGAAATATGTTTTTCAAAATGTTTGTAGCATTCCCTGTGAAGATCTTGATTTAGTAGTTCTGGAAAGGGACTTGGGAAATTCAATTTAAAGAAAAAAAAATAAAGCTTCTCAGGTGGTTTTGACAGCAGTCTGGTTTGGAAGGACATTTTTCTTGGACAAAGTCTGAATTCCTTATTATGACATTTAAGGCCTTTTACCATCTGACCCTTACCTGCCTCCCCAACCCATTTCACCACGGCAGTCTGTCTTCTCCCTGTGTTAAGTAGCTTGCACAGTGAGTTGGAGTAGAGAAATGTCAGAGAGTGGGTTTGGTGGCACTAATAACTGACACCTTTTATTGAGTGCTAACTGTGTATACTCTCCAGACATGTGTGACTGAGCTGTGCATACCTGTCATGTCATAATGCAGATGTCACATTTCCAAAGCACATGGTCCAATTGACTATGAGCTTCTTGCAGCTTCTTTACTGTACAAATTCCTGTCTTATTATATCAGGATCAGAAATGTGCCGTTTGAACTTGGCCTATAGGCTGTGCCTATTGTACCAAGACTGTAGGCAGAATTCAACATTTAGGAAAATAACTCTTTTGTTTGAAGAAAATTAATTTAGTAGAATTCTGGTTTTGCAAAAAACCTAAAACAAAAACAAACAAACAAACAAACAAAACTGGACCCTACTCCAAAGGCAAATGTTGAGAAAAATCAGCAAAATGCCTGGGGAAAATAGGGACTCTTGACTTTCTGGGGCCAATAAACTGTCTCTGCTAAGGTGGGGACTAGGTCATACTGACAGAGCCTGTGGAGTCCTGAATATCAAAGAGGTTTGTTAGAGTGTTTTGAAGTAGCAGACTGATTCTGCTTCTAGGGCAGAGACTTTAAGCTCTGCAGTTTGATTTGTGCTGACTGATGTGTCCAAGCCCCACAAGGGTTGATTGAAATCAGAAGAAAATCTGTGACTTCCAGTTGCCTCCTTTTTCTTGAAGAGTCAGGACAAAATTAGAAAATGTTAAAATAACCATTAGCTTTCTGGGGGAAAAAAAGATTCTTATGAGCTTCTCTAAAGGCTTTATAAAACCTGAAGAAGAAGGTAGAATAGGAGTAGAGAAATGTCAGAGAGTGAGTTTGGTGGCACTAATAACTGACATCTTTTATTGAGTGCTAACTGTGTTTACTCAGGATTGATGTGTCACATTTGTTGAATCTTCACCACCACCTATAAAGTTGGTCCAATTTCTATCCCAAAATGAAAAAGGGATGGGGAAAGTGAGACAGAAAATGTAAGTTTAGCAAGTGGTAGCTTTAGTTTGCCTCTTGCTGAGTATAACTAGAACCCTCTTTCAAATACCCTACAACTTAAGGTGGTATACAATGACAGAGACCAAGAAGGCATGTTAACAAATATTTATTATGAAAAGAGAAGAAGGTTAGAATAAAAAAAATATTTAAACACATAAGTAAACCACTAAACTCTAAAAAGCATACATGATACAAAACAAAAAACTAAAACCTATTTTGGACCAGTATAAAAGTGAGCAGTTTTTCTCCTTTTTTGACTATGTTGCTCTTGCACCAGTAACTTTGGTTTTAATGGAGTCAAATTTCCTAGTAGTTTTGCTATATTGCTGTATTGCTATAAATCATTTTTTTGAAATATACTTCTTCAATGATACTTTTTTTTTCATTTACCAATGTTAACCAGCTTTAAGTATATTAAAACATAACTAACTCCACCAATTAAGTTAAACTTGGGAAGCAATCCCTCATCATTTTCTATGTTTAGGAAAGGAACTGTTTCATCAATTCTTTTGAAACAAACCAATATTGAGAAAGAATGTCTTCTAATTTTTAGGAAGGTAAATGGTTTTCTTACTAAAGATAAGATTTCCCTTAAATATAAAATGTACAGATAAATCCTACTGACAGACACCAAGCTCACATTCATACTTTTTTAAGAGATTGTTAAAAGATATTCTTATTGTAATGCTCAGAAAACGACCAATCTAAAGAAGGTTTTGCTTTTTGGGCTACATGATCTGAGTTGAATTTGAATAATGTTTACCCCTATGTTTCAGCAGCTGACACTAAGCACATATTCATTTTAACAAAGAATAAGTTGTAGAGTCCACAGGGTAGTTTTAGCAAAGAAAACCTATAAGAAAGTCCATTCTGACAAAATCAATATTGTCAACTCAGAACTTCTGGAAAGTGGTGTGTGAAGTTCTAATAGTGGGATAAAAAGGAAGCAATTGTTCCTACTTTCTTGCAGATCAAGATGTTGTGAAGCGTTCTTTTGCCAGCACAATACTCTGAGGGTTTGCGTTTGGTAATTAAACCATTCACCCTTATTATTAAAGTTTCTCTATATTTAAAATATGAAGTCAGCCAGCATGAAGAGCTGTAATGATAATTAGTTTAATAAAACTATCCAGGGAGGCTCTGAGATATGGTAGAAAATGGCTTTAGAGTAAAAGTTAGTGAAATGGGTCTTGGTCTTAGTTTTGCAATGGTGATTTTGCCTTGCTTTATGCCTCAAGCTGCTCTCTGCACAGTGAAGAATAGAGCCTTCATCACGGGGGCAGGTAAAACACCAGTAATCCAGTGTTAGGAACTGAAGGAAAGAGGGGATTAGAGATTTTTAAATGTGCTGTGGCAGCGTGTTGGGTTTTTCTTTGTCTTTTCCCAAGGTTGATCTTCCATTTTCCCCCTGTATATATCACCTCAGTCTCCTTTGCTACTTCCCATTCTCATGTGTGTCAAACTCAGCCCGAAACAAATTATTGTACTATTGGAGAAAACATTTTATTTACTTTTAAAGATTTTTAGGTTACTAATGTATACTCTAGTACTTATTCTTGCACCATAGAACATGCCAAATATTCATATTTTTTGAGAAGTAGAAAATTCTTCAGGACTGATGTTCAGTGAACTATTAAATTTAATTCGATTTAAGCTTCCCAAATATTTATGCTCAGGTTAACATTGAAATAGAGTTTTGATAGAATGCATTTATGAGAACCTAGCTGTTGGACTGATAAAGAAGATGGTAAAGATCACAATGACCAAGAATGACAAATCAGAGATTGACATGAATAAAGTGGATGATTTATAACAAATATCAGTTCTCAGATAAATAAATAATGGGTCACTGAAACATACTTTGTTTTTACTCTTTCAATTTTTTAAAGTCCGCATATGAAGTCCATATTAATTAGTGGAAAAATCATTGATTTTGGAATCAGACTTGACTGTGAATGTCAGTTTTACTTTTTATTAGCTTTGGAGCCTAAATAATCTACTTTTTCTAATTCTCAAAACCATCATTAAAGAAATAAGAATAGCAGAAGATTGTGAACCTTAGTGTTAATAAATAAACTGTCTAGCGCATGCCAAATATTAGATCATTCGCTGCTTTGTTCTGTCTCCATTTCTACCCACTTCCATTATCCATACCAGGGTGTTAGGAATGCAGACATGAAAGTGATGATAGCTATCAGACTGTATGTTCCTCTAGGGAAGACATTTCTTATTCATTTATGTTCCTTTGGGTTTTACCAATGTGACTGGAATATTTTAGACTCAATAAATGTTTACAGAGTTAATATAAAGCTAGATGTGGTGGCTCATGCCTGCAATCCCAGCGACTTGGGAGGCTGAGGCAGAAGGATTGTGAATTCAAAGCCAGCCTCAGCCATTTAGTGAGGCCTTAAGCAATTCAGTGAGACCCTGTCTCTAAATAAAATACAAAAAAAGATATGGGGATGTGGCTCCATGAGGTGCTCCTGAGAACTCAATCTCCAGTAAAAAAACAACAAACCCCCACCACCACCACCACCAAAAACTGTTTACAGAGTGAATATGCCATGTCTGTCCAAAGGAACTCACAATCTGTATTGCTTACATGGAGGAATTGGCAGAAAAAGATGGAAATTTTACACAAAACCACACAATAAGCAATAAATGTAGATATCTAGTAGAGAGTAGATTAATGGAAACAGTTTCTCTAAGAAGGACTGGAATTCACATGAAGACACTATGGATGTTAGAGATGAGAAAATAACCGAACAGAGCTGGGCAGTGATTCCTTTTCTTCCTACAACACACAAAGGCGGGCAGAGATCTGAGATCTGCAAAGACTTGAAGACTAGTTACTGGAGTAGAAAATAAGTGTGAAGTTGCCACCTTGAACTCAGACCAGACTAGAGAAAGTGAGGAGGAGCAACAGAGAGAGAAAGGGTAGGGGGGAAACAACCCACAAAAGACCACAACCTTAACAACAGCTGGAAAAAATAAAAAGGACCAAATTAAAGTGTGATGGGGGCAGTGGTGTTCTTGAAGCAGATCAAGCAGTTTAAAACCCAATCATGAATAGAAAGCCATGCCAGATTCTGAAGCCGTTTTGTGTGGTGTTCACGGCTCACCCTTTAAATCAACACTGCATCTTCCCACCTCCAGATAACAACAAATTAAATCAAAGGGAGCCCCACTACAGTGGGATCTCTTAAGATCTACAAAGAACACAAAAGAGGGATTGCTACTAGTTTAAAGTTGCTGTGGCCCCTCCCCCTCACTGCCAACAATACCAGTGGGGTGGAGCAGCCTGCCCAGGAAGTGCTTACCAAATCCAGCTTTTCACACAGCCAATGTGGGAGCCCCAGCAAAGATGGAGTGGACCCTCACATTTCTTTGCAGCAGAAAGTAAGAACTCAGATCCAAGTTTTGGTCCTGAGCAGGGGAAAGGGAAGATGCTAGGTCACAGTTGCCACTGAGGCTGGTAAAAGGAACCTTATAGTGGGAGTTGTCTGAGACCAGGAAGCATAGAGGGACTTTCTCCCTGATCTCAGTTGCAGTTTAGGTGCGGCCCATCTAGGAGGGAAGCTGCCTGGCCCAGAAAATGGAGACAAATGCACCCCATCTGACCCTGGCCACAGCTGGTAAGAATTTAGGCACTGTTTGGACACAGGTTAGATATTGCCACAGTCAAGGACAGCAGTGAGAAGAAGTGCTTGCCATTCACATTCTGGGGCAGTGTATGTTAGAATATGGGTGAGCAAGTTAAGTCTCTTTACTCAGTAGTAAGGACAATAACATAGCGAGCTGCATCATCTAGGGTGTTATCACAAAAGGAACGGGCCACATGAAAACTTCATGACTTAGCCAAAAGCCTTTATTCAGGAATGGAGTCATGGTTCTGATGAACCCACTCTCCTCGTGGAAAATGAGCCACTGAACAAAAGAGGAGACTGGATTTGTACAGGTTATACTGAGAGGTGACTTAATTAATGAGCATGTCAGCTTGTGCACTCAGGCATTTAGGGTCTGTTTTACTGGACGAAATGGGAGGGAGTCTGGGGTCAGTGGTCTGTGGTAGGTCTGGGATTTATCTTACTGACTCAGATGGAGAGCCTGGGGTCATTGATTGGTATCTGGGAAAGTATTTGTTTAGGGAAGGATCAATGCTTTGGCCTCTTTCCAGAGACTGCCTTTCTAGGTTTGATGGACATCTCCTCCCCAGGGTTTGTTTTATTATCAGGAAAGAAAGTATTGGGAAAGGATCACTGCTCTCAATGTATGGCTTTCTTTCTCACTCCCCTTTTTCTAGGTCTCACTATTTGGGGGGTTTGTCAGTTTCCATGGGGGAATGCTTCTGCACCACAGATCACCCACAGAGAATTCACAACCACAGGACCAGGCTCTATGTCACGTTGAGAAACATCCTTTAGAGAAGAGTGGGTACATAGTGACTTAAGGCAATGATCCAGAGCCCTACATCCTGAACTTCTGCACACAATAGAAACAACCAATAGACACAACACTATATCCAAGAACAGTCAGCTACCAGACCAGAATGGAATGGTGGGAAGTCCACAGCAACTGAGGAGTGGCTCCTGTGTCCCAGCACCTTTGGAGAAATCCAGAGCCAAAGAATGATGGACATTTTCTAAAGCACCAAATTCTAATGAAATTCAGACTAAGATTTAATAAGAAATTTCTTCATCTTGGCAAGGTTTATTCTAAATAACTTTAACATCAACTTCGATCATATATATTACTCTTTATCTTAATGAATAGCCATTACACTAATAGCCAACACTGTACCCTCAACTAATTTGAATGTGTGTCTTCTAATGTTTTAAAGCATTATTTGGAATCACTCTATCTATGATTTCCTAGCCCTGGTTTATACATGTTCCTGTTACCAACCCCCACCCTCCTTCATTCTCCCTCTTATATTATCTGCTACCAATTCAATTCCCCCCATCCATCTTTTTCTTCTTTTACCTTGGCATGTATTATTTTTTTCTTTTTCTCTCTTTTGATCAATGTTTCTACTTTTAGTCCCAATATAATGTTATAAAAATTTTACTATATTTAATAACTAATGTTTTTTACCTTTTCCAAAATTTTACTATAAGTTTATATCTGGGCTATAGGAACTATGGAAAACAGTATCAGCAAGTTTCTCACTTTTCATGAGGCTTAATAGTACATGGTTTGGTTATGAAGTGGTTGTAGTAAATATGGTTCAGTGGCTTCTCTCAAGTTATGCTTACATTGGGATCAGCAGAGGCCACACATTGAGTCAAAGTATCAATACCTGGACACTTTTATTAAAAAAAAAAACTTTAGATAGCAGTCCCTTGTTAAAAGAAGTTAAGAACCATCCCAACAGATGGATAGAGATACAAGCAATATGAAAAGAAAAGGAAAAAAAAAACACCCCAAACAGCACATAACACTTCAACACCACAGTGGAGGAAATGTCAGAGAATGAATTTCAAGAGCTTGAAGTTAAAATGTTCAATGAGCTAAAAGAAGATGTAACAAATGAAATTAGAGTGAAAATACAGGAAGTAAAAGATCATTTTGGTAAAGAGATATAGATTCTTAAAAGGAAACAGAAATCCTAGAAATGAAAGACTCAATAAAGGCAAATTAAAGCTTTAATGGAGGGGTTGGAGTTGTGGCTCAGGGGTGGAACACTTGCGTAGCATGCAAGAGGCACTGCATTCGACCCTCAGCACCACATAAAAATAAAATAACATAGAGATATTGTGTCCAACTATGACAAAAAAAAAATAAAAAATTCAATGGAAAACATCATAATAGATTAGACCAGTTTGAGTATAGGTTTTCAGGCTGTGAAGACAAAGTATATAATCTTGAAAGTAAAGATGACCATAAATAAAAATGTAAAGAGACCATGACCAGAACATTGAAGATATCTAGGAATGTCATGGGACCAAATTCAAGAATCATTGAGGTAAATGAAAGCACTAAAATATGAACTAAAGGAATGCAAAATATTTTCAATTAAATAGTAGTAGAAAGATTTTCAAATCTTAGAAATAAATGGAGATTCAAATAAAATAAATATATAGAATTCCAAATAGAATCAGAATAGATCTTTTTCCAAGACACAATATAATGGAAATGCCTAATATATAAAATAATTATAGACTTTTACAAGCTGCAAGAGAAAAAAAAAGCAAGTCACATTTGGAGACAAACTGATTCAGATTTCAGATGATTTCTCAACTTAGACCCTAAAAGCCAGGAGGGCTTGGAATAATACATATCAAGCTCTGGAAGAAGAGAGGGGCCAACTAAGATTATTATTATACCCAATAAAATTATCCTTCAGAATGAAAGATGAAATAAAAACCTTCCATGATAAGCAGAATCTATAAGAATTTATAATTCCAAAGCCTATACTACAAAACATACTTGATGAAGTATTTCATGAAGATGAAAATAAAAAATAAAAACCAGTATAGGGATGAATTGCACTGGAAGAATAGGTAATTAAAGAAGAATCAAGTCTAAATTAAACATTAGAAATAAATCAAAATGATAGAACATAAAAATCATATTTCTATAGCAGTAAATGATCTAAATTCATCAACCAAAGGACATAAGTTGGATTGGGTTAGATAGATTTGATTAAAAAGACAAGACCCAACAACCCTTGTTTACAAGAGAATCACCTTACAGACAAAAAAATCCACAGAGTGAGGGTGAAAGGATGGGAAAAGATATACCATATAAATGATAGCCATGAACAAGTAGATGTAGCTGTTTTATGTAGCAAAGTGGACTTCAAACAAAAATTAATCATAAGAGAAAAAGAAAGTCACTTTATTCTGGTTAAGTGAATCCTTCAACAATAAGATATAATGATTGTAAATATTTATGCCCCAAACATTGTGGTAGGAATTACAAATTAGTACAGCCATTCTGGAAAGTACTATGGAGCTTCCCCAAGAAATCAGGAATGGAACCACCATATGACCCAGCTATCCCACTCCTTGGTATACACCCCAAATATCTAAGATCAGTATACTATACAGATGCAGCTATATCAATGTTTATAGCAGCACAATTCACACTAGCCAAACTTTGGAACCAACATAGGTACCCTTCAGCAGATGAATGGATTTTAGAACTGTGATATATAAACACAATGAAGTATTACTTAGCCAAACAGAAGAATTAACTATGGAATTTGGGATAAATGGATGGAACTGGAGACTATCGTGCTAAGTGAAATAAGCCAGACCCAGAAAGTTAAAGATCGAAGATATGTAGAAGCTTAGTCAAAACTAAGAAAAAAATATGAAGACAAAAGGAGGCTGGGGCTGTAACTCAGTGGTACAGTGCCCACCTCTCATGTGTAAGGCACTGGGTTTGATCCTCAGCACCACATAAAAATAAATAAAGTTATTGTGTCCATCTGCAAATAAAAAAATATTTTAAAAAAGACAAAATGGGGGGATTCTGTTAAAATAGAAGAAAGATCAGTGGAGTAGAGGAAGGACTGAGGGAGAGGGATTAGGGATGGGATAAGGGAAGAATAATGAAATAAGTCTTACCTAACTTTTCTGTATATATATATATATATATATATATATATATAAAACAGTGAATCTCACCATTACATTCATCCACAAGAAAATAATTTAAAAAAATGTAAGTAAATAGCAGAAAGATCAGCAGAGTAAGGTAAGGGGGAGGGAGGAAGGAAGCTAAAGGGTTAGTACTGGGGACTGAATTAGAGTAAGCTCTATCCCATGCTTTTATAAAAATAAGTAAATAAAATAAATCATAATGTTATGTATAACTAAGTGCTGAGAGCCACAGCCAAGTTGGTATGGCCCCTGGCATTTTGCCAACAGTATTGGTTGACAGGCGAGGCATTACTATCCGACTCGGCTGCTACTTTTGAGTTCTAGCGTTACTTTAGAGTTCTCATGGGGATTCCCCGAGAGTTCCCATTGGTTGGGGAAGTACAGGAGGAGGGATTTCCGGAGGAGATATTTCCCGTGGCTGGTTCCTGGACCAGCAGCGTGGCGTTCAGGAGGAGTTGCTGGTGGAGTTCAAAAATAAAGTTTGTTCCTGCTTCAATGGCTCCTGATTTGTGCCCAGCCAGACTGCGGCAACTAAGAAGAACCAATAAAATAAATAAGTAATTAACAAATAGACACCATTAGGAAGATTAGAATTTAATGTGACTGAAAAAGAAAAGATAGGTGACTTTTAAAACATTATTTATTAATTAACCCAATCATAGTGTTAATTATTATAATTATACAAAATTATGGGATACAAAGTGATAATTTGATAGATAGCTACAATGTGTAATGTTCAAGGTAGCAAAAATTTCCATCTCCATAATAATTTAATTTGATTAATACTTAATAATTGTATATATTTGTGAGGTACAGTGTAATATCTTGATACATGTATATAAGGTACATTGGTTACATTAGGGCAATTAACATTTCCATCTCATTATCATCTCTATCAAGTCTTAATGAGGCTTATGTAGAGAAGAGCTTTTATTTTTAATTAAAATTGGTTTCAGTGGAGAAAAGCTTTTATCATTATTGTTGGGCAACTACTGAGGAAAACCTTTAGACTAAATAGTACAGGGACACAGAACCTTGGGTATCCTGAAGTGGCCATGATATATCCCAGAAATATCCGTAATTGCAGGCCTCATTTTCCCATTTGTAAGTAGAGACCAACTGTAGTGTTAATTATTTAAAGTTATTTTATTTGCTCCAGGAATTTACTCAAGGAGTCCAGAGAACTTTTCCTTAATCTGTTCAGAGATCTTCTGTGAAAGGGGTAGACTTATTCTTCTGGTCATTAAAGGAAACTTAAAGTACTAATAAAAAGGCAGATTCTTACTCCCCCAAGTTTATGCTTCAATGCCTAACAGGACACGATTTATTTTCAATGTGTTAATAATGTCTTTGAATGGATTTTTTTAATTGTGAACTGAAAATTAAGATTCTGGTTCAATTATGATCTTAGAACCTAAACACAGTTAACAGACATCATTACTACTAACTTTTTAAGAAGATGAATATTGCATGCATAACAATGGGAGCTATTGATCTCCCTTGATACTTTCCAATATCTATGTTTAAATAATTCTATAGTGACTTGCCCTAATAATTTGATCTCTTAACAGATATTTATTAGAACATGTGTAGACACTTATCACATTTTTTTTGCCTTCATTGCTCTTATAACTAAGTCACCCTTATGTTTCTCCTAGACTTCTGCAAAAATCTTATCTCCTTTTTTTCTACCCTTGCCCTCATTCCCTGACCCTACTGTCTTCTCTATATAGAAAACAGAAAGATAATAATAACTTGTGGGACATATCATGCCACTCCTCTATTCAAAATACCCAGTGACTCTCCATTTTAAGCTTTGTAATAAACTGGAGGAGCTACAGTGATCTATATAAGAACATAAATGTTCTGCTTTTGGGTTATCTCTGAGCTTTTCTCTGTATTATGGTTTGGATATCAATGCCCCATAAAGGTTCATGTGTTGAAGGTTTGTTCCCCAATGAAACAATGATTGTAATTAGGGTCTTTGAGAAAATGATTGGATCACTAGTATGATTAGATTATTATGATTGCCTCAGTGGATTAACCCACTGATGGATTCATGATTTGATAGCATTACTATAAGGTGGTGGAAATATAAAAGGTGGAGCTTCACTGGGGGATGTAAAGCATCCTTGAAAGGGTATATCTTATCTTTGGCCACTTTCTTGGCTTTCTGGCCACCATGAGATGAATAGCTTTTCTCCACCATGCCCTTCTACCATCATATACTGGTTCACTAGAGGCCCAAGACCAGTGGAGTCAGCAACCATCTAATGAGACCTCTGAAACCGTGAGTCAAGTCTAGGCACAGGACCACCATATGACCCAGTTATATCACTTTTAGGTATTTATCCTGAAGCATTAAAGAGATCGTACTACAGTGATGCAGGCATACCCATGTTTATAGCAGCACTGGTCACAATAGCTAAACTATGGAATCAGCCTAGTTGTCTATCAATGGAAGAATGGGTAAGGAAAATGTGATTTATATTCACAATGGAGTTTTATTCAGTCATAAAGAAGAATGAAATTAGGTCATTTGAAGTAAAATGATTGGAACTAGAGACCATTATATTAAGTGAAATAGGTCAATCTCAAAAGACCATGGGTTGTATGTTTTCTCATATATGCAAAAGTAGAGAGGAAAAGAAAATAAAGGTAGGGTGGGGATCTCATTAAAATCAGTAGAGGAAAAGGACCAGGGGCTGGGAGGAGGGAAGGAGTTGGAAAGTGCTGGGTAGTGATATTGGTTAAATTATGTTGCTTTATTTTGTGCATGAACAAATATGTAACAACAAATCCCATTATTCTGTACAACTATAACACAGCAACTGAAAGAAAAAGAAAAAAAAAAGATATGTTCTACTGGTTGTTTTCCTCTAGTATTTTGTCACAATGATGAAAATCTGACTATCAGATTCACCATCATTCACTCTCTCCCAATTACTCTGGCTTGCTTACTCTTTCAAGAAAACACTAGAAATATTGCCACTTAAAGATATCGTGTTGCCTATTCCTTTTTTATAGTATTCTCATTCCTATATCCATGTGGCCTTTACCTTCATGCCTTTGTTCAAATGTCATTATCTGCTAGAGGTCTACCCTGACTACCCTATTTATAGCTACTTACAATTGAAAGGAGTGCTTTCTCCTTGGCTCACTCTCTTTCTTTCTTTCTTTCTTTCTTTCTTTCTTTCTTTCTTTCTTTCTTTCTTTCTTTCTTTTTTTCATAGCATTTATCACCATGTTACAAATCAAAGACTATTTTGTCAATTATAATTATTATTTGTGTACCTCTAACCAGATAAAAAGATCAATGAGAGTGTAGCTTTGTTCAGTATTAAATTTTCACTTCCTATAACAGTTCTTGGCACATAATAGATTATCAGTATTTTAAATAAGTGAATGAATCTTTTAAAGAACATGTGTGATTATAATAAAGTCTCAAGTGTCAATATTTAAAGAAAAGGACCCAATGTCATTTACTGTGTGAGAATACATGGGAAAACTATCTAGAGAAAGGAGAAGTCAATGTGAGATGCTTTGTAGAATATAAACTCTACAAGGACAGATTTGCTGTTGTCCACCACTAAGATTGACCATAGGAACACAATGGATAGACCATATATGAAAAGATAACACTGGCACACAATCTGCCCAGGAAACTAAAATATATCTTCTGTGAACAACTCAGGAAGTCAACCTGCTATATGTCAGACTTGCTGGAAGTCTGATGGTTATCTCTAGTGATTACTCAGAAAGTTAAACAGTAACATTCTGCAGCAATCAGCCTCAAATGGCCAGGACTTGATTAATAACTAACGGCTCCTCTAATTTTTATCCCTGCTCTGTTACTGTGCTGAAGCCTTCTGGGACACTGAGGCAGTGCTAATACCCCCAGCCCCACTCTTCAAGCCTCAAGTTTTTGTGATCAAGTCAGAGATATTTCAAACATGTTGCTCAGAATTACAGGCATGAGTTTATTAGAATAGAAAGGGAACACTCTCAAGGTAGAGTTGGGTTCCTCAGAGAGGAGTTATAGTGTGTCGCTCCTGCCCCCAGTTTTGTTGGGACTCCCAGGGAAGTTTCTAGAGTCCTATTCAAGTCCAATTCTGACTTCCAGCTGGTAGTGTAAGAACTGCATGGACCCCCTCCAAGAGAGAATGGTTTAGTGCTCAGAGTTGGTGTTAAGGAAATGGAGTCTCCTGCTTTATCCCAATTTCCCATCCTCTCAATTCCATTGTCACCAATGTGCTTTGTTTTTGCCTCAATTTCCTGATCTTTCACCCATTAAATAGCCCCCATCAAGTTTTATGAGGGTCTTGATGTTTGAGCTATCAAGGTGATTGGGGGTTGTGACAGTTTTCCTGATAAGAAGAGGTCCAGGCTATCTAGTAAGATGTGACATGATTTTGAAAGAATAGTTTTTCTATTTCAAGAATGGAAAAAGGGATGCAACTATGGCTAAGGGAGGTTTAAACATGGGGGGGGGCACTAATCTTTCAGATGTTTATCTGGAAGATAAGGTACTCTGTGGCTTTTACTGGGCCTTTATTTTCTTTTTCCTTGCACACCCATACATGGCTGGGTAGCTACCTAACACTTCCAACTTAAAAGCAAGCAGGGAAAGCCAAATATGTACCCCAAATCAATCATACAGATGCCTAACTTCTATAGCTCACTTACAACTTTCCCAAGCCAGTACCCTCTAATCAGAGCCCACCTGAAACCTTCCTGCGTCTTCACTGTTAAACTTTCCCACTCTTTGCCTGCCTTTGAGTCTCTTCCAAAGCGTAAAGTGATAGTGATTGCTCTTTGCTATAGGAACATCAGCATAAATAACTTTTTCTTTTATATTTTGTTGGTCCTTGTTTATTTCTACACTACAGAATCCAAAACATCTAGAGCAAGGCATCTTGCTTGCAAAAGTTCCTAGCACTCAATGAAAATTCACTGAAAATGAACAAATTAAGGAAGGGCTACCATCAAATGTGGTTGCATTTCATTTATTTGCCTTGAAGGGGAAGGTAGGAATTGTTCATATGTACCTTCTTGAGGTTGTTCAAGGTGATTGCTTTTCTACCATAGAAGAAAGAAAACTGGGCCATAGTAGGAGAAGCAGATCTTTTGATGTGACTTTAAAAAGGATGGTAAAGTATAACACATAGGTGGCAAGGGTTTTTTTGTATTCAGCTCATTTATCTTTGGTATTCTAAGCTTAAAGGATTTTATGCTTTTTTGTGTGTATGTGTGTGGTTAAAAAGAATCTCCCTCCCCCTTTCCACTCCTTATTTTCTGTCTTAGAAGAGTCCTCATGATATATGTGTGGTCTAGGCCACCTCAGCAGGAAGCTATGGGGTTAGACCCAAATAGTTGGTCATAGAATGTGACTTTTCCTGTCATTCCTGTTTACCAACCAAACAAGTTTGTTGAGAGAGTGTCTGTGGTCATGGTAGGTGTTTGGTAGGAAATTCAAGGTCTTCAGAATATTGGCTTTATTTAATGGCTTATATTTGATAAAACATTGGCTTATATTTAATGGAAAAGATATCTGAGAATAAACATTGGATAATGATAAAAAATGTCGTCTGCATACAACAATTGGGATTTAAAAAAGGAGTTTGGAAATAACTCATATGTAATGGAAAGTAAGAAAACAAGTTTTTAAGAAAAAAAGAATATAATACAGTGGTATTTCAGGAAGATTAATCTGGCAATCAGTGGGATTTGATTTAGCACTCTAAAAATTTCAGTAAAATAAACAGGATAGATTGCATCACCTCAAATTAATTGATCTTAACTTTCAGGTAACTAGTTTGGATCAATTCAGGGAAAGGAATTTCAAAGAGGAAAAAGATCAATATTTTATGTTCAACAACAATCTTTTCATAAAGTATTATGAATTCATTTGCATCTTGCTACAGTGTAATATTTTGGTAATGATTTGAGGATGGACACCTTGTGTCTCAAGGAAAAAAGTTAAGGTATACAAAACATTAGGTATTTATAGTGCATAATGTGAGATTTTCAAATACCCTCTGTGTGTGAAAATGCCTCACTATTTCTTCTAAAAATTTATCCAGAGATATATAATGCTATAAAGAATAGAATTTCATATTTGAGGAAACCAGTATAACCAATCCTTCATATCCATTCTATACATTCCATAACTGTATATATAACTGAGCTTCAGAATTTTATTTTTAAGATGCATTTCAATGGAAATGCAAAGAGCTTGCTAAATGACTTAGCAAATCTAATTGCATTAAAATTTGGAGTTAGATTCAAAAGATTATTCTTTCACAGGTGGTGATTAACAGCTATATTCATAAACATATCAGAAACTCAACCCAGAGGACTTTCTTTATAAATGTTTTCTGGAGATACTGTTACGAAAAGGAACATTAATTCTTTAATCTACTGTAGTTGGTTTTCAAATATTAAATTGCTGCTCTGAGCTTTTGGGCTCCTGGCAATCAAAATACTGAGAAGTGCAAATAATAGCATTCTATGGCCCAAAACACTAGCAGTTCTTCTGTGGTTGAGATGAGCATTTATTTAAGTCTTATTTATCATTATTCATGGTCAAGGTGAGTTAGGAAAAATGTTTTAATGATATTATAGATTTTATTATAGTGTGAATATCTTGGGAACATGAAATTATTTTGCTTCAGGCTTATTGGAAAGCATATAGCATTGCTAGAATATCATCTACATTTTATTTTTACTTCTGCATCGGTGCTACACATTTCTGGGAACTTGCAATCAAAAGAAGTAGGTTAAAGCTAGCCCTTCTCACATTCTAGCTGGTGACCCTGATTACATTATTTCCCTTTTCTGAGTTTGTTTGCTCATGGAGGGTTAGACTGATGGCTCAACACAGTGGTAAGCATGAACTGAAGCAGTTTTTGAAGAAGTTCCAATGTAACAACAGGTCTTAGTACATAAACCAAATAGAATAAAAAGTACAAAATCTAAATAGAAGAATGAATCCGAAAAATAATTATTTTGTAATGAAAACTGACAAAGGGCCAAGTTTCTTTACTTCATGCCATGTTTGCTGATACCACTTACATGCCTCATGGTGGAATTTAAAAGGGCACAATCTTAGAACTCTGCTGATTGACATACTTAGGTTCAAGTCATTTACTAGCTATAAAGGTTTGGACTCATTTCATTATCTTGCTATGTTTCATTTTCTTCATCTGTAAAATAGTATGATAAAACTACTTATAGAGTCTTGTTATATGGACTATTATAAAACATGTGTCATGACACTATCCCTAGACACATGAGCACTTTCTATAGGCAGCCTGGGCACAGAGAGTTTCAAGGGAGGGGACCAGATATATCCTCAATATATCCTCATTGCCCAGCACCATCCTTGTTTAAGCCTGCCATTTCTGATCAATTATCACTATCACCTCCTTTTTACTATCAAAGTGTCCTGGATTGACTAATAAATAACATTCACCCTAGTTTTAAAGAAATAAACTCCCTGATCTCTGCATTCCTTCAAACTCTTTATTGACATATGTTTTTTTTTTTTTCTGAAAATCCTCCTATTTCTAAAACCAATATCTCTAAATTTGGTCAGTCTTGCTAATTGTTCTTTCTCATATTTCATTACATATACTCCCCTTCCTTCACTTTATACAAGAAAATATGCCTTTCTTTCACCTGCATTCTTGGGAAGAGAAATCTGAGAGAGCTAAGCAGAAGCAAAGACAAGTGTTATGCCCAGGCATCTAATCCTAGTTCCTCTTCCTGATAATGTTTCTTAGAGTTGGAGTCAGAAGTGACAGATTTTCATGGAGATATGTATTAAAATGTTTATTTTACTTGAAAAAAAATGAAGCCAAGCTTTATTTGACTGAAAGTAAGTTTCATTGATAAAGAGGATTGGCTTTACATATTATATTTACAACAAATTTTTAGAAATTTGGTGAGCTTAATCTACAATTTCACATTTTTGAAAAACAGCTTTAAGTTGCAAGTCAAATAATTACTTAAAACATAATGAACTGTAAATTTTATATAACAATACTTTGATATTTCCAAATTTTTCTGAACATATCATGCTAATACGGTCATTATAGAAGAAGAGTTATAAGTAGAAATTGTAGTAATTTGCTTAGTCTTATCTTGGTGAAGTGTTTGTATGTGTGTATGTGAGTGTGTGTTTGTGGGTTGTTTTTTTTTTTTTTTGTATTTCCCATAAATTGAGAAAGTATGTAATTCACAATGACTATGTAAGAAATCCTTTGGTGAGTAAGATGGTGTTTACTTTAAAACAAGAAAGAATGACTTGCTCTCTGGTAAATTATTAAAAGTATCCTTGTTGAATGCTGTCTACATGTTTTATAATACATAACTCTGAAAGTATTCAACAAATGAAGTGACATTGCTACAACAAACTCTTCCATTTTCATATATATATATATATATATATATATATGAAAAATCATTCTAGCAATAAATAGCATATATTCAAACAAATACATAAGAAATTTGAAAAGAAGCTCTATTCATCTTCTTATGGGGATTAAATTTCCAATAGAATTTTTCTGTTCATATTTAATATTTTTTAAAAACTTTTGATATAATCTAACTTTATTGATTTTATGTTAATAATGATTACAATAATTCAGTTAGGAGAAGAGCTAATATATTATTGGATTACGCCAAAAACAAAACACGTCTACTTAAATTATGAAGAAAAATGTTGTGTATTTTATAGAACACAGTAATAAAATAAACACCTATGAACATATCACTTTATTTGAAACCATAAAAAGCCCCAGCACTATTGACACTGAGTGGTCCTTCTCTATCCCATACTTCTGCCTCTCCCATAGGCAAACCATATTCTCAATTTTGTATTTTTCATAATGGATTTTTTAAGTTGAGCATTTACATTTTGTAAAATTCATAGATCCTAATATGATATATTTTGACAAATAAATGTATGTATGTAAGTAAGATAAAGTATGATTTCATTACTCAAAAGAATTTCCTCTCCACCTACAATAGCAACCACAGTTTTCTACTCTCTGATTCTCATATCCATAGGTTAGTTTTTTTCTGTTCTTACTTTTTTAGCAATGAACTTATAGGGCTTTTGTGTGTATGTGTGTGGGGTGTGTGAGTTCCTTTGTGATTCATCCATGTTGCATTAGTACTTCACTTCCTGTCGTGAGCCATCCATGGGCTGTGTGTGTGAGCTATGAGCATTTGAGCATATGAGCATATGAGGGGACTGGTCTAGTTGTGTACTGATTGGGCTGTGCGATGCAAGTGTGCCTTTCCTCTTGCTCTGCCTGTGATCCCACACAGCACCTGAGATGGATGTGACTTGCCAAGATGTCAATCAATCTGCTGACCACAAGACATCACCAAGCAAGACTCCACCTTTACAAAACCCTATCCCTTGCCTTATTTGGGTGGAATATTTTATCAAATGTCTTTTCCCCAATAAATAAAGGGGTTCCTGGTGTGCTTTTGCACCTTACAGTGTTATCCAGTGTAGAGCTGACCTTGGAGTCACAGAGCAATCCCATCTTCAAAGCTCGCATTCATATGTTGCATAGTTTCTTTGCCATTTTCTTAGTTTATTGTTGCAACCAGCTCCTTTGAGCCAGCTCATCTTGTCAGCCTAGCCAGCTGGGAGGAGTTTCCTTTTCATTCCTGAGCAACATTCTGGTACATAACTATACCACAGGTTTTTTTTTTTTTTTTTCATGCATTTTTATGTTGATAGATTCCTAGGCTTTTTCCAGTTTGGGATTATTAAAACTAAAAATTACATGACCTTTTCCACATATAAGTTTTTGCATATAGATTCTAACATTAATAAATATTTTAAAGTAGATTTACTAAATTAATGGGTAGGCAGATCTTCTTTAGAAGAACATGCCACTGTTTTCCAAAGTGGTTATACCATTTCATACCCACACTAGAAATTTAAGAGCATTTTCAGTTGATCCACTTGAGAAAATATATTTGTGTGTTGCCAGTCTTCTTAATTTTAGCTGTTTTAATGTGTGGGAAGTGGTATTTTCATGAGCTTAAAAAGACAGTTTCTGAAAGAGGATTTTGCTTATTTTATGTATAAAGTTAAAGATTAATCCTAAGTAGTTTTGGATTGACAAAGATAACTGATAACTTCTCTGTAGCCTCACCAGTCTCTTAGAAACCTGTGGTTTCTGAAAATTTGTCATTTCTCTCTCCTTTCTTACAAGTAAAAAAGCTAATAGAAATATAAAACTGACTCAAGTCTAGATGTGAGGGAAATCTTCTTATGCCAACAAAAAGTGTCAGTAAACTTTAAATTTTGCCACCAGCCTGACCCCCCACTCTAACAGAACAAGTGTTATACAAAACAAAACCAAATGGATGAGGAAGAAATAAAATTATAAATTGTAAAATAACCCCCTGCATGTCTGGGAATGATAACAATATTCCATGTGTAATATGAACTATTGTGCAAAGAAGCAGAATGATATAAAATAAAGTATCTCCAAGGACTAATTTATGAATTAGATTATAAAGTCACTTAAATTTAATATTGCTCATGTTTTGGTCTATTAAGACTAATAAGACTTATGTAAGTTTAGGATGAAAGAATTTTTGAACTTCCAAGAATAGGATAAAAAAAAAACTGTAAATACTCTCTGCACTATAGCACAAAGGAAAACAGATAACTTTCCAATAATGACCTTGATTGCTAGGTAAAAAGAAGCACAGTATGCAACTGAAATGATTAAACTTGATGATCAACTTGACTGGATTGAGAGATGCCTAGAAAATTAGTAAAGCACATTTCTGGGTATGTCTGTGAGGGTGCTTCTATGGACGACAGGCATGTGGGTCAGCGAACTGAGGAAGAGAAGATCCACCCTGAATGTGAGCAGCATTGTCCAATAGGCTGGGGACCCAGATAGAACAAAAAGCTGAAGAACGGGGAAGTTCCCATACAAGCAAGCTTGAGTCTTTCTGAGTAGGTATATTTTTTGCTGCTGCCATAATCCATGGACAACATACCATAGTTTGAACCAGAACTCACACCAGCAGCTGCAGGGGACTTTCTAGACTTTCCAAGCCTTGGACTTGAGCTATATCATTGGTCCCTCTTGTTCTGAGGCTTCCAGCTTCTTGGACTGAGAGCTACTGGTTTCACTGGTTCACTAATCTACAGACCATGATAGCACCATCCAGCTTCTGTAAGCCAACCTAATGCATCCCTCTTATAATTACACATACATTCCACTTGTTCTGTTCCTCTAGACATTCTAATATCAGAAGAGAGAAAACAAAGAATCCAAAACTAAGCTAAAAACATGAGTACTTCTAATTAGGCTATAGGTATTTTAAAGATATACTTAGTATATAAGTGTATAAAGTAATTAGACAATATTTTTATCCAGTATCCAATTATTTCTATCCTTAGAAAATTCATACTGCTTTGATAATTTTTATTTTAAATAATATAACTCATTTCCCTGATTTTATCATAGTGTGAAGAAAATTAATATGTGTTATATTTTATTTATTAGTGTCAATTCAGTAAGAAAATTTTATTTTCACATAACAGGTTAATTTTTCTGAAATTCTTGTTTTTCTAAACTCATTTCAAAGGTCAAATCATTTGTCAGTGTCCACCAAATATTTGGATAAAATTTAAATAAACAATAGACTACATTATAGAAACAGTATTTTTTAAAAAATGTTTGATTATTTAAACTTCTTATTATGCTAAAAATCTTAGGACTATTATTCTAAGTACACATAACTTTATAGAATAGAAAAGTAGTCATCAGGTATTTAATTGAAAAATATATAGAACAACTTATGTAATTGTTGATGTTAATCTGTAACTTTCACAAATGTAAAAGCCATATATATGACAGTACCATGATTCACTCAGGTATTACAATAATAATGCTGCATCTGTAACTGCTCTTATTTTAAGTGGGTTAAAAGAGTAAATGTGTATTTCCATGCACATTAGCTGAACTAGGCTGGACTCCCAGCTCTGGGACTCAGACCCCAGGCTCCAGGCTCTATGTCTAAGTGAATTTGCTCTGGGGTGTAGACTGAAAGGGCCTAGGCTACTTAGGGCATGTTTTACTCATGGCAGATCACTGGAGTGTGACGGGCACACCCAACCATGAAAGAACATTTTTAGCCTCTGATCATCTCACATACACTAACTTATCAGTGGTCATGGCCAAGCATGTGGCCAAACCCAAGTCAAGAAATAAAAGACATACTAGCTCACCACGAGGCCATGACAAGCTTGTGAAAACCAAATACTACAACAAAGAAGTGAAGAACCAGAAACCATCATTTAATCCTCCATGGGTGAAGGTGTAGAAGGCACTCAGCTTCCCTGTTTGTATGTCACAGACAATTCTGTTTACTCCCTGTGCCTTCCTGGCCTGTGACAGAAGTTAGTAACTTCAGTTAAGAGTGGGAATTAATATCAGTGGCTGAGACTCTAGTAAATCCAACAGTTACAAAGAAATCTAAGTATGTCTGAAGGATAATGGGTTTGATTTTTTTTGTCCATGAAGGGGAAAAAGAAGGCAAGCAAAATGGTTGGTGTGCTAGAATGTGAAAGATGATAAATGGAGATGAAGATAGATGAATCGCTATGGTAAAATTGGGAATATCTGAGATCTCCGTTTATAGTCCCTGCAGCAGGGAATCTGAAAGGACTAAACTATGTTTAATTTTGACAAAGCTGACTCAGTGTTGACAAGTTTATTTTTAAGAAAGTTTAAGTTCTCAACCATGACTGGTGGAGTGGTTCCCTATCTTTATCCTCCAGGCTTCCCCTGCTGCCTGCCCCTGGGTGACTCACCCTCCCTTATTGATTACTTTAATCCTGACTACACCTCCACACATGCTCCCCTCATTTATTTTTTTACAGCTTAAACTCTCTGGAAGATAACATCTGTCTTCTGCTGAGACCATGACTGGTACCCAATTATCTATTTTATTGTAGTGTTGCCATATTTTTATGTTTAGATTTTACTTTCCATCCAAGTGCTGCTGCTTAGAGTGGAAGGGAAACTATAGTCTTTTGATGTCATCTTTTAAATATTAAAAAATATTCATATTTTCAGTGAATATTCTAGAGCACAAAATCTATTTTATTGAAAGGTTCCCAATGATTTTTTTTTCATTTTGTTTTTCAAGAAACAGAAAGTTGTCTCTGATGTGGATATGCAAATAAACATTCAAGATCTCCCTGTCTTTTCTCAGCAAAAGCCTAAGCAAAACAAACCAAAACCAAAAAAAAAAAAAAAAACACATTAGTTTCCTTGCAGTTTAGGATAGGATCTTTTAGTGGATGCTTTACTTATCCCTTTGTTTGCCTCCCACACATCTTCCTGACCGGGTACAAAACTGTATGTGATAAGGAGGCCCACAGAACTATTCTAAGTCTGCAGGCAAAAGGATTTGACTTTTGGGTTTGCAATTTCAGATATTTTAATGAGTCTCAGTCTTCAAGGTAGCACTGGTGTAGGCTTGAGTATCTGTAATGAAAGGAAATATTTCTACATTTCCTGGGATTTGCTTTGATTGACAATCTCTTCTTTGCCTTTAAGAAAGTTAGAAAAAAAAAGGCTTAAAGAAAATATTTGTCAGAATCACTACTGTCAATCATAATCATATATAAATGATGGACTAATGAACTTTCATTATTTCGTCAGATTAGTGCAGTGGAAAGTGAATAACCTCATATTTGGACAAATCTCAGTTCTAATCCAACTTGAACAAGTTGTTCAACCCTCTGTCTCTTTTGAAATGTAATGTCTATTCTCCCCAACTATGTTATGTCATGTGTAAAAGGATCATGAAGGACTATTTTGTTTAAACCTATGATGAACAAATGAATTTTATTAAACTAAAACGAACAAAAAATTCCCTATGTACTGGTTGTCTTCAACCCTTCCTTGTTCCTTAACATGTAAACATTGAGCAAATGACTTACCTTGCATTCCATTTCCCCTTCCTTCCTGCCTTCGCCCTTCCTCCTTTCCTGCCTCTTTTCTCTTTGAGATGGGTTCTCACTTTGTTTCCTAGGCTGGCCTCAAACTCCTGGGCTTGAGTGATTCTCCTGCCCTAGCCTCCTTAGTAGAGTTTCTTTTTCTTGCAAAGGCATTAACATGCAGTCTGTATCTAGCACTTAGCCTGGTAAGAGGAGGCACCTAATAATCATATTATTACTCTTTTTGCTATTATTAGACAATAATACATGAGTGGTATTATTGAAACAGTGAGGACATAGAAAAGGGGGTCTTAAGAAAGAATTTTGAGAAACTCTCATGAATAAAATCACCCAATGAACAAATATTTAGAAAATAAGAAGATATTGCATTTTGCTTTTTGTTTTTTAATCATCTTTTAAGGGTCCTTAAAACAAGTTCACCTGGATGAAACCACCTACAAGTTTGTGATTTGCCTGCCCCTGAAGTGCCTAAGGACAAGCCTGTGGTAGATGGTCAATGAGAAAAATAAAAGCCATTTTACCTTGGCAAAGTATTTGTATCCCTAGGTTCATTCTTGGTCTTCTGGATAATAGTCTCACAATATTTATCTACCTCATAAAGATGTTGACAAAATAAATTAACACGTTTCTTCTTAGAAATACATATTGAAAGTTGCAAGTTCTTAAAAATTTTCTTACAAAAAAAAAAAAAATCCCTACCACTTTTGCAGCAAACAGACTAAAAGATAGATTTCCTGCATCTTCTGACAGTGATTTGAGGGTTTTCATGAATTTTGAAAGCCTATGAATAAAGAAAAGGGTGTAATCCCAGCAGTGAGTAGGAAGTTTATGATGAAGGATGACATATGGATAGATGTCGGCAAGTATCAAGAACATGCAGGCAAAGATAAGGGAAGACACTGTGTGGGAGGAGCTGGCTCAGCTGTCTCAGGGTGCCAAAGATAGACCATCTTAAAGTACTAGATGGTGCCATGTGCTTTTCACATAATAACCTTGATAAAAAATCCCTTGAGGGTTTTAATTTAAAATATTTTTTCATCTACTAAATTAACTCCCCCCCTCCATTAAGTGGAAGGGTTTTAGTATAACTATGAAAAATAATAGAAAAAGTAGCAAAATACCAATCACCAATACTCTCTCCCCATATGTTACCTTCTTGTGCCAGGTCTTCTATGGAATATCATAGCAACCCTGTAAGAAAGACATTATTATCCTTATTAACCCTACCCATATGTGGAAATGGAGGCTTAGGGGAGTTAAGAAATCTTGCCATTGTCCCACAGAAAGGAGAAAATAAAAGCGGGATTCAAATCTAGTTACAGCTCCTTTCAAAGATTGTCTCTATACAATGCCATATATGCAATTGGTTTACAGTTCCATTTCTTCATAAGGCAACAATTTTGTAGTGCTTTGTGTATTCTGAATTCTGAATTGTCTATCTCCAAGAAGATGAAAGGACATAAAACCAAGGCATCATCAAAATGAACCCCATTATTATATACAACTATATTGCAATAATAAAAGGCTAAAAAAATAAACAAATACATAAATAAATAGAAGGATAAGATTATTAAAAGAAAATAATCAACATAAATGATAAAACTATTTTGCATTTTTCACTGGGTATTTGTTTTATTTGGTGAAGTTTTAATAGATTAATATATGATTCTATGTATAAATTGTAATAAAATAATTTTTAAAAAGGAAACAAATACCTCATTCAGCATTTTGCATTTATCTGCTATTCAATGTTTATTTTTTTTACAAAACGTTCCAAGAAAGTCTACCAAGAAAGCCAAGCTGTATGGGAAGCAGTTTTTACACTGTAGAATTTTGACTAAATCTGATTATGAAGCAGTTCTTTTTTATGATAAATAAGTCATGATTCTTCTTTTGATGATACATAGCATAACATATCTTGAAAAAACTTTATTTTAAAGTTTCTTGAAGTATACTAAAATTTTTAAAGTTCTAATTCAAACCCCTGGATTAGTTTTTTTAACATTTATTTTTCAATTGTAGTTGGACACAATACCTTTATTTTATTTATTCATTTATTTATTTGTATGTGGTGCTGAGGATCGAAATCAGGGCCTCATGTGTGCTAAGTGAGTGCTCTACCACTGAGCCACAACCCCAGCCCAAGCCTCTGGATTATTAATTGGAAGAGAGAGGATATGTTGACATGACACATATTGGTTAAATTAATGAATTATCTTTTCATTCTTATTTTCTACCTTATCCAAATGCACCCACTTTCATACTTCTGTTTTAGACCTTTATTCCTAAAATACCCTGCAGTGAGTTTCCTTGATGTGGAAACAGATGAGTTTTTAGGGGCAAGATGTTTAGTTCCGATATACATGAACATGTCAAACACAAACATCTAAGTATACATTGGTGGTTGAGAAGTTTTAGTAAATATTTATAGTGTCTCAAATATCAGCCTCAGAAATCCTTCTTAGTTGTAAAACAGTTAAATATAGAACATATCAAATGAGATCATACACATTCTACTTGCTTAACCTACAAAGGACTGTAAGATTATGAATATTGATTCATCCTGCTTTAATCAGCTTTTTGGCTGCAGTAACTTAAAGATCTGGCCAGAACAATTTTAGGGAGGAAAATTTTATTCGGGGGCTCACAGTTTCAGAGATCTCGGTCCATAGACAGCAGACTCTGTCCCTCTGGATTCAAGGTAAGGCAGGACATCATGGTTTGAAGAGTGTGGTGGAGGGGAAAAGCTCACAGGTTGAACAGGAAGCAGTTTGAGAAAGATTCCACTTGCCAAATACAAATAGAAACCTAAAGCCACATCCCCAGTGCCCCACTTCATCCAGACCAACCTCCTGCCTTCAGTTAGTAATCAATTAATCCCATCATGTGGTTAATTCACTGATTGGGTTAAGGCTCTCATAACCTAATCATTTTTCTTCTGAACCTTCTTGCATTGTCTCACACATGAGATTTTGGGGAACATCTTATGTCCAAACCATAATAGCCTCAACTGAAATTTCAGACTTAACTGGAATAGCTTTAACTTGATATCTTTCTATTTTATTTTTTAACTTTGAGCAAGATCTTTATCCTCATGTGTACAGAATAACCTTCTCTTTAAAGAACTATTCTTAAAATTAATTAAATATTTGGCCTATGTCGGATTTTCTACTAATATCTCAGGAGAGATATTCCTTCAGGGTGGTTATTTTTACTTAAAAAATGCTTCAAAATAAGCTTCAACCAACCAAACATATTTATTTTTTATTATTCCACCATTTTATGAAACTGCCTCAGAGTGTAAGCAACATAAAAAGTGCAATAAATTTAAACAGCAGCATGTAACACTGCCCTTAAAATAGTTTTAAAGGTAAAAGACAGATGTTAACCTATGATTTTATTGTTCTTGGGGGCTAAAAATCTCTCAGGTTAAAGAAGATGAGCAATTAGTTGGACGGCCAAATCCATGCTTTGTTATATGGCAGCTCACATCCATAGAAAAACTGTATTGCCCTACATTTGGCCAGTGGCTGCCTGGTGATGTGAGTAAAGGGAGGAGGAATTAAAGAACAGCATGAGGAAATCTGGGGGGTGATGGAATTGTTTGAAATTGTTATTGCGGTGACAGTTCATGGGTATGTGTATCAGATAATACCTATAAAATCTGCTTCAGGACATAGTGTGTAAATTATATCTCAGTAAATTTTTTAAAAGTTCCACAGTGTAACTCTTCACCAACGTAGTAGAAAAGATGGTAAATAAGTGCTCCCCATTTCAGCCATAGGCAAGAAAACCTTTTTCTATTCGCTATTGGCTCATTATAATTGGACATTATAGTGGGATTCCTTATGACATATACAGGTATGTATATATCTCAGGAGAGATATTTTTACTTAAAAATGCTTCAAAATAAGCTACAACCAACCAAACATGATTTCATCAGTTTCATTCCCTAGTACTTCTCCTTTCCTTCCCCTCCTCCCTTCCCCCAGTCCCTCTATACTCTCTTCTGTTTTCATGAGATTTCCCCCCCACACACACTTTTTTCATTTTTTTCTTCTCTCTAGCTTCCACATATGAGTGAAAACGTATAACCATTGATTTTCTGAGTCTGGCTTAGTTTGCTTAACATAATACATTCAAGTTCCATTCATTTTCCTACAATTGACATAAGTTTATTCTTTGTGGCTGAACAAAAGTCTATTGTGTATGTACACCACATTCTTTTTAATCCATGCATCTACTGACAAACACCTAGGCTGGTTTCATAACTTAACTATTGTGAATTGTGCTACTATAAATATGGGTGTGCATGTATCACTATAGTATGCTGACTGCAATACTTTGGATAAACACCAAGGAGTGGAATAATTGGGTCATATAGTATTTCCATTTCTAGTCTTTTGAGGAATCTCCATACTGATTTTTATAGTGGTTGTTCTTACAATCCTACTAACAATGTATAACTTTTCCTTTCCCCTCACATCCTTGCCAGAATTTATTATTATTTGTATTTTGAAGATCTTATAGGGCAGAACATTCTAAGCACATTCTATAGACTGAGTGTTTGGAGTTCAGTGTCCCACAGCATTACCCAGCTTGGTAACATTCCCCTATATTGATTTTCCTTTCTTCAGTGTGACATTCTTTCCAATCTCCTACTTCTGTTTCCTAGGATCATGTTTGGGAAAAAAACTGTCTATATATTATCCTTTTTTCTAAGGGTCTGTTTGCTGCTGTGTAGTTAGGGTAAAAAAAATTATATATATTTTCTTCAAAGTTTTTTTATACTCTAAATATGGCTGATACTATAAATGGTAAAGGTCTGGTAATATCTTTCAGTACAGAAAAAAAATTTGAGTGATGCATTTCAGGGAAAGATCCGTCTTCTGTAGATTTCTCTATGTGTTCAATTGAATTATTCATTTGAAACTTTTCCAACTTTAGGCTGCTCCACAAACTTATTTTATATAAATCTATCATGATGTTAAGAGAAATATTTCTAGCCCATCTGAGTGAAAGTACTCACTTGAGCTCTTATATTGAATGAGAATTTGCAAACTTGCAACCTACTTTAGTGGGAAGTGAAACTGTGTGTTTTGTGCATTTCATTTAGGGATATTAGTTTGCACTTTTATTTCCCCAAGGCCAAAACAAATGGGTACTGAGTATCTTTTCTACCAAATACGAAAATGTTCCTCAGCAAAGTTTTAGTTTGGCTTGTTATTATGACATCATTTTTTTAAAATTAATTTGTTTTAATTAGTTATATATGACAGTAGAATACATTTATGCACTTTGATATACATAGATGGGATATAATTTCTCATTTTTCTGAGTGTACATGCTGCAGAATTATATTGGGGATATATATATATATATACATATATATATATATATATATATATATATATATATATATATA
>NW_026000057.1:31896199-31903597 GCF_001458135.2 Marmota marmota marmota
TATATATATAATATCCGTTTCATTCTACTATCTTTCCTATCCCCACATCCCCTCTCCTCCCATCACTTCCCTCTACCTAATCTAAGGTAACACTATTCTTTCCTAGTGCCTTATTGTGAATTAGCATCTGCATCTTAGAGAAAACATTCGGCCTTTGGTTTTGTGGGATTGGCTTATTTTGCTTAGCATGATATTCTCCACCTTCAACCATTTACTGGCAAATGCCTTAATTTTAGTCTTCTTTAAGGCTGGGTAATATTCCATTGAATATATATACCACATTTTCTTTATCCATTCATCTATTGAGAGACATAGGTTGGTTCAATAGACTAGTTATTATGAATTGAGTTGCTGTAAATATTGATGTTGCTGTGTCACTATAGTATGCTGATTTAAAGTCCTTTGGGTATAAACCAAGGAGTAGGATAGCTGAGTCAAATGGTGGTTCCGTTCCCAATTTTGTGAGGAATCTCCATACTGCTTTCCATAGTGGTTGTACCAATTTGCAGTCCCACCAGCAATGTATGCATGTACCTTTTTCATCACATCCTCGCCAACATTTGTCGTTGCCTGTATTGTTGATGATTACTATTCTGAAAGGATTGAGATGAAATCTTAGAGTAGTTTTGATTTTTATTTCTCTAATTGCTAGAGATATTGAACATTTTTAAGACATCATTTAAAGTGATAGAGAATGTTTTTCAACTGTAGTTTGAAACTAAACCTTAGATCTAGAAAATGGAATCAGAGGTGTCCTATAGCCTGTTTATATCAGTACCTGAGAGCTAAATATGTACATTTCTTCAGAACTTTGTGTTTAGTCACATTAAATTGGCAGCCTGAAATTGGCAATGGTGGAAATATTTATACCATGGGAATTGGCAAGTGCCACAAGTCAGGAGTTCTCTCCTTGTGAGTTTACCAGTCCATCATTGGTATAATCCAAGAAGAGGCAAATAGTGTACATTTGAAGCTATCAGCTTATTTCTTCCAATCAATCACTGAGCTACTTGCATAAAGTAACCACTATTTGTGGTAAAAGGAAATGGAGACCTCTTTTAAAACTTTCTCAGTTTGAGAATAGATGTTTAGAGAGGCTAAATGATTTACATATCCTCACACAATTAGTTACAGTCTTAGTTGCTCAAATTAGCCACTTGATTCTTAGCTACTTAGAATTTTCTAATTATCCAAAATTATAAGATAACCCTGCAGTTGCAAGACTTACCTTAGGATCTCAACCATATATTGGAGTCTAAAACCTGGTTTCTCCTCCTAACAATGGTAAATCCTAAACAAACCTGTTGGGATTTTTTTTTTTTGTATGCAATTTTAGATCTTTTCAGAGTTGAATAGTCCCAAGTTGACTTTCTGTGAGTACTAAGGTATGTATAGTCTTTAGTGAAAATTGCAGTCCTTATTCATGTTTTTTAAAGCTTATTCATGTTTTTAAATCTCATCTGATGTATTGGATCTAATGATAAAAGAGAGCTATAAAATAGATCTTACTTCTGAACAGCTCAATTCTTAAATGAATGGTAGAAAAGTTATGACACAAAATATCTAACAACAGAAAGACACATTTGAAAATATATGTAAAAATAAAAGCAAAATAGGAACTGTGTATTCTCAGCTTCCTGGACTCACAGCACTAGGAGAAGTTGAAAAAAATCTACATTATGATTTTCTTCGTGATTTGCAAAATAGATATTTATTGACTTTAATTGAACCACAGAAGCTATTCTAAAATGTACTGTAGCACCTTTTTTTTGTAGCACATTTTTGTGTTTCTAAAAATTTACAGGCCATAGGGAAAGGTTGTAATGTGGAATAATAATATTAATTCCCATAATAGAGTTATAGAAAGATTAGCAGTTGTTGGAGGAAGGCTTCCTAAAGGGGGTTCTTTGTTCCTTACCCCTTGTCTGTGGACATTAAAGCTTCTTATACTGTTCAGATGGGGTTAGGAGGTCTGGGTCCCCTAGCATACTTCGGTGGTAGTATTTTGAGATGTAAATAATTCTGTGTATGTTATCTGGAGAATATCTACACCTTTGACCATATTTATGAAGAAATTTGTGAATCTCCAACAGTTAAAGGAAATGTGAAAGATCATTATATTTTGTTGGTCATTTTTTGTTCAAGATTGTAAATTATGTTTATGCATCATTTACATTCCATACCTGTGTTTACATACACAGTTGCATTTATCTAGTATTCACAGTTTGCAGAAATAATATTACCTGGCTCCAACTTGTCTGACCTATCTTCCTACTCCACTCTGGAATGCTCTTATCCTTTTAATTCTTAGACTTACATTGATTGATTCTGGAGTCAATTTGATGGATCCAGATGCTGGATGATAGTTGCTTTGTTTATTTTATACATTTTTATAATTTTACTTGCTTCTTCCTACTTACACAATTATTTACTTACATTAGTCAGAGGTCTCCAGAGAAACAGAACCAAAATGTTATCAACAGAAAAAGATGTATTATAAAGGGTTGGTTCACCTGATTATGAAGAAAGTCCCACAATCTGCTCATTGTGAGCTGGAGGCCCAGGAAAGCCAGTAGTGTAATTCCAGTCCAAAACACTGTTCTGAAAACCATGGTTTTAAATGGTTGTAAATCAAGGACAAAATTCAAAGGCCTGAAAATGCAAAGTGCTGATGTACTTGGGTAAGAGAAGGTAGATGTCCCAGCTCAGACAGAGAGAGCATATTCACTTCTCTTTCCTCTTTTTATTTTAGCTGAGCCTTGAATAGATTGGATGTTGTCCATCTACACTGGGAAGGGTTATCGTCTTTACTCAATCTAATTTCTTCTGGAAATACCCTCAAACATACATCCAGAAATAACATTTAACTCCTATCTGGGCATCTTTTAGCTCAGGCAAATTGACATAAAATTAACCATCACATTACCCAAAGTGTTATGTAGAATATTTGCATCTTTTGTCAGGAGCTTGGCTTTGGCAAAAACACATAGTTGGTTAAATAAGGGAAGCAGCTGTCTATATATAGAGATAATCTAGTCTGTGTACTTTATGTAACTGGTCTATGAGATAAACATGTAGAATTCTAGACTTAAGTGGACAGTTTTCCCCTTGAGTATTGAGTCATTCGGGTTTCCTGTGTATGTGTCTATGAGTAAAATATGTGGCTGTAGTTTTCTGATGTTCATGTGATGGTTTCTGTCTGGAGGTAAAAAAAAAATCAGTAAGACACATATTGTAGTGAAGTTTTCATGAATTGAGTTGATGAGAAAGCAGGTGTTTACAATGAAGCAAGACAAGACTTAGATTGCTGCAGGCATGACTCACTATGAGACACCAGTGAGCAATACATGAAAGCAGCAAAGAATTGAAAGGCCAGAATAATTTTGTATTTCAACGTAAAAGATTGCCTAGGATTCTTTCCTATTCAAAGGGGGAAATATGACCTTCTGTCCTGGCTCATAAACAAATCTATTCAACATTTTTCAGCATGGCTTCTCTTTCCTACATGCTGAAAATGTCTTCCATAGCCTCAGGAGAATGAAGGAAGCTTAGGTGTGACAAATACCCTAATCCCTCTGTGACCATTTGAGAAGAACCTGAGGTCTGAAAACTGTACTTCTGTTACTGAAGCATTTGTAAAACCCAGTTGAAAGCAACTGGATTTTTTTTAGAAGGAAGACAGAATATATACTGAGTGAGATATGGGCTCATGGGCTCAGAGGGAGTTTTCATGCAGCAGATACGCCTGAGACACTGAGAGGCAGAGAGCAGAAAGACATAACATACAAGTTCCTTTGGTGAATTGAGTCACATTTTTTAATGTCAGCCTACTGGGTTTTTTGTAATTCCTAAGTCCCTTTATAATAAATTGAATCATTAGGGAAACATATTGTCTTTTTTTTAATATACTATCTTAATGACCTTTAGAATCTTAATGACTTTTAGAGATTTACTGGTACATTACCATTAGCATGAGGAAATCCTCCAGTGATAAGGCATAGGATAACATTTGAGGCAAGGACTTTGGAATCAGAAATAGCTGAATTTGTGGCTTTAGAGCTTGCTGCTATTGTATATTATAACACATATTAAACATTATTAATTTTTAATTCACTAATCCCAGTTAAATGAACTAAACTAACCACTCACCACTATCTGAGTCAAGTTACCCAATTACTCTGTCTTGATTTCTTCATCTACAAAATTGCAATTAAATATAGTCTTTATCTGACATACATTGTGAAATTTTGGGCAAGTTTGGTAACTTGGAACTTACATGTGTCCTAGATTTTTCATGGATAATATTAGAAAGGTAACATCAATTGCCTTTTTAAGTTTGTATACAGGATTCTGTGAATTGATGGATGCAAGCTTCCCAGCACCGGATCTTGTACCTACTAGCAGTCTGCATGTCAGCTCTTGTTACCAGCTGTACTGTTGGTGGCATGAAGTGACACTGCTGGGGAAGTCCTGGCATTGCAGTATCACTGTCACGTTAGCTAGGCGATTGTCATTCTGGGTTTCAAATTTTTCATCTACATAATGAAGGGATTGATTGGTTATAATATTTATGACAAATAATATGTTTAATAAAGTATAGTATAATAATAACTCAGTTATTGAGTACTGTTTTAAGCACTTCACAAACATGAACCCCTTTTAAATTGTATAAAAGTATGTCAGATAAAGACTATATTTAATTGCAATTTTGTAGAGAAAGAAATTAAGACAGAGTAATTAAACTTGACTCAGTGGTGAGTGGTTAGTTTAGTTCACTTAACTGGGATTAGTGAATTAAAAGTTAATAATGTTTAATATGTGTTATAATACATATTAGCATATATCATATAATACAATAGACATATATTATGATCCCATTTTTGGAAAAAATATTTTATAATACACACAGTAATATACATCAGCATATTTTATAATGTACACAGAATCCACCAAGGAATGGTTCCAGGTTCTCCACAAGTACCTAAATCCATGGATTCTCAAATTCCTTATGTAAAAGGGCATGAGATTTGCACATAAAAATGTGCACTTCCTTATGCGTACTTTAAGTCACTACTAGATTATTTATAATATCTGGTACATTGTGATGCTATATAAATAATCTTTTATATTGTTTAGGGAACAAAGACAAGAAATAAGTTTGTTCATGTTCAATACAGAATTGTTTCCCCTCCCCAATATTTTCTATCCATAGTTGATTGAATCCACAGGTAAGGAGAGCCAACTACGTATTTTATACACACATAAACACACACTGAAGATGGTTCTTAAAAAGAAATGCCTCTAAGGCTTGTAATTTAGGGTGAGTTTGCATTTTTTTCTTTTTGTTTACTGACATTTCCAATCTTTCTACCATATATTACTTGAATATTAAAAATAAACAATTTTATACCAAAATAAATGAGTTGGACTGAACAAACTGTCAGGTCCTTCCTGAAAATAACATTCTGTAATTCCACATTCCAAATAAAAATAGAGAAGCAAAATGTTTTTGCTGTGGAAGAATGAACTTCACCCACTATCTACCTCTGGGAGATTCCAAGGATAAAACTCTCCTGGAGTATCCCCCGGCCAGAGCTTCTGGCTTCAGAGTTCCTGATGTGGTGAGGCTATTCTTCTTCTGACTTGAGTGAATCCTGAGGCTAGTTATTGCTGCTGGTTTCCAAAGCAACAATGAAGTGACAGGAAATGGGTAGATGGCAGTTCCCTGTGGCATCCAAGAGGGTTATTATTTGAGGCACTATTCCTTTCCATATGAATAGCAAAGTGGGCTTTAAAGTTTAAAATTCAAGCAAAGTACTAAGGAAGAACAGGATCCTCAAGTTAGAAGGAAGGGAATGGATTCAGTTGACCTGTGTTCTTCCTCTTGCCTAAAATGTGGGGAGCCAAAGAAAACGAGAATCAATCCTTGCAGTCAGAAGCCAAGTAAAGGATGAAAGGAGTATGTGCTAGGAGAGAGAGGCTTACTTCAGAACATCAAGATTTTGAAGAACAAAGATGGAATCTATTAACTTAGTTTTCAGTTGTGCTGTAGTCAATGGTTCACATATATTTGGGAGGGAAAGACTGAGTTCAGCACTCCCCTGAGTTTCCCTGTATTTTCACTCCTCAGAGCATTGGCTGAGTGAAAGTTACTGAGTGTGGACAGCTGCTTTTTGGGAGAGAGAGAATTCTTATCACAGCATCCTAACCCCACCAGAATTTGTAAAGAATACATATAAGACTATGTAAATGGAGATTAAAGAGTTGATAAAGAAAAGCCAATTAAGATAAATGGGCTCTACTCTATAAATGATGCTGGTGATGGTCTATTTCATGATAGAACTAGACCCTAGGACCGCAATGCCAGAGCCCCAGGTCCCTACCTTTTAGTTAATAGCACTGGGGTCTTAGCCTTTGGTGGTTAACAGTTCTTTAGCATTGCCTAGTTGAATAAACAGCAGCTTAAAATTTTGATTAAATATCAGCATATCATTCATTCATTCAATAAATATTTATGGTTACTTCCTGGAGGTCAGTTAGTTGGTTTTCTTTGATAAGGGACAAGAGAAAAACTAAGTAAGATTTAATATCTCCAAATATGAGAATATGCATTCTTCTTTTTCCCTCATCCTGAGGAATATTATGCATACACCTGTTTAAGTAGGCATGACTGGTGTATGACCAATGAATAATAACTATGGGATAATTTCTGTCAATTCTTAAAACACAGGAATCTCTAAATTTCAGATTTTCTCAAGCACCCATTATTGGCTGAGTATAATTGTGATTTTATTCTGAGAAATTCACTGAATATATGAATGTCCCAGAAATTGGATGCTGCACAGTTGGTACACAAAGTAAGATTAATGAAACTATGTAGCTGGTGATGACAAGGCCACACTGAGGAGTCATCAGAGATTAGGTTGTGGCCATCTGCCTCCTTGTGATGTCTTCATAAACACCACCACCTACACTGAGGTTATTACTTTTGGCCTCCTGGGTATTTGTAGGTCAGGGTACTGGGGCAGAAGGAAGGAATTGTTCATTCCCTTGAGTGACCACATGGAGTGTCTAGGGGCCTACATGACAACAACCATCCCATTTTAAGGTTTGGGGAATGTGGGTGTGTGCATGCTTAATTGCAAAGAACATTTGGTAAGGAAACTCTATTATTAGAGAGAAAATAGAGATGAGAATTCAGAAAAAGTAACAAAAAAATCTCTTCTTTGTCCATAAGATATTGAATAGAGAAAATCCTAGTTATGCATTTTAATTAATATGAATGCCATAATGATATGTTAATAATAATAAGGAATTAATCTGATTATAATCTAATTAAAATTCTCCAAACATATTAAGAATATATATATATATATATATATATATATATATATATAT
>NW_026000057.1:31904795-31948298 GCF_001458135.2 Marmota marmota marmota
TTAAGAATAAATATATATATATATATATATATATATATATATATATATATATAAACATACACAGATAGATATATATACACAAAATATCAACATATTATATATTCCTTTAGTAAATATTTATGGAAATCAACTATATAGCAGGCAAAATTATTTTTTTCTGATAAAAGATATCTGTTTATTGATTTTTTTTAAATGAGAGATTTAATCTGCCATAAGAATATACATGCTGATTTAGAATGAAATGAATATGTCAGATTCTGCCTTTACAAAAATAGAGATAATGAATATATTTCAGATATATGATCTATTATCTGGAATCTCACTTACCTAGTGAACACAGATGAAAAACCAGAAAAAGAAAAAGAACTGTATGGGGTACAGTTCTTGGACTTAAGTTCATGGACTTTATGACTTTATTCATAGAGGAACCTTTTAGTCCTTCCTTCATAACTCTTTAATTTTTTTTATTTTTTAATTAACTAGTTTTTACTTCAGACAACATTGTAACAGCTTTAACTGGCAGAAGATTATAAGGGCACTGCTCAGATAGAGAAAATGCAAGGGGACTGAACTAACAGAGGGGAAAGAGTTCACTGATTAAAGAGAATATAATTAAAAATTATTGAAATATCACAATAAACAAACCTACATCAGCTGAGACCAGCTCAGGGGTGGTGATTCTGCCCTCCTTGGTAGGACCAAAGGTAGTTTTAGTTTCTAGTACTGTTATAACTGCTGCTTTTGCCACTTGGAAAAGATTTGCCCAGTTTATTTGTTTAGTAATACAGGAAATAATCATTTTAGAAGTATTTTCAACTAAAATTGTGAAGAAAAGTTCAAACCTTACTCAAAAATAGTTTGTAATATTTGCTTATTTAGAAAATCTTATCTCTATGCAAGATAAGTGTATTTTCATTGTGTGATATACAAACATTAAACACAAACTCAACAATGATTATTTTTGAATTGTATTTCTTCCAAATCCTGTGGCTTTTAGGCATCATGGATTTAGATATGCACTAGCTCACGCACATCTCACAATTAGTGAAGAGAATGCAGTTCTCTTTTTGGAGATAATTTTAAGAAAGTCTCTGGCTGCAAGGTTCTGGAGTAAGATGGAATAATTTTCTACCAAGTGCCATTGGTACTGACCATTTCCTGTTCTAAAACTCCATCTCAAATGGTGGTGCAAGGAAGAAACAAAGATGTTGCTACATACAGAAAGTCTCTGTTGTAACCATCTTCTTTTAGCCACTTCAAATTTATGCAGCTCCTTATCATCTTTCTGCTCAACTTAATATTTCAAAGCCTGATTTGATACAGTATTCCCATAATGCAGTTGGTCCATTGTTTTAAAGGACATACTAAAGTGATTCATGTCCCAGTAAAAAGTACTAAATCCTTTGCTGCCTTTGTGGGTCTTGCCTTCCACATTTCTTCACAGGCAAGAAATCAGAGGCCAGAGTTTGAAGCTTACCTAGGGGAATGAGGAGAAGCTTCCTTTCTGATGAACGGTTGACCATGAGTTGTACCTGAAGTGCTTATGTGCCCTTTTGAAAAATTTCAGCCAGAATTTCAGAAAAATATTCTCTGCTTCTAGTCACATTTCAGACTAATTCTAATGGAAAAGACAAAAGCAAAACTAAACCAAACAACTGGATTTAAAAAAAAAATCAGTGGATGTTTTCAGGCTCTCAAGCTAGAAATAGGTCTATATCCCACAATTCATGTATATGATATGAAACAAGAATAATTTCAAAATTTTGATTCTTTTTCTTTGTCTATGCACTTTATATTTTATATTCATAGTTAATAATGCTAAATATATAATGGGAAATTCTGTGTGGTGTGTATATGTGTGTTTTCTCTTCCTCTTTTTACATGTAGTTTCTTGCAGGTGTGTGGAAATAAGCAAGTTCCTATGCTGTTTGTGCTGTACATGACTGCGTTCTTGGAAAGACAAGGCACAGGTCCTTTAGAGAGATGGGTAGCAATGCTATCCACAGTTATTAAAAGGTATCTGCAAAGATGTTGGTAATCTCAACTGAAAAATCTTACTTTGGTACAGACAGTGTGCTAAAGGCCCAAAGATTTGCCTCCTGCTTTGTGTAGATGTCTCTGTTTCATTTCCCCCTGTTGATTATTTTCATCCTCTTCTTCTTGAGTCCAATTTATCATTCTTGCACATCATGAGAATTTGAACCCTTTCTAAAAAACAGTTCTCAAATTCAGAATGAAAGGAATTACTTGTGATTTTTCATGAAATTATTTTTAATAACAAACTTCATTATCTTTCTTATACATAATGCAAAGAATCTCATTTGTAGTATTTTATAAATCTATACTCAGGCAATGTTACAAAGTTATCAATGCTTTAGCATCTCTAAAATCTGAAGTAATTTTTTGAAGGAGGTTAAAAATTCCTACTTCTTTGGGTGTTCTAGGGAATAATCACTGGAAGCTACAATTCTAATTTTATCTTAAATTTTTTTTGTGGATCAGTAGAAATGATTATGGAGTGTTGATTAACCAAAACTATAATACCTTGATTATTTTTATTATTATAAGAATTTATACTTACAGAAGAGTTAAAAATTCTTTTACCTGCTACCCTTCTGAGTTCTTTGGCTGGGGCACTATATATCAAAGTAAGCAATAAAAAATATGGATGAAAAAGAAAAAATAAACAAAAGAAGTTTATTAGTATATGCATTGTGCATACTCAGAGATGAGGAACTCTAGGATTTGGTTAGAATTTGGGCTCATGTAGCATCTTAGCAAAGGAAAATAAATGTTTAGAAGAGTGACAAAACAAAAGGATGTTGAGTCCCAGGGGTGGTAAATTGTAGGAAGGTAAATATGTGGAAAGTCATGGTAGATAAAGGCTGGTAGTAAATTTCATTGCACAGATTTCTCTGGTGCCACCTTGGGGCTGATAAGGGTCTGAAATTGTCTCTGATGATTAACTGCTCTCTTTTCTCATAGAGTTGGAAAGGGAACCACTTTGTAAATGTATGTCCTGCTCTTAGGAGGGCAGAAAGTTTTTCTTATATTTGTTTCTTCTTTATTGTCTTCAGTTCAAAATAATCCTTATACCCTAGTGGCATATTTTGGGGTGGCATATTTGGCCACCCTTCATAATAAAATGCTATAAAGTTTTTGTTTTTTTTTTCCAATGCATGTGATGATTTGAGATGACCTGGGGTCAATATGACTTTGGGCCAGGTAAAATTTACTCAAGAAATTTAAGACTATACACAATAAAATTTCTAATAATTGCTTCAGATAATTCATGTAAATAATTTTTTTTTCTGAGCAGCTCATCTTGTCAAACAGCTCACCTGTTTACTTATGAAGTGTCATCTTAAGACCCTTACTTCACTGCGAAAGTGAAAATACCTCCCCAGAGCTGCCCTCTTCTGAGACACTGCTAGCATGGTATTCTGCCTTAGTGTAATAAGTTCAAATAAGCTTTGCTTTTTAAAATGATGTTTTAGAAAATTCAACAGTGGTGTTTCAAAATAGATAAATGAAGAGTTATGGTTTAGATATGAGGCATTACCCCAAAATTCTTATATTAATTCAGGGATGTTTGGAGGTGAAATGACTGAGTTATGAGAGATGAAACCTCATCCACCCTTTTTACTTACAGTGGATTAATAGGGAACTAACAGCCAGCAGGTGGGGCGTAGCTGGAGGAGGTGGATCACTGCAGTATGCCCTGGAAGAGTTGTTTTTTCTGTGGCGCCTCTCTCTCTCTCTCTCTCTCTCTCTCTCTCTCTCTCTCTCCTTTCTCACTGCCATAAGGACAGCAGCTTCCCTCCACCACACCTTTCTCCCATTATGTGCTCCCTCACTTTAGGCCAGAGCAAAATGGAGTCAGCCATCTATGAATTCATGAGACCTCTGAAACCATGAGCTCCCAATAGACATTTCCTACTCTTAGTTGTTCTTGTCAGGTATTCACAGAGATTCAAAAGCTAACTAAAACATTAAGTAAGGGTATATTTAAGGTTTTAAGTCCTGGGATGGGTGATTTTAGGATGAAATTTCTAAGACAGGGACTGGGAAATGTTTATATATATAATAGTTTGGGCTTGGTGAGCTTATGGAAGCAAGAGTCTTAAAGCAATCTTAATAAACATGCTATTAGTCTTAATAAGATACTCTTCATTGGCTTACAGTCTTATTTCACTGAAGTATGTATTTCATTAAGCTGAAATCTTAACTGATTTCCATGTTTGACGTAGAAACAGAAAAGCACGCCTCATCCTTGCAGTGTTCAATGAAAGAGCAATTTTAGTTCTTGCTGACACACAGATATAGAACAAACACATGTCTGTTCTATTCATTGGAATAACTCATACAAGAGTATTTAAGGATTGGAGTATTTATAAGCAGTTAAAGAAATTTGAATTAAAAGAAGATAGCTAGGTTAGCTATAAAAATAAATAGTGTCCTACAGGAAAATAAAACTGTATCATTTGTTGTTATCTTTCCACTGAACAGAAATCTTGCAACTTCACAATGACTGATTTTTTATATTCACCTATAAATAGCAAGTTAAATAAAGGTACATTAAATTTAAATAATATTAAATAATCTTTAGTTACAGCTTAAAATAATGTTGCAGTATGACATCGAAAGGAAATGTTATCCTAAATTTAATTGAGTTTAAGTTTTAAATACTTTGAAAAAGATCGATGATGTGTCATTGCAAAAGATATAGGTTCCCTTATTTGACTATGAGCCCCACAAAGTGAAGAACTCTTCACACTGAAGGTTTTAAACTACCAGTCATTTTAAAAGCTCAAGAAATTCCTACCAAATTGCCTTCTCTTCTATCTTTGAAATTTGATTATGTTATGTATTTAAATGCAGCCCTATTGATTCTGTGATTGATTATTCAAGGTGTTATTGTTTACTGTTTTAGTTTTCGTTTTATTCTCTTTCTATCCAGTCACTGTCATTATAATTAATATAATCACAATGCTTTAGCATATACAAATTAACAGAGATGAATAAATACTAATGTGCTTAGATGTGGCAATTTTCATAATTAAATATGAATAGCTAATATAAAAAATTAAAGAGGAAATATGGTAAATTAAGTGGATAGTGATCTGAATATTTTAAGCCAACAAATATCATAGTTCTATTTCTTTCAGGTGTTATTTATCCCTAATATGGGTATTACAGTGTATGATATCATAAGCAATTGTTAGTGTAGAAAGAGACTGAAGCACTAGGGGTAAAAATGGTTTCTTGGGTGGGATATGGATATTTAATTTTAGCCTGAAGAAAACAATTAGGAAAAAAAACTTGAACTAAGTTAAAGCTTGTTTATATTTCAAGTGGCAGGGGAATATTAGTCAAAAATTGAAAAAGTGGTGTGAAAACATACCTGGACAATTTTATTTCAAAATAATAGAAGTTTGAAGTAAGTGAACCACTTTTTTATAGACTTGAAAGCCAGGATAAAATTTTTTTTTTTTGATTTGACTTTATAAGTGCTGGAAATAAGACTATTATGCATTAAAAACCTAAACTGAGCTATGGATGAAAGGGACTGAAATTAGATGGAGTAGTGAGAAAGTCATTGCAATAACTCAGGAAGGAAGCTGTGAGCATTTGAATTGAAGTGAAAGGACACATCTTAGACATTTTGATGGATCTGTTTACTGGGTGTGATGACTGGTTATAAGAAATGAAAAGAAGATAAGAATCAAAGATAAATCTAAGATGTTTGAAAGTAGTTCGTGAGCTGAGCTGAACAGTGCAGTGTGTGGATCGAGAATGGGGTCAGGTCTGTGAACTCAATTTAGACAGAGTGCATGGTTTGGAGCATTCAAAATGTGAGGTAGATGGCAGGGAAAAGGCTCTAAGCTGGCAAAGAAATCAGAGTTCAAGATATAAAATTGAGAATTAGGCATCATTCAACATGTCAAAGTGGGGGATGTTTTTCACCAATATAATACGGAAGAAGGTGGTCAGATGGCAAGGTTTCAGGGTGCAAGAGGAAATGGAGGATCAATATCAAACACCAGTTGTTTTAAGGAGAAGCAGAAGAAAATACAATGGGAAAAGAATTTTAGATTTGGCAAGAAGAAAGTCATTCTTGGCCTTAAGAGAATAGCTTCATTTAGAGAGCATGGAACATATAAAAAAATGGAGAGCTGAAGAAAAGAAAGCCATATGTACAGATATAGACAATGCATTCAAGTAAGAGAAATAATTGTGGTTAGGGAACGGGTTTTCCCAGGAAAGAGGATGTTAAAGAGTGCAAATTAAAATATGAACAAGGAAAATACAGCTCAAGGAGTGCTTAGGGTTACAGTAGGGAGGAGACAATTCCCTCTGCCTTTGGGAAAGAACAGGTTCTAGATATTAGGGGTGGTTTCAGAAAAAGATACTCTTTTCCAAATTCATGTAAGAAAACTGCTAATATGAAATATTAAGGAAAAATTGAATGTACACTTACTATGGAGTGACACAATGCTCAAGAGGTAAAAGGAAGTGGGAAAGAAAAACAAGATTTTATATAGTAAGTGTCTATGGATATAGTAACTAAGCATGAGGAGATCACTTGATGTCCTTTCTTCCTACTCATTGCTATGGGGAGTGCAAGTTCTCAGTGAGAACTCAGTGCCTCATATATGCCAGGTATGTGCACTTCCGCTGAGCAACAGCCTCAGCCCCATCCTGTATATTTTATGGTGTAGCCCTGCAGGTGAAGAGGTTTGGTTAGGACCAGTACTGGCGTGTCTGGGTTGGCATGTCTTTCTCATTCTGGAGTACATTTTAGACAGCCAACTTGCACATGCATTACATATTTTTCACTTTGTCTTACTCATAGAAATTTTAATTTTCTCGTAGAAGAGAAAATTCACCTTCTTATAGGGGAAAATAATGGTGTTAGTTATCAAAGATTCACATATTTTGGAAATTAGGAAATTTTCAAAATGTGAAATGAAAGAAAAATCTTGGATCACGAAAGGGTACAAGCCGTGCATTTAGCACTTCACTATATGTCTAACTTAAAAGCAGCTAGAAATGCCCACCAAGGACCATCACAGAGTATTTCTGCCAGCAGCTGAGGATTTACAAAGTTGATCCATAACAAACTCTGTCATTTGATATTAACCATCTTTATTTTAAATAGGCATTACATTGGTAAGGAAATAGACAAGTGACTAAATTAGCTCTTGTTTTATGTGTAATATTTCTAATTTCTATAAATTTCTGAAGGTTAGAATTTTATTTTAAGATGCAGAAGTGAAACCTTGGAAAGGTTAAGTATTTTGAGATACAATCTAGCAGAGTTTTAGGTCAGGATATTTTAAAACTCAAACTGGACCTGTGTTATTCTGCTATTGCAAAGGTCAAGTTCTTTTATCCCATTATACTTTCTCTTTAGAATTAGTATATTATGAATTCAAACACTGTTTTACTTTCATTTTCTTGTCTGGAGTATTGAATTGGCTTTCATATTAGTGATGTTTGTTTACTTTAATCTGATTGATTGAACCTACAGAGTTTCTTGTAATTTCATTTCTGATTTTTATACACACCAAGGAATACAAATATGGAATGCTCAAATATTATTTCCTCAACCAATAACTTTGCATTGCATAGACCATAGATTTGCACAACAAATCTGAGGGCCAAAATAATTTTAAATCCTCTATATTTTAGACATGTGCTTTGTTTGGACGCTTTAGTATCATTCATGTGGGCAGGAGCCTGTCTAGATAGAGATGACTGTTTGAAATTGTAATGACTGCAATTGACCTTCAATAAGTTGAGACAGGTATGCATATTACAGAAATTATTTTCTGAGGGGATTATCAAAAGAGTGGTAAGAACTAATGTTTCATAAATAAAATTTGTGATAAATCTAAGTCTCTGTGCTTACATACATGGGGCAAGCTTCTTAGAGTATAGACACTAAACACAACATTATGAATTTTAATATAAATCGTAAGCAGGCAGCAATAAATGAAAGTAATATTTAACCCCTTTCTTTAATTTTTCTGAACAGTTATTTCTGCTATCTTATAGAAAATTAATGAAAGTTAGCTCTCCAGATTTGATGAAATATTTTGAAAACTGATAGTTTTATCATCTTTTATCTTATAAAATTTGTGATTCCCTTGCAAATTAAATTGTGGTATTTACCTAAGGTAACTGCTTCTGGGTGGGGTGATTTTGAAAAGCTAATGAATTAGGCTTATATTCTAGACATGATTTTCCACAAATAAAGAATGAGTATGTTTTTCATTTGAAAAACATAGAACTAAATCATGAAAAGTAGAACTATATTAAATGAGCTGAACACAGGCAGAGGTGCAGAGGAGCAGAGCTTCTTAAAAGGACAGGTGGTGGCATAGTTCAGTGCCAGCTCTCTCCATGACTGTGCAACCTCAGAGAAATCCCTCCTGCTTTTGAAACTTGTTCCTCATCTGAAGGATAAAAATAATATTACCTATATGATATTTATATAGTGACTACCATGAAAAAAAATAGAATTCATCTCAAATTTCAGAAACATAAATAATGATTTCAAAACATTGGATATTGTGATAGTAGCTATTGGATATTTTGTTCACAGTTGCACTTAAAAACATTTTTTTCTTACGAAGCTTTTAAAGAACATGAGAAAATTTGAGACTCTCTCAAAATAATCATTATCTGTCATCAAATTACATTATCAACATTGTCATTTATCACCTTTGACTCTAACTTGCTTTCTCTAACCACACTTAGGTGTCTGTGTTTGTGACTAACAGAGGACATACTCACTCGAGTCAACTTTACAGCTTTCCTCTTGCTTCTTTCCCAAGTGTAAGAAGCCTTGTGGAATCTAATGATGCTATTAAAGGTGCCAAACCCTAGGGCTATTTTTTCCTGACACAAATTTCTTGGCTCCTTTACCTTGGAAGACAAGTGAGAGGCCATGTTGTGTTCTCATCTCAGCTTGTCTTCTTTGGCTGGAAATTTGCATATTATGAGGAATTTGGAATTAGTTCATTTATAGAGACCCCTTCAGCTTAGGGATTAGAAATCAAGGATTAGACCTGTAAGAGGCTTCACCAAGGTTGCATGGCTAGCTGGTGGCAGAACTGAGGTCAAGACCCATGCCCTCCTGACTCTCAAGGCAATACAATTCCCTCTAACCCCCTGCTGTCTCTGTGCTGGCTCTGCAGCTGACATCCTACCCTCAGATTTCCTTTAGGTACACAGTTTTCTGTTAAAACAAAACAGACCAAAATATAAAACTCTGTTTCATTCAGGCAAAATAAACTTTCCCATTCTTTCCTTCTCTCTTCATGCCATTGCCTACTGGATAAGAGCCCAAGTTGAGACCTAAGTCTTGAAGTTAGAGCTAGCAGCTGCCCTTCCAAAACCTATAAAATTAAGTTAGATGGATTAAGTATGCAAATACAGGTGTTTGCTGTAGTCCTGAGAAAGTGTTGGGTAGTTTAGTTCTTTCCTCTTCCTGGTATGATCCCTTTATAAAAGTATCCACTTCACCTTTTGAATATAGCTCTAAGGATATTTTTTGTGATTTTTTTGTGTGTGTTGGCGGGGGGCGGGGGGGGGGNGGTGATGGTGCTGGGGATCGAACCCAGGGCTTTGTGCATATAAGGCATGCACTCTACCAACTGAGCTTTATCCCCAGCCCTAAGGCTTATTTTTAAAAAAGGACATGTTTTCCTTTTTCTCTTCTCCCTTTCCCTCTTCCTAACCTGCAGGGAGGAACAAGATTCTCCCCCTTCCTAACATGAAGGGAAGAACAAGATTACCTTGAGTTATCTGTGCTCCGCAGGAAGGAGCTGTCTGCCTGAGGGTCTAGGAAGTGAATATTTACCAAATTAACAAGTGAATACTAATACACCATCAAGATGCCCAGAGACCCCCTCTCAGGGCACACCTGGAATGTAGCCTTTGAATAGCTCCTTTAACATCCCCCTGTTCCTCCTGATGGGCAGAATCCCAGCCTCAGGGACAGGAGCCCCCTGTGTTTCTTCTTTGCTAACAAAACAGTAAAATAACTTTTTCTCAAAACTATGTCTTCATTATTAAATTGGCATTAATTGGCATTGGGGACAAGGACCAAGCTTTCAACTTCTTGCAGACCCTTGACTCTTTTCATTTCCTTTTCTTGGTATAAGCATGCTTTAAAATTACTGTTCAGGGGGTTGGGGCTGGGGCTCAGTGGCAAAGTGCTTGCCTTGTATGTGTGAAGCACTGGGTTCGATCCTCAGCACCATATAAAAATAAATAAAGACATTGTGTGTCCATCTACAACTAAAAAAAAGAGTTTAAAAAAAATCACTGTTCAGGGAAAATTCTCTAGTCTAGTTCAATTAATTATGAGAATTCCCTATCCCTGTATTTAGAAAGGAGAATTTTGATGTTCAAAAATTTATCTTTGGATTTTGGAACAAAATATATTTTTAAAGAGACAATGCTTTATGAACAAGACCTCCAATCATGCTAAGCTTAACTGTTTGTGAAATTTTAGTTTTTTATATTTTGTGTAAAAGTGAATTATAATAAAACCAGATTGCTCAAAGTTAGTGAAAAGGCTGAACTCAACTGTGAAATAGTAGTGTGGGTAGTTGAAATTCCTGAGATACATTTCTGAGTCAGGGCCAAAGGGCATCATTTCACAATTCTGGTTTAAAAAGTCTTTCCCGTCATGTCTTCCTTCAAGAAGGGAAGCTACCCAAAATGAGAAGAAGGGAGGAGTGTGGGGAGAAACGATGATTCATGACCACAACTTCCAGCAGTAGAAGAATCCATTCGCACAGTTGTGTTTTTCTTGCTAATGAATCACTGCTGTTTTCTGTTTGGGGAGTAGTGCTTTTCCACACCTGTAATAAAGAAATGCTGTTTGAGAGCTGGCTTCTTGGGTAGAGTGCCAGGGTGTTTTGTGACATGCTCTAGTTCCAGAAACCTCTTAACAGAAAAGACTGCATTCATATCCTAGACTTGTGGAGACTGTGCTTCTCTGAGGGCAAACTGTGCTCCTCCTGGAAGGCTTTTGCTCCTGGCGATGTCTGGGCCTGATTGCATCATGTCACTGTCACTGTCAAGCAAAACAGATTTGATGGGGAAATTGTCCATGTTGACTCTGTTCGATTTAAAATGGATGAGAAGCTGGGATTGTGGCTCAGTGGTTAGAACACTTGCCTGGCACAAGTGAGGCACTAGATTTGATCCTCAGTACCACATTAAAATAAATAAATTAAAGTATGGTGTCCATCTACACTAAAATTTAAAAAAATAAAATAAATAGATGGGGACAAATAAGAAGGGATAGCTTTAATGTTTTGCACCATAAGGAAAATGTATCATATTTTGAATTCAGCCTCTAGGCAATATTTGTCATTTATGCTTTGAGCTTTTCAAGAAGTTTGAACTTTGGAAGAAGATACTAGTTACCTGTTTTCCCAGTTAGCCTTGATCTGCAACTGTAGAGTTATGAAATTAATTTAAAAAACAGTCAATTTTTAAAAAATGAATTTTAAAATGAAGTAATTTGACCTCTGGAGATCTTGCATTTACCTGTACTGGCCTGGAATTGTTTTATTTATAATTCTTTTGCCCCATCATTTTGCCTCCTATCATTGTCTGATAAAGCATTAAAAAAATTTCTATGTCAAAAAACTCTCTATGAAGTTTATAGATAAGGTTCTTTGCTGTACTACTTTGAAGATGCATGAGAATATGGTAACTCATTTTCATGTTTTTCCAATTATATGAATTATTATTGCTTCAATAGAGTTTTCTGATAAGGAACCAGCCATTATTATTTAGAAATTTAAACATTTCATCTATGTGAACTAGCATACCGAATACTTTCATGAGATTCCTTTTCCCCCAAAAAAGGAATCACATGGAGCTGGGGTGAGATTCTCCTTTCCATTCTAACATAAAAAAGCCTTCAATTAGGCCCTTAATTTTATACACAATTCAATTTCATTAGTGTATGGAAATAACTATGCAAAGGGATTCTTTTTGAGAGTAGAACACAGTCCCTCCAAAAGAACTCATAGGCTGTGAATTTAAAATGGGAGACCAGCACAAACACTGTTTTTTTTTTCTCCCCCTAATAATGCCAAGGCAGCTGATTAGCTCGGAATCCTGACTTTCCAAGTTCTACAAACAGCAGAAACAATTCCCCTGCAGAGAGGTTCTGTCTCAGTGGACATGAAAAAGACTCTGTACCAATAAATTGTGAGGGATTAGATGGAAGCTCAAATAATCTCCTTAAGGTTTATTACATTTGTTTTCTGAACAAATGGTAAGTGGATCTTAGAAATATTATTTTAGCTTGTGTGATATTTTACTTAAAAACCACTTTAAGCCTAGTCATAGTTCCAGATAGCCAGGATGGAAATTTCTCAACTCACTGTGAAGGTAAAACTAAAATTTATAGCTGAGAATTTACCAGGATTTTGTTGTATTCTGGAAATTTAGAACATTTTAGAACCTCTAATAGTTCTGGATATGGAGTACAGATATAGTATGTAGTATCTAGTATGTAGGCCTGACGTGGCTCTACTATAAGAAAACCAATTTTGTGCAACAGGCATAATCAAATGAGAATAAAAGATGTCAATCACATCAACACTTGTCCAAGTGGATTCTATGGCTACATAACATATTCTTAATTCATGTTCCTTGAAGCAGACTCATTATTATCATTAGCAATTGTAACAAAAAAAATAAAATAGTGACCATTTTCTATGGAGATATTACTTCCTAATTTATTGCTGTGGATTGATGTTTCCAGGCAGATAAATATACATGGATTTTGGGTGATCTTGTTCATGAAAAATTTCAGTGATAACGCAGTGGTACATCTCAAATTATAAGACCTTATTTAAATTTTTTTTCCTTGTATATCTTGGCCAGGGACTAACATGTATCTAAATTTCCCATGATTAAGTATCATGCAAGACAGATTCAAGCATCTGATGCATGGCCTTTGTGGATTATTTTAGTTCAAACATAATGTCCCTGCATCATCTGGGTTTGAGTTTTCATTAAATTTAGTAAATATTTACTTAGCACTAAACACATGGCAGGTGTTTGCCATGTGTTTAAGCAACCTAAGTTTCAGGGATCCTTGTGAGTTTACAGCAGAACAGAAGTTGGGACAAAGGCTTTGTGTCTTCAGAGTGGATGTGTTCCTGGAGTTGCAAGAGCTAACAGAGTCTCTCAAAAACAATTTTTTTTTGAGCTATGAGAACCTTATCTTTGTAACTTAAGTAACATTATTTTTTTTTCTCCAAGTCACATGTTTAAGTACAAAATGGAGATAATATGTTACATGGTGGCTACACTGAGGCAACATCCTTTTCCCCCAAAGAAAGCAATCACATGGAACTGGGATAAGATTCTCCTTTCCATTCTAAGGTAAAAAGCCTTCAATTAGGCCCTTAATTTTATATACAATTCACTTTCTGAAGTGAGACTTAAATTTTGCAATACATTTGTAGAAAGGCCTATTACATTTTAATCTTTTTTCCACCAGCAGTGGATATCTATACTACACAGAAGCCCAGGCCAGCCACTACTAAAAATAAACAAACAACATAATTTGGGTGGATGCTTTAGGCAGATAGATATTTCTTAGATTATAATTTCAGCTTTGATATATTTTTCCCAGCAGTGAGACAAGAGGGTTGTGGGAAGAAAGTGTAACTCCATTAAAGGCAGGAAGCACAGAAGCATGCAGACCAGGGAAGACTGAAGAATCTAGAGAGAAAGCCTAAAACAAGGGTGCTGGAATTTCCCAATTAAGGAGGAGCAGGTGCAGTAGAATGAGAGAGTGTAGGAGTGAGTGGTGAAGGAGGGGGTCTGGGTTGGGTTGGGTGTTCTCCAGTCAAGTCACCTGCTGAGGCTGGAGTCGGGTAGGAGAGATGGACTGGGGCCAGTGCTCAGGAAAATGGGTTATAACATCCCAAGGAAGGAAAATTTGCCAAGCAACAGTGAAATCTCCCTTGAAATTAACATGAGTTTGTAATACTCCAAGGTACATGTTTGTCTCTTTATTTACTTATTCAATTGTTGCTTCATTCTAATTATAGCTATTTAATCTATTTTTGCCACATGAGAAAACCACTGGTCATTTTTCTTTTAAGGATATACTTTTGTTCTGTAAGACCTTTAAAGACTTAATCATTGGTTTCAGTTCATTAAGAGAGCATCAAAGATAGGCCCTGGGAATGTTTTGCATAGTTTTTTAGGTTCTATGTATATAGATCATGTTTATGTTTTAAAAATATTTGGCGTGTTATCTAAGTAGTTAGAGCTGACAGTGCTTGGAAGAAAGATGGAGAAAAGAAGGGAGGAGAGAAGAGGGAAAAGAGAAATAGAGCATGGACCAGGAATTTGGGGGCATCCTCTTCACAAATTTCCTTTGCTAATGAGGAAATATGCATAAAAGAGTTTATATATCTGAGCAGTCCTTGGATACAGGAAACTCTTTTTAATTTTCTAATGCCTTCTTTTATTTTTAAAGATAACTATACCTATAATGGTGGATATGATTCAATAGCAAGAACAGGGCTTTTGGAGTTGGATGCTCCTGACACTGTATATAAAACCTTTCAATAAATAACTACTGTTGATGTGTTTTTAACAGTTTATCCAGGCCACTATTCTAAGACCCATTCTTGCATAGTAGGAGCAGGAGTCAAGAAGAGGACTAGAAAATAAGGGCTCTACATTTAGAGTCCTGGGTACCACCTATGGTCCTCCTTATTATAACAGACAAAAGCAGAAGCACAAGTCAGAGCTGTGCAAAGATAAAGGTGGGTATATGCTCAGAGCTGCACTAGGCAAAGTAATGGAGAAAGTAGAATTTATCACTGATGGACTTAAATCACACACACACACACACACACACACACACACACACACACAAAGCCATCTGTGAAAAAGAAAGAAAAAGAGAAGAGACAAAAACCCCTTTCATCCTTACACACAGTTCTCTTTTCTCTATGTAACACTTCACCACATCACACAGAATCCATGTCACTCTTGGGTTTCAATTCTTTTAACTTCTTGCCAAATTTCTTAAACACAACGAAGATTTCATGTGGAAGGTTTCTCTGCATGTTGCAGAGGACTCTTGCTGGTAGATCAGGCTGCTTTTCACCTTCACCTTGCCCCAGCACAGTACTTTTTTCTTTGAGTTAGGAAATTCTAGCTGTCTTCACCCACATTGTTAAGAATGCCAGAAGAGGGCTTCAGTGCTACTTTACCACCTTCCTGCTCGAGTCGTATTTATTTCAGACACATAGGAAGACAGTCTAGACTTCAGCATCCCCTCTTTCTGTCTGCCTGCCCTTCTGATCACTTCACAGTGCCGTGAAGTCCTGTGTTTTTACGCAGCCTGCTTTCATGTGAAGACAAAATAGACATTGCAGCTCAGCCCTGAGCAGCTCCTGACTACACAGAGGAGGCCTTGGCCTGCAAAATGCATCACTCTCTTTGGTTTCTAAAACTCCCCAGAACCTGGTTGCGGGGGAGTGCAAGTCCCAGATGCTTTACTGGAAACAAAACCCGGCTTCTCACTAGAGTCTTTGCCATTTTATGAAGAGAAGTTGGAAAAACAACTGTGAGCACATACTGATGTCTAATATGTAAATAAATTATACCTAATAAATTCTCAGAGGGCTATTAGCTTCTTTCCAATCCAATAAAAACTGCCTCATTCTTCTACTGGGCACAAATGATGATGTTCCTTGGAAAATTTCCAGGTAAATAGTTTGGAATTATGGGAAGGGCTCTCAGGGCATCAATAATGCCTCCCCTGAATTCCAGGAAAGGATTACCTCTCAGTCACTTCTCACTTGTCTCATTTAATTTTTTATTTTCTGGAAAGATGTCTAAATAGTAGTGCATGGAAATGTTTATGATATGTTAAGTGAAAGCAAAAATAGAATTTTATTTGTATTAGATTAAAATTATGTAACAGTCTGCATGGATAAGATAAAGATTAGAAGGGAGCATGGCAAGTCACTTGGATGTAGAAGGTTCTCAATAAAAATTGATGAGTAAACTCTTAATGCACACAAAGAAGAAATAATGATTATTAAAGTGGTAGAGGTGATGAGATTATTTCATTTTTCTTTGATATCGATTTGTAAAATGAGTTCTTAAAAACCAGTTGGGTAGGTGAATTTATTATTGAAATACTATCTTCTTTATAACTTCACCTGCAATTTACAGTTCTTCTTATATCTTCTCTCTATTGAACATTAGTCACTGTGAACATCTAGTCACTGTGAACATTAGGGTTGTTCAGTTCACAGAAGACAGAATACCAGGTATGTGTCACTACACTCTCAAATTCAATATTGCCCAGCAAGAGACCTATTTAAGGTGTTATGTAATGAGATATCAAAATTTTGGCCCTGCAAATTAAAATAATTAAAAGTGATACTTTAATTTTGGTTTTCATAGATATGTTCCACTGTTTAGAACTTGGCCCAAAGTGATTGCAGTTATCTGGATAAACAATATTTCCAGGATTCTTGGTCACTTGTACATTAGAGTCAATGTGCTTGCCGGATACTTTGTAAAGATTAGGTTTTGTGAAGGGACAAGAAAGAAAGCATGAGGATTCTCTAGGTGGAAGTGGATTTGAGACAGGTTGAAGAAAGAAAGGTACAAAGAAAGTCGACCAAATTGCTACTTCCAAAGTTTTGCCCAGTGCTCACCCTGCTCTCTGAGAATAGGCGTCATGACCGAGTTGTAACCAGGACCACTAACAGGACCGGTAAAGTTGCTGCACAGTATCCAGTTGAAAATGTGATTGGGGATTAACGTTTTACTGCAGCAGTGATTGAGGGTGAGGAGAGTAATATCCAAGCTGCCTTATGATCCTTGGATTCCTGAGCCATCAGTGAGTCTATTTAAGGATTAGGACTTGAGGAGGATTTCACTGGGATTTAGTAGTCAGAATACATTGGTCTGGATTGTGGCACCTTTTAACAGGTACTAGGGGAGTATTGGGAGAATATGAAGATCAGTGTCAGGGCTTATAATATGGTTTTCTACTATAGATTATGAATCTATAGTTTGTAGTTTTCTCTGCCAATAACAGAAAAGAATCTGATACTTTTCTTGATTAATTTCAACTTTTTGACTATATATTAATGTTTAGCCAACCCAGATTGCTTCCGTATAGTAATCAATCATCTGTACATTCTCAGAAAAGAGACTATTTTATTACTGAACAGGAATAATCTCATGGCTCCACTTGTAAGTGTCAGCCATGTCCCATACTGGCAATGGAGTCAGAGTCACTCTGTGTGAATTGGGCTGACAACAAAAAGACCACACAAAGACAAAACACCTTTTGGGGGGATCAAAGAGGGCTCTGTGACCTCAGGGGTCAGCTCCTGTGCGCTGGAGGGCAAGAGGAGCAAGGGAGGCAAGAGGAAGGAGAGTGAGCACACCCCAAACCCTCCATTTATTGGAGAGAAGACATTTGATAGATTATTCCACCTAAATAAGGCAAGGGATAGGGTTTCAAAGGGTGGAGTCTTGCTTAGTAATGTCTTGCGGTCAACAGATTGACTGACATCTTGGCAAGTCACACCCGTCTCAGGTGCTGTGTGGGCTCCCAGGCAGAGCAAGAGGAAAAGCACACTTGTGTCGCATACAGTCCAGTTAGTATGAATGCCAGACCAGTCCCCTCATACACTCCAATGTGCAATGCTCACCCACACAGCCCATGGATGGCTCACAACAGGGAAGAATTTAATTAATTATCTAACTGGTCCTAATTTGAAATAATCCAAGAATGAGACCAGAGAGGATCTGAACATGAAGGAACCTGAAAGTGCTGTGTTTCTTGGTTAAAGAAGGTGAGTGTGTATGTGGCACATATGCAGTCATGAGTGTGGATACCGAATGAGAAAACAAGACAAATGTACCATGTAGTATCATGGTAAACGTGCCAGGCATTATTTTAAATGCTTTTCCCATTAACTTCTTAGATTGACAGCACTGGTAAATACCATTATTATTCCCAATACATAGATTTTTTTTCAAATTGAATAATTAAATCACTGACTATGATTTCTTAACCATAGAAAAGCAGAGAGAAAATTAAGGGAAATTAGAAGAGAGGGAGAAGCTGTTTCTTTTTCAGAGCTGTTTCTAAGCATGACAAAAGGAAAGCTAATAGCTTTGGTGACAGCAGCAGCCCTTCTCTTGGTCAGTATTGGAAAACTAGATAGTAAACCATGTGGCTATTAGGTTGCCAGTTGATTTTATTATTTGTGTTACTTAAATACCACTGAAATATTTCAATAGTTGCACCAGATTGCATGGCTTATGATATGACATTAATCCACCCAACTGAGAATATTGCCCCAAATCATAATGGCACCTTTGATAGAATATCCCATGATGGATCTAAAACAAATGAAATATTGCTTTCACAGGCAAAAGAGCACCTGTATTAATACAGAGCTACACCAAAGAAATTAGATCCCAAGTATTGACTCCAGCTTCACAAATGTGAAATTTGGTGAGTAAATTTTCTTTCTTGCCAAACAAGTATATGTATGTGCACGCGTGTGCTTTCGCATATAAGCATGCATGTATATATGCAAGAAAAGAATATATCACCAAAAATAGTGAGTGAATGATGAACTGATTGTTTTTGTCTATTGACTTTTCAAAACTGTCCATAGTGAGCATATCTAATTTTATAATAAGAAATTTTGTACAAGTCAATCAGCCAATATTTATCACATGGCTACTAAATATATGGAATTGGGGGTTGGAGATATAGCTCAAGGGTAGAGTGCTTACCTAACATGTGTGAGGCCTAGGGTTCAATCTCCAGTGCCACAATAAAAAAAGAAAAAACTAAATATATGGTATTGTACTGGGAACTTTATAGAAGACATAACAATGTGTTACTGGTAGGATTTCCGTTGCCTCTAAACATTGCTCATGTTTTGTGGAGATAGGCATGACAAATGAAAGCATTATGTTAGTGTCACAGATTGTTATTTCTTTATAAGAGGAAAGAGCTGTCTGTAAGGGTTGGATTGTTCAAGGGAGATTTCAGAGGGGAAAAGGAATCAAGTTATACTTAAAATAGCAAGGAGACCAAGCAATCATGGACTGAAACCCCTGAAAACCACCATGAGCAAAAAATAAAACTTTCCTCTTAGGTGTTTTGTCACAGCTACTGCAAGCTGATTAACACACACAGATTAGTGAGGACCACATGGAGTCTGGTTACATAGATGGGTAGATAATTTGACTGAATCATATTATGGTGTGTATATATAGGTCATTTACAAAGATTGATTCAATAATTGCAAATTCTATATTCCTGTGTTTAATCCAATGAAATGGAATCTTTAAACAAAAGTCATATATCTGGCCTACTTGGCATTATTTAATTAAACTTAGAGACTTATGCCTCTTTGAAATACCAATTTTCAGAATACCAGCTCAAGCACTTTGTGCACAAGTACAACTTTGAAGCAAAACAGGCACTGTGTTATGTAAGTGATCAGAGCACGGTGCACGGCCTCCTGAGGCCTGCTGTCCTTAGGGAAATACAGAGGTGGAGGAAGTGTGCTTCTACCACCATGAAACATTCTACACCATGAAACTCTCCACTGCTATGTGACACTTAGTCACCTAATGAATAACTTGTGCAAATGGGGGTAGATAAAACATTCCAATTATCTGCCTGCTTGAGATGTCTTCCCTTTCTACTCATCTAATAACATTTGTAGCAAAGGATTGGCCCCTACAGTTTTGGAGACAAAATAATACACCCTGGAAAGCTGATGGAGCATTTGGGCTAGCCATTTTTTTCAGCTGTTGAGTCTGATTATGGAAATGAAAATTAAGAATTAAGGAAATAATAAATTCAGGCCAAATAAGATTCAATTAAGGTAGCTCTTGAATTTCAAAATTTTAAAGAAAAAAACTACCAGAAATATCTTGTACTTCAAGAAATAAATCTAGTAGAATAAAAGTGAGAGATATTTCTAGTGAGATTTTGAATGTTTAGTATCTATTTGCATAAATAATATTTATTTCGCATATAATTTCAACTAGAAATTATGATTTCAAAATAATTTCTGTCACTTATAGGTAGTAGAGTTCTTTAAGTAGGTTGAACCAGCATTGTGGGAGTCAACGTATTCTTTAAAGTTTGCACAACTATGATTCATGGTCTTAATCCATCATTGATTAGGAAGGACAGTATCTTTTCTATGATTTGTGGATATTTTCAGGGATTTGTGCACCTCATTCCAATTCACAATTTCTCCCACAATTTGACCAGCATAATCTTCTGAGGCTTGTGTTGATTGAAAGGGCTCCATTTCTGTCTTTACATGTACAGTATGATGCTTATTCAGCCCATTATCCCTTCTATTCAGGTTCATTAACCTTTGATTATTCTCAACAAACCATAAAGATATTGATACATACTATTTGGTGTTATAGCCAGAATAGTAAGTATTGCTCTATGGCTCTACATCTTTTAATCTAAGCAAACTTAGATCAACCAAGGTCCTTATTAGGTAATGATCAAGTTTATCATGTCATCGTCACTGGCCATACATTTATTGTTTTGTTTTTATTTTTACTTTTTTTTGTAGAGCTAGGGATTAAACCCAGCTCTTTATACATGGGAGACAAGCATTCTACCAACTGAGCTATATCACTAGCCCAGTGCCTATACATTTATAATAGTGTTTTATAATTATACAAATTAAAACTGAAGGATTTGGCAACTGGTTAATTCTATTAATGATTGACACCACAGATATTCGGTATAAGTTTCTGACTCTTTCCATTATCATTTTTACCTCTACTTGCCTCCTCAATGATAGTTGGTACTATAGTAGATGAACCATTTACCCACCTTTAACTAGAAACTTATGTGGATCTGACCATTTCCTCGTTATATTTAGCTGGTGTTTCTTCAATTTTATAAGCCTATCAATTTTATGATAACAACTATTAACATGAAATCAGCAGCCATACCTTAATACCAAACACCTCTCTTAAATCAATATTAATTATAGCTGTACTTTTATTATCATCTCTTCTAGTACTAGCATCTGACATCACCACAGTATCAACGACTACAACCTTTTTAAAAATTTGTTATTAGTTAATTATAATCATACACAATAATGGGCTTCATTGAGATAAATTGGTGCCTCCACATTGCATATTTAGGTATTATTTTTATCTGCATATTTACCCTATTTCTCCCTCCTCCCTCTCCCTACTTCCCATCCTTGAGTTTACTGGACTCCCTTCTATTTTCATGAGATCACTTTGTTTTATCCTTTTTATCTCTGGTTTCCACATGAAAGAAAACACAGGACCTTGACTTTCTGAGTCTGGCTTATTTCACGTGGCATGATGTTGTCCAGGTTCATCTACTTTCTTGAAAATAATACAATTCTATTTTTCTTTATGGCTGAATGAAACTCCATTGTGAATACATACCACATTTTTTTATCCACTCATCTTTTTGATGGACATCCAAGTTTAGTTCCATAACTTGGCTATTGTGAATTGTGTTGCTATTAATATTGGCATACATACGTAGCTATAGTATGATGACTTTAATTCTTTTGGATAAATACTGAGGCATATAACTGGATCATGTGGTGTTTCCATTCCTAGTCTTTTGAGGAAGCTTTGCATTGATTTCCAAAGTAGTTAAACTAATTTATAATCCCACAACATCATGTATGTGCTCCCCTGTCCTTGACAGTATTTTGTAGTGTTTGTGTTCTTATGATTGCTGTTCTAACTGGAGTGAAATAAATACCTCAATATAATTTTGATTTGCATTCTCATTAATTCTAAAGACAATGAGCATTTTTCACATATTTATTGGCATTTGCATTCTTTTGAGAAATGTGTGATTAGTGCATTTCCCCATTTACCAATTGGGTTATTTATTTTTCATTCTTTATTATTTTAGGATATCAATCCCCTGTTGAAGGAGTAGCTGGCAAAGATTTTTATCCCATTATCTAGGTTTTTCTTCACACTCTTAATTGTTTCCTTCATTCTGAAGAAGCTTTTTAATTTGATGCTATTTCATTTATTAATTCTTGGTTTTATTTCCTGAGTTTTCAGAATTTTATTGAGTAAGCTGTTGCCTCAGCTTATATCTTAGAATGTGAACCCTACATTTTCTCCTGGAAGATGCAGAGTTTCTGGTCTAATTCCTTATATTTAATCTGCTTTGAGTTGATTTTTTTTGTGCTGGATGAGAGGGAACTAATTTCATTCTTCTACATATTGATATCCAGTTTTCCAAGCACCATTTGTTAATACAGCTATCTTTTCTCCAACATATGTTTTTGCACCTTTGTCAAGGGTCAGATGACTATATCTATGTGTGTTTGTATCTGCGTCTTTTATTCCATTGGTCTCTGTGTCAATTCCTATGTGGGTACCATGTTATTTTTGTTTTTATAGCTCTGTAGTATAATTTAGAGTCGGGTGTCATGATGTGTCTAGTGTTGCTGTTATTGCTTTGGCTACTCTGGGTATTTTATTCTTTTGTATGAATTTTAGGACTTATTTTTCTAGTCCTGAGAAGAATATTACTGGTATTATGATGGGTATTGTATTGAATATGTAAATTACTTTTGATATTATGGCCATTTTAACAATGTTAATTCTCCCTATCCAAGAAAATGGGAACAAACTGTAATATTAATACTACTTTTTTCAAGTCAGCTGGATGAAGAGACCTAATTCTTCTTCTTTTTTTTTTTTTTTTTTTTTTGCTATCCGGAAGTATATTTTCTCACCGTACTCTGATTTGGGGTTATCTCACACATTCTAACCTATAATTCTGGAACAGAACCATTTGGTTATATAGGAATAATGTGAGTCATAACAGCAATTGGCCTTTTTTTGGCTGATGTTTATGGCAGGAATAAATGTTGTAGCACATTTTCACTGTGTTCTATCTAAAGGAGCAGTCTTCTCCATTATAGGAAGATTCCTTTATTGATTCCCATAATTTTCTGGTTATACATTCAACTCAATCTGAGCAAAAATTTATTTTACAATTATATTTATAGGTGTTAACTTTCTTTCCATAGTATGTTCTGGATTTATATTATGTTTTTTATATTTATATTTTATTATTTATATTCTGACTATCCTAATGCATATACCACATGGAATACCATCTCATCTATAGACTCACTATTTCTGCCAAGTAATAATCTGCCAAGTCTTTGCTTAAAAGGAAAGAGCCTCAGTAGAACTTTCAACCACAAATCTTTAATGACTTCACTTGTGCACATAACCATATCATTCATTTAAAGAACCCATTGACATAAAAGTTTAAGTTGATAAAAAAAAGGACATGAATCCCTATTCCAGGTTTCAAGCCAGTTCCATAACCATCATAACTTTCTCAACAAGTGAGATAATAACAACACAACTTTGTCAAAATTAATTACAGTTTTAAATTCTTTATCTCTTTATGGCACTTCAATCCAATTAGGATTTCCAAATTCATCATCACCTATTATACAAGAACTTTCACTCTTCCATCATCACACTTTGATAATTGTATATTTTAATTAGCTCTTGAATCCTTTATGTTATTTTATTAATACCAACAACTAAATTAACCTATACAAGTACTACAAGTATCTAGGAAGTAGAAACAATATGAACTATTTCATCTGCTATTATTTTAATCTTAATTGCTTTTCTCTCTTTACAAATCCTAATATGATGGATAAAATTAACTCTTCCCTAGCTGCAAAAATGCAGATTATCAAAGATATCAGAGTTATGAATATACAGGTTGCAAAGACCCAAATGTTGATTCCTATACAATTCCTATGAACAGACCTTAACCTAGAAGAACTACGACTACTCGAAACTGATAATTGTGTAGAGAGACGTATAGAAACACCAACTCACATATAATCTCATCCAAAGATGTTTTACACTTAGTGAGCACTTTCATCTTTAGACGTAAACACAAATGCTATTCCAGGATGTTTAAGTCAAGCAATCTTAACATACATGTGACTAACTTTGTAGTATAGACAATACTGAAAAATATGTGAGTCAAATCACAGCTTTGTACATATTATACTTGAATTAGTTCCACTGAAACACCTTGAAAACATAATAGCATCTATGTTATAATGCTATTGTCAAGCTTAACAGCACTAATGTTTTAAGACTGAGAGTAATAACATCTCCCTGAAATGCCACAACTAGATACATCAACATAATCTATTACTATTATCTCAATGATCCTAGCACTAATTTTCTTATTGTAAATTTAAAAAAACTTAAAATATACCTATTTTTAAAGTTTATTACCAAAGAATATTGAAGCATTAAAACATGAATTCTCTTGAGAAGGAAAAATGACTAAAAATTTATTCACCTCTGTTATTACCACTCCAATAGTGAACTATTTTTAAAAAAATTTTAGCTGTAGATGAACACAATACTTTTATTTTATTTATTTGTTTTTTATGTGATGCTGAGGATTGAACCCAAGGCCTCATACATGCTAGGAAAGTGCTACAACCCCAGCCCCTACTTATTATTTAAATCATTTTATTCCCAAACATCCTATTTCCACTCCCCACAGCTGAATTAATAATTGATTAACTTTTATTCAATAACTAGTGCAAAACATATTAAAACAAATAATATTGTATACTATCAGAGGACAAACTTGGTCCGTTGTGTTAATTTCATTAATCATTTATTAGTTCAATAAATTTATTGTGATTATTACCCACTCATTTATATCAACTACCCAAATATCAATAAACTTAGGTATGATTATTCCTTTATGAGCAGAAACATTAATTAGTGGCTTTTGCCACAAACCAATAGGATCATTAGGCCACTTGCTACCACAAAGAATACCTGTTCCACTCTTCTCCATAATTATAGAGACTTTTAGCTTTTTATTAAACCCATGGCCCTAGATATATGATTAACAGTCAATATTATAATTGGCCATGTACTTTATAAATTTAATTGGTGAATCTACATTAGTTTTATATTCATCAACTCTGCAATGGCCTTAATCACATATGCCTAGCCCTCCTCAAGAGTATGTCTTCAGCCAGGCATTGTGATGCATGCCTATAATCTCAGCAGCTTGAGAGGCAAAGCAGGAGGATGGAGAGTTCAAAGCCACCCTCAGCAAAAGCAAGGTGCTAAGCAACTCAGTGAGACCCTGTCTCTAAATAAAATACAAAATAGGGCTGGGAATGTGGCTCAGTGGTTGAGTTCCCAAATTCAATCCCAGGTATACACTCCCTAAGAAAAATCAAGTATATGTCTTCACATACACTTTGCTATTCCAGGATGTTTAAGTCAAGCAATCCTAACATACATGTGACTAACTCTGTAGTATGGACAATACTGAAAAATATGTGAGTCAAATCATAGGTTTCTTCATATTGTACTTGAAAACACAATAGCCTCTGTGTTATAATGCTACTGTCAAGCTTATTGTCATACACTTTGGTTGGACTACCTACATGATAATACTTAATGACCCACCAGATTCTTGCCTACTACATAGTTGGTCTGAGCCCCAGACCACTTATGGGACCATTATCAAGCCTGCTGATAACATCCAGTTTAGTGATAGGATTCCACTTTCATTCAATTGCTTTACTATCATCAGGCCTATTAAATAATACGTTAATAACATCAGTAATGACACTATGTGATCTAAGAAGGTATATTCAAGGCTAGCTCACATCAATTGTTAAAATAATAACTAAATTATAAATAAATAAAACTCCACATTATGGAATAATTCTTCGTTTAAAATTTTTTTTCTCCCTTTCAGGTTTTGCTCTGAGCCTTTTATCATTCAAGCCCAGCCCCCACCCTAGACTTAGGAGGCTGCTGACCATGAACCTATATTCATTCACTTAACACTTTAGAAGTAGCACTGTTTAATAACACATTGAGTACTACAGGCCTCAGGAGTATCAATTACCTGAGCCCAGCACAGCCTAATAGAAGATAACAGCAAACATGTACCTTGAACCATCTTTATCATAATCTTACTAAGCATTTATTTTACATTACTAGGAGTCTCAAAATTTTTGAAACATCCTTTAGCATTTCCAACTGTTTATGGTTCCACATTCTTCAGAGCAGTACACTTCCATGTACTACATTTAATGACAGTTCCTCCTTCTTTATCATTTGGTTCTCACGTTCACTAAGATTTCACTTCACATGGAGCCACCAGTTCAGTTGGGAAACCACTGCCTGATACTGATATTTGTTGATATTGTCTGAAATTCCTGCATGTCATTATTGATTGATGTGAATCTGTTCTTTAATCAATACAATCAACTTCAGTATTAGCCTCCCCCCAAAAAATTAACCTTCTAATAACCTTAATAATTAATATATCACTAGTACTTCTACTTGAGACTATTGTATTATGATTATCATAACTAAATATTTATACAGGAAAAATTAAGTCCATATGATTATGGATTTGATCTCATAGAATCTTACCATTTGCCATTCACCATAAAATTTTTCCTAGTAGCTATCATGTGTTTTGATCTAAAAATTGCCCTCCTACCATTATCATAAGCGTCTCAAATAAACAACCTAAAACACATTCACTATAGCATTGATTTTGATCATAATCTGAGTCCTAGGCCTAGCCTATGAATTAATCAAAAAAGAATTAGAATGAATTGAATATGGTAATCATGTTAAATTAAAATAAATGATTCTGACTCATTAAATTATAATATTTTATAACTGTCAATGACTTAAATTTATATTAACATTATTCTTCTCTATATTACATCTGTAATAGGATTATTATTATACAATCACATCAAATGTTTTCATTACTGTGTTTAGGAGGCGTAATATTATCATTACTTATTCTAGGAACACGTATACTTTTAAATACCTACTTTAAATGTATTCACCATAATACCAGTCATTAAAAGCATATTATGACTAGTAATGGTATCTAATACATATGGCCTGGACTATAGGCAAACCTTAAACCTCCTCCAAAGCTAAAAATGATTACACCCACAATTATTCTTGTATTTGTAAAATGATACTCTGAAAGCTCAGCAATCCGAATTAATACAACTATACCAATTCTAGTTTCATCAGCCTGTTTCTATTGAATCAATTTAGTAAAAATATCCTAAATTTCTCACTGGCTTTTTTCTCTGACCTTCTATCAACAACCCCCTTTAAATACTAATGACCTGACTACTTTCTCTAATAATTACAGTAAGCCAACATTACCTCTCCAAAGAATAAAATGTACACAAAAATGATATATCTCAATATTAATTTTTCTACAAATATTCTTAACAATTAGCACCATAGAACTTATCCTGTTATATATTCTATTTGAAGCAATATTAATCCCCTCTGTTATTACCTGATGAGGAAATCAAGCAGGATGATTAAATGCAGGACTTTACTTCCTATTCTATACACTGATTGGCTCATTATCTCTACTTGTAGCATTTATATTCCAAACTCCACAAGCTCATTAAACTTTTTAATAACCTACTACTGAATTCAAATACTATCATACTCCTGATCAAATGTCCTCATATGATTAGCATGCATAATATAATTCTTAGTAAAAGTGCCTCTGTACATCCTCTACCTCTGATTACCAAAAAGCACGTGGAGAAGCCCCAGTTGCTGGATTCATATTCTTTCAGCCATATTACTAAAATTAGGAGAGTATTGTTTAGACAAATTATTTGATGTTTTAAGTCCAGTAACTGGCTATATAGTTTATTCATTTATTATATTATCCCTATGAATAATAGCTATAATAAGCTGTATTTGTTTACAACAAAGTCGCTTATTGCAAATTCATCTATGAGTCACACAACAACAGTAATTATAACCATTCTATACAAATATCAGGATTAATAGGAGCTATAGTTATAATAATTGCCCATAGCCTCATATCATCAATATTATTCTGTCTCAAAAAATCAAGTATGAATGAATTCATGACTGAACTATATTATAAGCTCACAGACTACAAACAGTTTTTTCTTTATAGCAGAATGATAGTGCTGCCTAGCCTAATAGATCTGGCCTTATCACCAACAATTAACCTACTTGGAGTACCATTTGCAATTATAGTTCATTTTCATGAATTAGTTTTACTATTGTTCTAAGAGGACTTACTATACTTATTACAATCATGTCCTCTCTATATATATTGATTGTCAAAAAATGAGAATTTATAGATAATATTCACAGCATCAATCCATACCACACCTGAAAATATAATATTTGCATGTCTACATCTGTTGTTTAACTCCAAAATTATTCTAGGACTCATATGCCTAAGCATGTATATATTAAATGAAAGATGACATGGAACTCTAATAATAGAAGCTTAAGACTCCTTATTCCCTGAGATTGTATACAAAATTTAACTTGTGCCTCATATATAATAATATGGCTTTCTCAATTTTGAAAGGATAGAAGAAATTTGTTGGTTTTAGGAGCAAAAAAAAAGTGCAACTTCAAATAAAAGTAATTTATTTCTTTCCTCTATCATATTTTCACTCATCATCTTAATCCTATCAAATACCAAATACCATAACCTATACTAATAATGACAAATATACTATCTAGTCTCACTATATAAATGCTTTTATCTCATGTTTTTCCTGTCAGCCTAAGTCCAACCATAATATTTATCCATTCAGGCTAAGAAATAATTATTTCAAATTGGCACTGAATATTCATTCAAACCTTAAAACAGACACTTAGCTTTAGATGATCTCAATAACATTTGTGCCAATAGCACTTTTCATTAAATGAGTGATAGAATTTTCAATATGATATATGTGTTCAGACCCAAACATTAACTGTTTTTTCCAACCTTTCATCAGTGATAAGGAGTAGGAATAATATCATTTTTACTCAACTGATCATTGTATGGCTGAACATGTACAAATACAACAACTCTCCAGTGCATTTTATATAATTGAATTGCAGACACTGGATTTGCAAAACCAAGGACATGGTTTTTTATTAGATTCAGACACATTAGAATTTTGACAAACTTTCACACCTAACCACCTCCCTGATGAACTTCCACTATTCAGATTTCTACTGGCAGGAACTGGTAAATCCACCCAATTAGGGCTTCACCTATCATCACCATCAGCTGTTGAGGGCCCTACGGCAGTCTCAGCTTTACTTTACTGTAGTGCAATAGTTGTAGTGGGAACTTTCCTAGTAACCTGCTATTACCCCCTAGTAGAATGCAATGAAACACTAACAGTATGTCCAAGTGCTATTCACAGCAATCTGTGCCCTAACATAAATTTGACATCAAAAACATCATTGTATTTTACACTTCATAATAAATTCTTGTGATAGTTACTGTTGGCATTGAGCAACTATACCTAGCGTTTCTTCACATCTGCAATATACAATTTTTTAAAAGCTATATTGTTTGTATGCTCGGGATCTATTATCTACAAGAGTAATGACAAACAGTACGTTTGAAAACTAAGAGGCCTTTTTAAAGTTATACCCTTCACTACTTCTTCACATTATCAGAAGGCTTACACTAAGAGTCATGGCTTTCTTTTCAGTGTTCTAGATTTAATAATGAGATCCAAAAGCACATTCTATACCAATGCCTGCGCCCTCTTAGTTACATTTATCACCATCTCCCTATCTGCCATCTGTAGTTCTTGAATTATTTTCTCATACTTCTAGGACAATCTTAATTTTCTTGAATTATTTTCTCATACTTCTAAGACAATCTCAATTTTCAATAAAAACAATACTTTCCTAATTAATGTAATTAAATGTATTGCAAATAGTAGTGGTTTCTAGACTTTTTAAAAATTTTCAAAAATATTACTTTGAAAACCATTCCAAAACATTTTACCTAAGACTTTCATTGCAATTAGGCTTCATATAGCAGCTGAACTCGACCTAATGACACACAATCTCCAACTTGAAACCTTCACCTACATATTTAAATTTAATATTAGTGTCCAAGTTTCTTCCTAAAATTGCTTACTGATTATTGCCATATATAAACCTTTCAAGAAACTAAAACACCATAACTTTTTACCAGAGTTAGCTTGGTTGGAAAAGTAATACTCCCAAAACATTCCTCACTTTCAAATCATAGTTTCAATGAGCACCTCACATCAAAAAGACCTAATGAAATTGTATTTCTTTTCTTTCTTTATTTGACTAATACTAGCTATACTTCTAGCAATCTACTACCTCAAGTAATCTCAAAAACAAAAATACCAACAAATAGAGACCAACAAGTCACAATCATTAATCAGCTTCTGTAATCTATTATGCCATTACATCTATCTTCATGAAGACCACTCTCTACCCTCAAAAATACCCAAATATCTAAAATTTTCAAATCAATAATAATTGTCACATCATCAAAACTTATTGTTCACATCATAATAAATAATTTTTTGAAAAACCCAATAATAAAATACCACAAACACAAACACTAGAATTTCAGGGTATTCTTTAGTAGCTATTTCTGTGACATATCCAAATATCACCCACCTCTCCTAAATAAATTAAAAACACTATTAGCTCCAAAGAGGAGGCACCAAAATAAATTACAATGCCACAGTCAACACCATCACTAATAATTAACCCTAACCCTAAACCACCATATATAGGCAAAGGCTTTGAACAAATTCTATAAAATCTGCAACAATGATAATAGAAATACAATATATGTCCTAATTCTCAAATAAAATATAATCATTACTGATGACACGAAAATTCATCATTATAATTCAATTATGAGAACTTTACTGACAAATATTAAAATTCCACCTCTTAATCAAAATTATCAATAATTTGTGCACTGCTGTACCAGCCCAATTGAACATTTCACCATGATAAAATTTTGCTTCACTACTAGGAATTTGCCTAGTCCTACAAATCATTACAGGGCTTTTTCTAGCCATAGGTCTACATATTAGATACAATAACTCTGTAGTATTATATCTGCAGAGTTATTGTATATTCTGTCATGCATATCTGCCAAGACATAAGCTATTGTATTGTTTTGATATTTTTATGTTAATAATGGAGCAAATTTTTTAATTTTTATTAAAATTTTATAGTTATACATAGTAGTTGAGTCTATCCCAACAAACTCATACATGCATGGAAATCGATTTTAGTTCATGATTTCCCCTTTTTTTCCCCCATTTTCCCTACTCTCCCATTCTCCTTCCTCTACTCTACTGCACTTCTTTTTGCTTATCTATTAATTTATATTACATTGGTTCTTTATGTTATCCTGGCCTTCCTTCCACCTTTCCTTTATTATATTCTAGCTTCTACATATGAGAAAAAACATTTGACCTTTGAGTTTCTGAGTATGGTTTATTTCACTTAGCATAATATTTTTCATTTCCATACATTTACTGACAAGGTCATAATTTTATTCTTTTTATGACTACCATAACATGTAGTCCTATGGCTAGAAAAAGCCCTGTAATGATTTGTAATATGTAGTATGGTTTATTTCACTTAGCATAATATTTTTCATTTCCATCCATTTACTGGAAAATGCCATAATTTTATTCTTTTTTATGACTACCATAAAAAGAATAAAATTATGGCATTTAGTGTACTTTTGATTTGCCTTTTCCTGATTGCTACAGACATTGAACGTTTTTTCATATATTTTTTGGTTATTTGTGTCTCTTCTTTTGAGAAGTTTCTGTATAGTTCTTGTGCCCATTTATTGATTGGGTTATTTGATTTTTGTGGTGGTAAGTTTTTTTCAGTTCTTTGTATATTCTGGGTATGAATACCCTTTCTAAGGGGAAGTTGGCCAAGATTTTCTTCCATTCTGTAGGCTCTCTCTTCTTGTTCTTTATTCATTTCCTTAGCTGTGCAGAAACTCTTTAGTATAATGACATCTCACTTATTGATTCTTGGTTTATTTCTTGTGCTTTGGAGATCTTGTTAAGGAAGTCAGTGCCAGCACCTATGTGATGGAGTGTTGACCCTATGGTTTCTTGTAATAGATGTAAAGTTACTGGTTTAATATCTAAGTATTTGATCCATTTTGACATGGATTTTGTGCATGATGAGAGATAGGAGTCTAATTTCACTTTTCTACATATAGCTCTCCAGTTTTCCCAGGATCATGTGTTTAAAAGGCTGTCTTTTCTCCAAGATATATTTTTGGCCACTTTGTCAAATATTAGACCAGTGTAGGTATGTGGATGTGTCTCTGTGTCTTCTGTTCTGTTTGATTGGTCTTCATGTCTACTCAGTGCCAATACCTTGATATTTTTATTACTATGGCTCTGTAGTATAATTTCAGATCAGGTATTTTGATGCCTCCTGCTTTGCTCTTCTTGCCTAGAATTGCTTTGACTATTCTGTATCTCTTATTCTTCCATATGAATTTAAGAATTGTATTTTCTAATTCTGTGAAGAATTCCATAGGTATTCTGATGGTAATTGCAATGAATTTGTATATTTCTTTTGGTAGAACAGCCATTTTGAAAATATTAATTCTGCCTATCCAAGAACATGGTATGTCTTTCCATCTTCTAGGGTCTTCTTCAAATTCTTTCTTCAGTGTTTTAAAATTTTCATGTAGAGCTTCTTTATCTCCTTGATTAGATTAATTCCCAAGCATTTTATCTTATTTTGTTTTATTTTTATTTTTATTTTGTTGTTTTTGTTGTTGTTGAGGTTTTTTTTGAATGGGATGGTTTTCCTGATTTCTTCCTCAGCTGAATCTACTGGATTATAGAAAAAAACATTGGTTTATGGGGGTTGATCTTGTATTCTGCTCCTTGCTAAACTAATTTATAAGCTCTTGAAGTCTTCTGCTGAAGTTTTTTGGATCTTCTAGATATAAGATCATATTGTCAGCAAACAGAGATAGTTTAGCCTCTTCTTGATCTGTTTGTATCCCTTTCATTTCCTTTTCTTGACCGATCACCCTGGCTAATGTTTGAGGACTATATTAAATAGGAGTGATGAGAATGGACACTCTTGAAGATTGAAGCCATTTGATGTAAGACTCAGTTTCCCTTCTCACAAGTATGAGGTGGAAGCACTGTCAGTTGGCATTTTGTTCCTTTGGACCAGTTCAGAGCACTTCCAGGATATAGCTTCTCCAGCATTCTGTAAGGGGAGTTTCAATAGGTGGAGCTTAGGTCTAATTAAGCCTCAGGGGCTTTACTGAGTGGTGCTTGCTTTGGAGAAATTAGACTGACCTGCCCCTAGGGCTTGATAACAGCTGATCTCTGTTATCTGTTATCTGCAAGTCTGGTTCTTAGGAGTCTCCTAAGAAATCCTCCACTCATTGCTGTCCACAAGCACAAACTTCCTGGGCTTAGTCCCTGAGTGTATTTACACCTGTCTGCTCAAACTCCTGGCCTGCTTTATTTGTTCTTGTGAGCATCAGAAACATCTTTCAATTCAAATTCCTCTTGGTAAGTCTACTTCACGCTTATTTCGTTTATGTTTCGCCAGGCAAAGCCTCAGCCACATTATAGGTGCCTGCCAGGATATTTTTGTGGCAGGGATTTTCTTTGTTTTTTATTTCCCTGCCCTGCAGTCACCACTGAAGTGTGCTCACCCTAAGATGACTTCTGCCTCAACTTTCTACAACCAGTTGAGAGAGCATGCTTTTTGAGCACCAGCTGCACACAGTGCAACCTCAGAATCAGCTAAGATTAGGTAGCATTTTTGATCTTGGGTTTCTCTGTACCAAGACTGTGCTCTCTTGTTTGTGGTGAATCCACCCTGGTGGTGCTGGTGTGGCAGCCTAATAGGCTGCAATGTATTCTTTATTCATTGTTTATTGCATCCAAATTTCTGAATCCCTAAGCTACCTTGAGTGTCCAATGTTGAATTTTAGTGAAATTCCTCTTTCACTCACCTCACTGAAAAGCTGTACACCACTGCTTTGGTCCTGAGCCACAGCAGAGCTTGGGATGCATCTTTCCTCTACTCTAACGTCTTTCTCCTCTCCCCCAATATTTTTCCTCTGCCTTCTTCCATGGACTGAAGCCTGTATGTTGCATTGTATATCTTTATAGAAACCTGAAACATTTTATTATCTTACTATTCATAGTAATAGCTATAGTGTTACTGGGCTATATGTCGGTCATGAAGACAAACATCTTTCTGAGTAGCAACAGTGATTATGTACTTAGTATCAGGCATTCCATGTACAATTGCTAACCTAGTAGAATGAATATGAGAGGGATTTTTAATTGACAAAGCCACACCCAAATTTTTCATTTTCTACTTCCACTTTATCTTATGATTCATTCTTTCAGTCTTAGTTATTATATATCTCCCATTTCTCTATGAAAAAGGAATTCTCCATAAGGAATCTCATCTGGTTCAGACAACATCCCATTTCTCCATTACACACAATTAAAGATATTCTAGGACCTTATTTTCTTAGCATTTCTTCTGCTGACTTTAGTCTTATTCTCTTCTAACTTTTAGGAGAGCCCCAAAACAATACTCCAGCAAACCCTCTTAATATCCCACCACATATCAAAACAGAAAAATAATTCCTATTTGCCTACATAATATTGTGATCTGTTCCTAAAAAATTTTACTAGGAGATATTTTAGCTCTTATATTTTCAAACATAATTTTAGCTATTCTAATACTTATCTAAATATTGAAACATAATACTCTGACTACTAAACTAGTGCTTATTCTGAATCCTAATTTTTGGCCTTGCACACACATGAGTTGAAGTTAACCAGTAGAACACCCTTTTTTTTACTACTGGACAAATATTGTCCATCCAACATTTTTTCATATTAATACCATTTACAAACTTCATCAAGAATAAACTTCTTGGGATTGGGGATATAGCTTAGTTGGTAGAGTGCTTGCCTCACACACACTGGGCCCTGGGTTCAATGTGCAGGACCACCAAGAAAAAAAAAAAGAATAAATTTCTTATGCAAAGACTCCTTGTAATTTTGGTCTTGTAAACCAAAAAAAAAACAAAAAAAAAACAAAAAAAAACAACAAAAAAAAGGAGTATTTCTTTTCAGCGTAGTCAATAAGGATAGCTTTTACCCAATAAGGATGGCTTTTACTCCACCACCATTATCCAAAACTAGAATTCTACTTAAAATACCCTTCCCTTTTTATACTTGAGATAAATAAATCATTTTTAGGTACTATGTCAGTATTAAAAAAGTAAACACAAAATTGAAACACCCTGTGTACATTGGGCATCATATGACTTTGCCCATTTATAATGTGCTAGTACTATATATGCTTGATAAATGTTGAACTGCACATTAAATATGGTCTTCATGCATATATGCATACATATTAAATCATTTCGAGCACATAACACATTGAATTATTTATCCATATAATGAATCAGCCATACAAATATTATTCAGTACATTAAATCTTTTATCAGCACATGATTTACCATTACTAATCATACACAGCACATTAAGTCAGATTAATTCTCTGCATCATGTTTATCACCTTTTATAGCGCTAAGTTCCTACCAAGCTTTGAGAAATCAAAACCTGGTCAGGAAGTGTCCCTTTTCTGCCTCGAGGCCCATAAACTTTGGAGCTTTTTAAGTAAAAGTACGCCTATCATCTGGTTGGTTCTTCAGGGGATAGACTTCAGTTTGCCCACTTGTTTCCCTTAAAGAAGACATCTTGATGGACCAATGACTCTTCAGCCCATGATCACACTTAATTGTGGGGTTATACACATGGAAGTTTTTATTTTATGACACTGGTGGGATTCAACATGGCCAAAAGCCTAGATTATAGTTGAGTCCTCTGAGGGTCAGCCCAAACATAGAACCCAAGTCCATATTTGTAATACCCAAGGTATACAGGAGACACAGTTTGTAGTACTGTAGTATGTTTGTGTTTGTTTTGTTTTTGGACATAAGACAGGAGAAGTGACAGGATATTTGCTATTGAAGAAGTCATCTACTGTCACATGGCCGAGAAAACAACTTAAAATATACTATTTTTCTTCAAAGAGTCTACAGAGCTTTCTACTACTAAGGCATTCTCTGACCACAGCTTCTTTGTTACTAAGCATATTTTCTTTGCAAGTGTTTGTTGTAACACCCTCACTCCTGCTTTACTTACCCTTCCTGTGTTCTTCTTGGCTCTTTGTCATTTTATCATCTCTCTTTTCCCCACACACTTTCGTCGTTCTGTGCTCTCCTTTAAGACAATTCATGAAAGTCTATTTATTTATTTCCTGTAATGGAAAACATAAAATTATAAGAAAAAGAATTGAGATAAGTATAGAACTAAACTATTATTTCTGACACTGGTACTTAAACATTATTATTTTATCAATAATAATGCATTGAAACTACTCCAGCTCCTTGGAGGTATATCACCTAGTTTAGCAGAAATAAGCCTTTGTAACAACTGATAACTCATATAAGTACCTAACAACTTATTTCTATTTGAATAATTACGCATTATTACTTTAAATCCAGTTTAATGTCTTACAAAAGGAGATAACAGTGAAATGCCATGGTACAGGTTTTTGTTATTTGTTACAATAATGTGCAATCCCTGCTAATGCATAGCATTTATTCTGTACATTCCATCTTCAAAATACTTCAACCATGAATTAATGCAGTTCTACAAGCATCTCAGGGAAGCAGATGAGAACAAGTATCCTCTTTTCCAGGTGGGAGTATGAGACACATAAACTGCCTAACACCACATAGAGAATTAGGACAAAGATGTAAGCAAGATGTTCTATTGTATTCTAACCTTGCTTACTATAAATATATGTAGTTTTCTTTTTCAATAAAAGAAATTTGGTCTGGAGACTAGGATTTCTCACAGAGATACTGATGCTGGCTTCATTCTGGGTTTCTCCCTTGGATCCCTTTCTGATATTACTTGTGCCTAACCTTCACGTTCCTTTACCAAGAGGGTAAACAGTTTTAGATCTTCATGTCAAGTAATCTTTGAAGATAAACATAAAAAAACAAATTCAAATTCAAGTGGCATCCAAATTTAAAGCTTGTGAAAGCATCATAGGGGACTCTATGCCTTAAGAACTAATTGGATAGGAAGATGCAAATTGTAGGGATTTACCTGGTATTGCTGCTGCAAAAGAGAGAGAGAGGAGAGAGGGAGAGAGGGAGAGAGGGAGAGAGAGAGAGAGAGAGAGAGAATTTTTTAATATTTATTTTCAAGTTTTCGGTGGATACAACATCTTTATTTTATTTTTATGTGGTGCTGAGGATCGAACCCAGCACCCTGCACATGCCAGGCCAGCGCGTTACCGCTTGAGCCACATCCCCAGCCCAGGAACGTGTTTCTGCACATATGTCCCCAATCCTGGATCTGTATGCCTCTTTCTTTATCTCACGATCCCCTGGTGCCAGTTCTCATATGCTAGGACTGGGTTGATCTGGAGCACAAGATGACCCCTAGCATCCAGGCTTTCATTATTCTGCTTCTACAGAATTTGTGTGACCTGAAATTTGCTCTTCACTTGAATTTCAGTAATTCTCCAAACATCAATATTTAATTTTTAGTGGTAAGCAGCCTGCATGGGAAGAAAGCTTATACTCTTTTTACTCAGTAGCTAATAATGGATCATTGTTTTGAACATCTGTTATATTTTGTACATTTTAATTCAAATCATTTTACTGTTCTTGAAAGCCTCTGATGACTTGTTCTTCTTCCCTGAATAAAGTTTATGCTTTCACCACAGCCTACAAATCCCTCCTGCGGTTTTTCCTTTGCCTCCTCTATACCAGTGACACAGGCTTCCTTGTCCTTCCTCAAAAACAAAAAGCACACTCCCTGACTCAGTGGGCTTGGTTTTCCCTCTACTCATATTCCCCACAGACTTTCAGGTTTCGGGTACTGTGAGCACTCAAAAGTGAGCTTGTCCTAAGCTATGTTGAGCCTTGCTTCTTGACAGTCCTTCACTTTGACAACAGTATTGATATCTGGATTTCTAAAGGTAAGGCTATGAGCTCTCAGAGTGAACATGTACCTAGAAATTATAGAACTTCCATCTAGCAATGAAAATTTTATCCTTTTAAAAATACAAAAGAACACTCAAACCCTGTATGTGTTTTTCCCTTTAGCCTATCTGTGGACATTTTGGGCATGGACAATTCTATAAGCGGGGGCTTTCTAGTTTACCCCTTGGATTGCATGGAACATTTGTCACTGGATCTTAACCCACACATTAAGGTACTTACTGAACTGCTTACTTAATGTTCAGGTGAAGAAATAAAAGCCACAAGATCTGACTTTGATGTCAATTTTCTTTTCAGGTTTCTGCCCACTTGGAGACAACATAAAACAAACATAAACAATCACAGATCCTTCTATCCTTCTTCCCTGATCCAGCATCAATTGTAGCTAATAGCCCACTATTCTTAAAAATTGACTTTATTTCTGAACACCTTTCAGAGATAAAATTAACTTGTGCTTACTCATCCAAGTGCTCAGAGTTAAAATGAGTTGAAATAGATTTAATAAACTTTAATAAAAATTTATTTAGTAAAACTGTTTGCTTCTAAGATATACTGGTTGTATTCTATCAGAATGCTTGCATAAATATATGATATCCTGAAAATGTGAATTTACCAGAGCAAAAAATAGGAATATCAATTACCACAGTGTTCTAACTACACAACACATGGTACGTGGGCAAGTGACTAGCAGAGATCTTGTAAAAGTCAAATTTGCGATTGCGATAGCTTCTTATTCTTCCTACAAGCCCCTAGGGATGCCTTAGCTGAAAACTATTTCAAGTAATGTAATGCTGTTCTGCCCTTTCCTTGAAATGACTGCTATTACAGACCCATTAGTGCTACAGGTACTTATATTCTGCTTTTCAAAGAAGACTCAGGAGATGTATGCCAAGAGTTCATAGAATGAATTTCTACTGAGTAGCATCTTCCAGTATGTTTGAAAATGTCAGTTGTAATGTGACAGATTTAATTATTCAGCAAAGTGGAAATATTTGCTTGGTTAATGATGTTTCTTTAAACCAGGGTAAGGTTTAATGTGGAGTTTTTTCTAGGGAACCCACCCTGACAAACAAGGAAAACTCTAATGTTATTAATTAGTGGAAAGAGTCAGCTATAATGTATTCAGAAATTAATCCATTACAGAGAAAGTCTTCTCAACTTTTGTTTTTCCCATTGGGACCTTAATCATATAATAGATAGATGAGTTAACTAGGATTAAGAAAATGGGTTCAGACAGCTAGACTCAGTGATAACTCTGTTAATGTTGTCCCTAAAGAGTTTAAAAATGGAAATATTGGTGTTTATTAGGTCAGACAGACAGCAATGCCAGGAATCTGTTCTATAATTCATGGGTTGCAAACATAATAGTGTCTTAGACAATAGAGCACAATATTTGCAAACAAGGCAATGTTAACCAAAGTTTTCCTCTTAATTCTTATCTTTCAAGAAAAGTTTTGCTTGAAAACCAGAGGAATGATTTTTTGGCTTTGATAAATAGTTTTAGTTTGTTTTAATAAAAATGCCTATTTAATACTTTATAGATATTTGCTAAACAAATTAAAATGCAATGGGTTTAACAATGAGTTTAGCATTGGAGATTTGCACCTGACAAGATTTGTGCTATTTCAAAACACACAAGTAATTTATCTATGACTTAATACTGGTCCTGGGTTGAGAATATCATGGAGATTTACAGGATTTTACAATTGTACCATTATGGAACTTGCTGAGAGGCCATTGAGAAGAGATGATGGTGAGATAATTTACCTGGTGCATCCAGTTGGGGGGAAGTTTGTTACATTGTTTTATCATCATTCCTAGGCATGAGTTGTTGTATCATGAGTGAGGTTAAGAAATGTGATGTCAGAGATAGGAAAGTGAAATAGAAAGCTCAGGAAAATTCCAGGAATTATTTCTATTAATGTTTTTTAAAAATAATTTTTAGTTATAGATAGAAAAAAAAAAGATCTTTATTTTGTTTATTTATGTGGTGCTAAGGATTGAACCCAGTGCCTTGTGAGGCAAACATTCTGCCACTGAGCCACAACCCAGCCCCTATTTCCGTTAATCTTTATAATGTGCTGAAGAGTTCCATTTATGTGGTCCTAATATCACTCCTAGAGTTGAGGGTTCTCAAAGAAATTGGCTAGTTCAGATAATTCTATATATTGTAGAGACATGTAGTCCAGGATGGAACAACTTACCTAGGATTTTTTTTCTATGGTGACTTGAGGGAGACCCACTGTGGTGACTTTTGAAACCTTAGTTGAGGTTTAGCCCATAGCTACTTCTCAATTAGAAAGTTCATTTGAATTCCGCAATCACAAGAAACTAAACTATCAAGCATTCTAAATTTTCTCTGAGAAACAGCATGATCTTTCAATATTAGCAACTGGGGGGAATTTCTTGGTATATATAAGGTACAAAGACTAATAAAAAGCACCCGTCTACTCATAATACAGTTTTAAAAAATTAAACATAGCACTTTTTTAAAGACCCCTTTTGTGATCTTCATTGAATATTGTACTTATAATTTTGTTGCTTTTCTTTATAATTTTATAATATCTTAATAACCTCTGAGTGACATAATTATTTGATTGTATTTTAGAACTTTATATAATAGGATCTGTTCTATATATTTTTCCAAGATTCACTTTTACTAAAAAATCAAAGTTATGGTTTTAAATCCATCCATGTGGATATGTAGAAATATATTTCATTCATTATAGCTTTTGTAAATATTTTGTTTTATGACAAGCACACTTCCTATTTATCTGGACACCATTTGGTGAACATACAGATGTTTCCAGATGTTTGTTTTCACAAAGATGCTGCAATGTATGTCTTTTGGAGCACACGAGTTTTTCCTGTGGAACTGCTGAGTCAAAGAATATAAACAAATTAACTAAGGAACTTTGGAAATGATCTTGCAAAATTAGAGCATAACATAGGGCCTGTGGTTTGAGACACATTTAACTATAATTAATAGAATTTAAAGATACTTTAAGATAATGTCAATTGTTTTCCATTGTGAAAATACTAAAAACTACTCCTACAAATAGCATATAAAATTTCCAGTTGCTTCACATATTTGTCAACACTTAGGATTGTGAGACTCTAAGTCTTCCAAATTTGAAGGTATAACATGTTTTCTTATTTTGGTTTCTTTAAAATACAGTTGAGAGATTTTTTTCTATAAATTTTCTCTCTCTCTTTTAAAATTATATTGTTTGTTTTCTTATCAGTTTGTAAGCTAAGTTTATGTATTTGGAAGACAAATCCATTGTTATATGTAGTAACTGTCTTCATTAAAATTTTGGCTTGCTCTCCATGTGGTTTCAAGTACGTATGGTTGATAGCAATACTGGTGCCAATTCTTCACTCCTCTGTAATAAATAAACTGGCACATTCACACCCCTTGACGTGTAACTAATACCTCATTTCTAGACTTGGTTAATTATCTTGCTTTGGTGAGATATGAGATATAAGCAGATGCATCAAAGAGAGGTGTCAGATGTGCTCTGGAGGTTTATCTTGACATTCTGTGTGCCTGCCCTTGCCAACAAGAACATGCCCTGGTTAGCCAGTGATCCAAGGAGGGCAACGAAGCAGCCTCAATCCAGTCCCAAGCCTGAAACTAAACCCAGCTGACCTGGAGCATAAAGAAGAGCCAACCCTCAGATCCATTAGCAAGAAAGCTAATGCTGTTTGTAAGTCATTAAATTTTGTTGTACTGCATTATTACAGCAACAGCAGACTAAGAACGAATGGACAGAAGTTCTTAATTTAGTGTGATTGAACTTATCATACTTTTCCTTTTGGGAATATATATTTTGTGTCTTGTTTAAATCTAATTTCAGAAATCCTTCCAAAGTCATAAGTATGTTTTTTGCATATTCTTCACAAACATCTTTTATGCCCCAAGTTTATTTAGTTATTCAATTATATATACTTATAAGTTTATTAACAATCTAGAATTGGTTTTTGCATGCAAGAAAAGGGACTCTATTTTTTAAACACAGATACAACAATTGTCTTAGCACAAATTTTTCATATGTCCTTTATAAACTTACAGTGTTATTATGTTTACATAGAATATTGTCTATACCATGCAAATATCACATTAATTTAATTCCTATAGTTTGTTTTAATTAAGTCTTATTATCTGGTAGGGAAAAATCCTTCTTTCTTCCTATTTCAGGAAGTTTTAGCCTTATTTTATCCTTTATTTTCCATATGAATTTTAGAATAAGCTTATCAAATTTCTTAAAAACCCACATTCACATTGGATTTATAAATTTGGAAATAATTGACAATTTTGTGACATTTTTCATCATCCAGAAGAATAATAATTTTTGTGTTTCATTTGGATTTTATTTAATACCATATCATAAAATACTATAATTTACATGAAGCTCTTACCTATCAAACAATTACAATAAATAAATAAATAAATTCACTGCTTTACCCCCCTCCACAATATTCCTAGTTACTTTATATTGTGTCATGATTTTGCAAGGTTATCTTTTAAAAATTGCAATTCTAAATGTCTATAGCTGTTGCACAAAAAATGCATCCGAGTTTTATATAACTGATCTTTTATACAAGAGTCTTGCCAAAAGTTATATTACCTCTAATAACTTATCTGTATAATTAAGTTTTTCTGAATGAAAATTTATGTTCTCTGGGATTCAGGAATCTTTTTAAAATCCTTTCCAATATTCATGATGTTCATTTTTTTTCTATTCCTTATCATTTTCAAGGGAAACTCCAGCATAATACTGACTTCATTCATAAATTTAATTCATAAATTTAAATTTAATGCATAAATTTAAATGAAATAATTTTAATATTTCACCATTTATATGATGTTTGCTATATACTTTTTATTTTTGTATTTTTGTCAGATTTAGAAAGCTCTCATCTAGTCCCTACATAGTTGATAAATTTTATTAAATGTTTTTTCTATAACAGTGGATATAGTTTCATTGTTTTTCTCTTTTTTCATGTGATGGATTACATTAATAGATATTTTCTAAGGTTGACCCTATCTTTCATGCCTAAAGAATTTTTTTGTATTGCTTTATTATATGCGCTGTGGGGGTTGTTTTGCTGATGGGTTTGCAATATTGCTTTATAGTTTTTCATTCTTTTTTTTTATTGTTGGTTGTTCAAAACATTACATAGTTCTTGATATATCATATTTCACACTTTGATTCAAGTGGGTTATGAACTCCCATTTTTACCCCATATACAGATTGCAGAATCACATCAGTTACACATCCATTGATTTACATATTGCCATACTAGTGTCTGTTGTGTTCTGCTGCCTTTCCTATCCTCTACTATCCCCCCTCCCCTCCCCTCCCCTCCCCTCTTCCCTCTCT
>NW_026000057.1:31951098-32036628 GCF_001458135.2 Marmota marmota marmota
GCAGTTCCGGGAGCCGGAACTCGGCCGCTCCATGCTCGGTGTATGCTCTGATAAGAGCAGGCTCCAAGAAGCAGTTTCCGCGGGTTATTTAGCACTGAGCCTGAGTAATTTGTCTGCAAGCCGCAGGGGAATGGCAGCCTGAAATTACCTGTTCTATGGCTGAATGAGCTGCGATCAGTCGAAAACAGGGATGGTGACGTCAGCTCTCCAAGATGGTGGCCGCTGGCCTCCTCTGTGGTCTGACCGGTGTGGAGAACCGAATTGGACCGCTTCCTTCCCCCGTCTCGAACCCAGAATTCAGCACTGAGTACGGTGCTTGCACAGCTGGCAGAAGCCCGCAGAAACTGCAGCGCTGTATCCCTGCATGGCTATCTCCTCGTTTCCCAGCGTGCGCCGCAGACTCTAGCTGCGGGGCGATTTGCTGAATAAGCAGTGTGACCCTCTGTGCGGACAAATCTCTCGCGTTTGAGCCCCCGTAGCCGATCCTCGTGCGATGGAAATCCTTCCTCCAGGTTCCGGAGCACCCCACTATTGCTGGAAATTCCTAACAAGATAGCCTTTAGCCGTCCTGACTCGTCATTCTCCCGCACAGTGACGTGGCACACGGGGGCAATGCACTTCCCTCGCCACCATCTTCCCCTCTTTAAAGCGGCCTATAGTTTTTCTTTCTTATTTTGCCTTCCAGTTTTTGAATCAGTTATGGTAGTCTAAACAAACAAGTGGGGTGGTTTTCCTTTATTTCTAGTTCCAACAATTATTGGTGTAAAATTAGAATATTTCTTTCTTGAATGTGTGATAGAATGCATTTGTAAAAGCCATTTGAGCCTGCTGTTTTTATTATGGAAGCATTTTAAAATATTGATTCATATTGATAATGATATTACTTAAATTTTTTTTAAAATAAAACTCCATGCTGTTGGAAATGGGCAGATGCCCCATGGCAACTGCTAGCTGTAGAGGTGGCTTTCCTCTCTAGATTTAGGATGCTGCTTCAGTTTTTCCTCTGGAGAAAGATTTTACTTCATTTTTGTTAGATATATAGTTTCAAAAATAGCCTAAAAATTATTTTAAAATATTTTACACCAATTTTAGATATATTATACTAAGCTTATTTTTCAGATACAGGGTAACATGTGATTTGAAAGGAAAAAGTCCTTGCCAATTTAAATCTGAGCTTATGCATTTCTTTTTATATATTAAAAAATAAATCACTTTATAAAGCAGATATTTAAATTGAGTAACTCCCTTTGTTCTCATAGATTGGGGCTTCTTCTTTTTAATTCCCTTGATTTCTCATGGATGCTGTGTAATCACTTTATTTCTGCAATACAGGTATATGCACACACACACAAACACACACACACAATTTTTTTCACCTTGAGTTAAAGTGTTACTACTATTGAAACTGTATAGAATTGATTTTTTCACCTTTCTGTAATGCAAAGCAGTATGTTTTTCACATCCTACAACTCCTATTGCAAAAATTAGATATTCATTAAAAAATTGTGTAATAAGTACACAGTAAAATGTGCTGAATTATGGAACTAAATCTATTTAATGTGTTAAAAACAATGGATTCCAAATACTCCTATGTTTCTAATATTTAAATAAATTATATCGGTAACCTAAAATATAGGCATGTGGTATTTTTTGGTCTGTTTGTTTCTGTCTTGATTAGTTTAGTGGTCATAGAATTTAACATGTAGGACGAATTCTGTGGGTATTTGTTACAAAAGCAATAGTACCAGATACCAACATTTACGAATGAAAGAGACAAGTAAACCAATTAATTTAAGAGTAACCAGTACAATTTTCATAAAAATGTAATTGTGAATAAGAAATTTCCTGAGTTTTTGTTTAGTATATGTAATCAATGATTTTTTTTTTGTGGGTGTTTGGTGCTGTTGATTAGAACCCCAGCCCAAGAAATATTTTTAAAAACAAAATATTTGAAAGTTTTTTTTAATACAGGCAAGTTTAGTAATGCCCCATTTTTCTTAAAAATTGCATTTTGTACAATTTTTAGTAAAACAACCACCTTGACTATTCAGTATTTAATAATGTTGTAGGCAATCACTAAAATGGATTTCTCTTTTATTTTCTAGCATTGGAAAACTTTGCTTTTCTATGTTTTTAAATTTACACAAGTCATGGTGACTTGCTTTGGCCTGTGAAATGTAAACAGGAAAGGTATGAGTCACTTCTAGAAAAAGGCATTTGCTTGCCCCTGTTCTGGTCCTGCCTTCACCTGCATGGTGCACAGAAATGCAGGATGATCTGCCCCTACTATGAGGATGATGCAACCCCGAGTTCAAAACCAACACAGCAAAGACCCATGGGTTACCCAGGTCTGCACAGAAGTCAGTGAAAAAATAAAACTTTTAAAATAGCAGTACTAATATTTGAGGTTGTTTAGAATTGCAGCAAAACTTATACTACCCTGGCTAGTAGGAGGTGGTTAAAAATATAAGTATTTTAAACAAAAACAACAGAACAATTAAGATGCAGATGAACAGACAGCAACTGAAGGGAAGCATTTTATATTAAGAAGACTTATCCATATCCTAAAATACTCCAAGAATTCAAATAACATTAGTTTAATTTTTTAAAAATTCGCCAGTTAAACAAATTGAAATCTAGATCATCCTGTTTGCTCAACTTGATGTATTTAAATTTGCTTTCTGTATATTGTAATATTTTGTTCTGTGATAAGGTCTCCATATACGAAAGTATTTCCTATTATTATTTTTTGCTAAAGCATAATAATTACTTATTTCATTTATTAATTCTATTATTATATGTTATATTATTCCCAAACTGGGATTAGCATTGGAACAAACCTTAACTAAAATTTTGTGTGTGGAGACTGATATAAGTTTGTAATTACAAGTGGAGTGGACATTAATTTTCACTGTGTGCTGTCTTACAGACATTTGGATGCTCAGTATTTGAATTACTTAGAAATGTTGGAAACTTCTTCATCTTCAATGCTAGAAGAGATTTATTGACAGGTTCAGCATGGTGAGGGTGGAGCTTCCAATGATAGCAGTGGGCAAAGAGTCCTCCCCAGGTTATTCCCTAGCTGTGGCTCACCTTTCGTTTGTCACATGTCCCACAAGCTGGATTCTCTAGCCATGCAAATGGTTTTGGAAGGTCATCTCATGCTCCTCCTGTCCTATACTCATCAGTTCATTTCTGACTCTTTTAATTAAGACCACTCACTAATGTAAGGTAATCAGTTTCTATATTAAAACATTGAGAATTTTTCACATTGTTATAGAACAGATAAAGCTTTGGCCTTTGCACTTAAATGCCTGATTACACATATGCTTTGTTACCACTGTTTAACCATTTATTTTTTTCATATATTATGATGCTTTATTGAGGCACAGGAATGGTATATTATAATATATTATATATATATATATATATATATATATATATATATATATATATACTAGTGTATAATATATGATTATAATAATATCATTGATGGAAGTATGTGGAGACTTAGAAAAAAGTCTTGGTTCACATTACATGTAACACCTTCTATGTTACCATGATATGGTGGGTTCTCTATTAAATGAATCTGGGTATAAAATGAGAAAATTATGTTTAACTTCATGAAAATCTCCAAGAATACAACTAACAATCGGAGAAAACCCAAGATCTCACTGGGAACAGATGCTTTGGATTGGTTAGCTGAATCACTTAGCATGTTTTTAAATCAATGGAGGAAATGGTCCCTCGAAAGGTAAGATTTGAGAGAGTCTAGGTATGGGTTCTTCACATTAATCTGAGGTTTTATATCACTCTATGAGGAGAGGCAAGGTATAAGAATTTACAAGATACAGTAAAATCGAGTGTTTCAATGAACTTCTACAATTTAATTCTACCAATCATTATTAGTAGTCTACTAAATACAAGGAACTATTCAAAGTACTATAGTACTCAAAAGGGGAGTCATCTCCGCCCTCACACGATGCATGATCAGTAGGGCTTGAGCCCTACATGTGCCAGGTGTGAGTTAGTGACAATACAAAGATAATTAAGAACAGCTTTTATATTTTAAAAAGCACACAGGGAAGATGAAAAAAGTTTCATAAACAAAAATCTATAATAGAATGCAATAGTATTATCATAGATTTGCCATGGCTGAGGGCATTCTAGTTGCAGGACATCAGGGACAATAGAACCATAAAATAATCTGTTCCTTCTGCTGCCAATGGAAACATTGATATAGATACTGCCTCTTTTTCTTCTTCTTCTTTTTTAGGCACACTCTTCCCAGTTCATTTGTGCACTCTTTCATTTGTGTGTCCGTGTAAGAACTGTGTATTAAATGCTCACTATGGCTTTACTTGGGAGTAAAACATTGAACACAATAGACATGCTGGACTCTATGGGCTCCTTCGTGTCCTGGAAAGTGCTGTTTTCTGCCCTGTCTTAGACAGAGCTTGTTCATATGTTCCTTCTTCTCCTGATACTTTCCTGCTCTCCCTGCTTCTCTTATACCTAGAATTATAAAGCTTTGTGTGCATTGTTTCTGTTCTTATATCTAAAAATTCCTATTTATCCATCAAATCTTAGGAACAAGGGAAACCATCCCTAAGGGTCCATTATGCCCTGTAATTTTTGTTCCGTGGCACTTTACATATTCTTCAATTTTATACATCTGGTTTATTTTCTGTTCCTCTCCATGTTACCCTTCTGCTCATTGTTGTATCCTTCCTACCTAGTCAAATAATGTCTTTCATGTCACAGATGCTGAAATAATATTTGTTCAGAGAATGAAGGCAATCAACAACCAAAAGGCAGTGTAATACATGCTACATCTGAGGCAACTTCAGGGTGCTGTGGACTCCTCGGGATAGGTGATTTAACCCTGCTTTATAGAATCAAGGATACAGGAACTAAGATCTAAGTGATGAATTAGATGAGGTGAAGCCAGTGGAGGGGGAAAAATGGGAAAAGAAAGTGTGTTCCAGGTAAAGAAAACAACATTTAGAAAATCCAGGAAGAGAGACACTTGGGATTCTCCAGAAACTCCTCAGAATAGCCACATTCAGTCACCTGTAGGTCACAATTTCAACACAATTTCCTGTGGAACTGGTGAGCTCATGTGCCCAACATTCCATCTTGGAATCGTATAAAAGCAAATGCCCTAGGCCAGTCCTGGAAGAATTGCTCTCCCTATGATTTTCGGTTCTTCTTTTCTCTAATATTCTCATCCTATCAAGGGAAGAGACAAATTGCTACAGCTGTGAAATTGATAGCAAAGGTGCACACTTGGCTTGTCATCTGCCCAGTGAGAGCCAGGGATTCTCGCTACTTCTGTCCAGGATTATGTGACAAATAAACTGACATAGATTCTGTCCATCAGCACTTTATTTGTGCTCTCAGGCAGGCATAAGAGCCCAAGTTATGGAGACCACATACATGCATGATGGCTAGTCTTGGTCTCCATCTCCTTCTGTTCTTTGGAAATTCTGAGATTTATTTTGAGTTTAGTTCCTTTCATGTATCTACACATCTTGCTTTAGTTATGTATCAAAATCTATGGTTCACATTTTAACAGTGGGTTTTCATTTTGGATTTTATACCTACATTGAATTATTGAATGCATAATACTGATAACGTGATTTTTATCTAATGAGCATCTCAAATCTTTCTGTCAACTTACTAACCATAATAAAGGCCGATATCATGAGTCAGCAAAGGCATGATTGACACAAAGTGTGCAGGCAGTGACTTCCAAAGAGAAAGTAGGCAGCTGGCTTTTTGGTGCAGGAAGCCAAATCTGTACTGATTGACATACTTTACCTGGAGTTCTGAATTTCACCAATGTTTCCTATATGCAATTTGAATTTTTCATCTTACTTTATATGTTTCTTGAAGTTTAAATATATTTATGTGGAAGCATAGAGTTATAATCTGTGGCAAATTTCTGTTTCTTAGTTGCCTAACCTGTGAAATAAAGAGTCTATATGGAAAAATGTGCATCTTTAAGCTCTTTAAGCTTTAACATTGCATTAATTTCTGAAGAATCCTCAATAAGGAACTGCAAATACTACCATCAAAGAAAACCCACGGAATAAGAATATAGAAGCATGGTTGCTTTTTGACTGAGTCAACAAATGTTGTTTTTGTAGACCTAGCTGCAGGATATTCTGGTGCACTTGCAATTCAAGGATCAATGAAAACCATTCTAGCCACTTTAAGAGACCATTCTAGAATAATATAGAAAACATGTTCTTTTGCATTATTTTATTTTACACCTTAAGTGGTTGAATGTTGAACCAATGGTACAAGTTTTGTGTCTTCAGTTGAAAGCTACCGCAAATGTAAATAAACCAATGACTTAGGATTCAAATGCCTGAACACAAAGCACTGTTCTTCAATTTATTCCCTGTGGTTTGGGGCAAATTCTAATTTTCTCATCCCCAATTGGAATAATACAGATAACTAATTTACAGTCTTCTGTGAAGATAAATACATTAAGAAATGCAAAGTTGAAGTCAATACATATCTATCATTGTTAGTATTATCACTATTTTAATTATTTTTTTGTTGGTTCCGTTTTCTATTAAGGAAATTTTCAAAATAAGAGGGGTCTTTTGCCATCTGTAGTTTCTCTATTTTTCATAACATATTTTTCATAATATTGACACATATTATCATCTAGTTTTCAGACTCTACTCTAATTGTATTGTTTACCTAAAAATTTTCAGGATCACTTGTTTCCTCTTAGTTTCTATTTTTCTTTTGTCTTCTTTAATTTCTCTTGGTCTTCCTTAATCCTTCATGATGTTGACATTTCTGAGGAGCAGAGTATTTCTGTTCTGTAGAGTGTTCCTCGGTTTTCCTTGTTCATGTAACCAATCTGGAAAGGTGATTTTTTTCAGAATTGCTATATGGGCTGCTATATCCTTCTCAACATATCACATAAGGAAACACACAGAGAAATTTTCTCATTGTTATAATATGGTATTCTCCTTTTTAAAAAACTGTAAAATTATAATTTCCCTTTTTAAATTATTATGTACTTTTAAATATTTTAAACTATCTAAATATCCTGTCACTTTTCATACTCTTTATTTGTACCCACTACTTGGAGTATTTTATTTTCTTAACCATGGAGAGTCACTGGAAGTATACTCAGCTGAGTAGGATAAATAGCACTCCCAAATCTGTGTGTGTGTGAGATTTTAATCTCTGACTCCTGTATATTGTAGGCTATGGTTTCTTGCCAACCACCTTCACAGAACAACCCCATTAGACCACCAGATGTCACTGTTACTGACAGTTTCTAACTCCTTGACTATCTTAAGATGTGGTGCTATTTCAAACTAAGAAACTTGTGGAATTTTCCAAAAAGAAAATACTTTAATGATGTTTGAGATCTATCTGATCATCTACAATGTATTTTTTACTCAATAGAATCATGTTGCACATACCACCTTTGCAATGATGCTGATGATGAAGGAGAAGGTCAAGACTCACTTCAAAATTGATTATTTTGGTTTTATCTATTACTTAAGTCACTCAACAAAAGTACTTCCATCACTGATACTTTATGGAAACCTAAATTAAATCAGACCTGGATACTACCATTAGTAGAGACAAATTAGTAGATACAAAAGAAGAGGAAATATTATATGTACAGAATAGCGAAAGAAGATGTTTCTGGGTAGGGGATAAGATACAATAAGGACAAGAAGTATTTTAGTTATATATTAAAGAACAATTAGTATTTGACAGGGGAATAAGTTGGAGAAGATTAGTATGCATAAAGAAGCAAATATGGAAAAGTACAGAAAATATAAGTATAACAGTAAGTGCGTCATTTTATTTCACATGGAAAACATATAGTAGAGAGCATTTAAGACAGTAAAACCACATTTGAGATCAGATTCAAGGAACACCTTGAGTACCATAGAATAACCTTTAGAAGTATAAGTAAATGATGTAGAGTAATTCCCAGCCATGTTTGAATATTGTTTTAGTCTTAGACTGTTTATGTGCAGTCAAAAAAAAGTGAACAAACCAACAAATTTTAAAAAAGTGAAACAAAAAAGAAAAAGAAAAGAGAAGAATTTTCCTGAGCTTACAATCAAGTTCCTGACTGGTAAATTTGGGCAAATAGCATCATTAGGAAAATTGAAGAGAATGTACTGTAGGCATTTAAAACACACTGGCTAATATAATTTAACCTGTTGTTGATAGTTCCTCTGTTATCAGAAATCATATTACTATACTTAGCAGAAAGTAAGAAACAATTAAACCAAATATACAGATTTACCTTGTCCTCAGATCATGTAGAGATCTGGCTTGGGACCTCTACTATCTACTGTTTAATGAGGCAACGGAATAAATGAAGACCCTCTCAAATAGACCAAGAGGCCCTATGATTCCTGAAAGATTCTCAGAGGTGCTTAAGGGACTTGTTGAAATGATTAATCTATTATCAATTCAAATAATTCACTGAAATAAGTTTTGAAAAAGGTAATTTTTTCACGAAGGCCCCAGCTTGCAGATAAGAGAACGAGTCTCAAATTCACCTCCCTAGAATAGGGGTTTAGGGTTTTTTTGTTTTGGTTTTATTTAATGCAACAAAGAAGCAGCATGATCTAAAGCATAAAGCCAAGATTGGAGGGGAAAAGAGAGGTAAATAGTGGCCTGAACAAGCACACTCAAACCTTGTGGCTTTTCATAGGTCAAATGTCATAAAATGATGGTGTTAGAATGCTCTAAAGGTGGAGTTTGTTTCTTTTCTTTCTTTCTTTTTTTTTTTTACTTTTTTAAAATTTATATATGACAGCAGAATGCATTACAATTCTTATTAAATGTATAGAGCACAATTTTTCATATTTCTGGTTGTATACAAAGTATATTCACACCAATTTGTGTCTTCAAACATGTACTTTGGATAATAATGATCATCACATTCCACCATTATTTATAACCCCATGCCCCCTCCCTTCCCCTCCAACCCCTCTGCCCTATCTAGAGTTCATCTATTCCTCCTATGTTCCCTATCCTATCCCACTATGAATCAGCCTCCTTATATCAAAGAAAATACTTGGCATTTGTTTTTGGGGGGATTGGCCATCTTACTTAGAATTATCTTCTATAACTCCATCCATTTAAACTGTAGAACCAACCTAGATGCCCTTCAATAGATGAATGAATAAAAAAAAAAGTTGCATATATACACAATGGAATCTTACTCAACAATAAAAGAGAATAAAATCATGGCATTTGCGGGTAAATGGATGGAGTTTGTTTCTTGACATCCAAAGGTCACCCATAAGACATCTGCACAGGCCCAAGTGAAGGGTTGGTAGTTTCATCTGGTTTGAGCTAGATAAGAGTCCTCAAAGTGCCTGAAAAACAACTTAGGCAATCTATACCCTCATGATTCATACATCAGAAGGTGTTATCTCTATCAAAGCTACTGGAGACTAATAATATATTCCTTACCTATATGATCTATGAATTTGATGTTTTTTTAACTGAAAACAAATATGCACTCTATGCCTAGAGGATTTACCCAGGTTTTACTTCAGTTTCAAACATGCAGTTGTCAGCCTTGAGGGACATCTGGCCTAACCATGTTTTCAAATAGAGTGCTGTTTTAGTCAACTTTCTGTCACTGTGACCAAAATACCTGACAAGAACAACTTGGAGGAGGAAAAGTTTATTTTGGCTCAGAGACTAAGTCTATGTTGTGATAACCCTGTTGCTCTGGGACCAAGGTGAGGCCCAACTTCATGATGGAAAATCATGGGGGAAGAGCACTCTTCCATTCATGGGGACCAGGAAGCAGAGAGAGGAGGAAGGGGGACACTCACGGAAGATGCCCCCTTCCAGGGAACACCCCCTTTGACTTATCTCCTCCAGCCACCTACCAACAGTGACCACCCATTCAGTCCATTCAAACTAGGATGATGCGAATAGTTAACACTCTCATAATCTAATCATTTCACCTCTGAACATTCTTGCATTCACATAGGAGCTTTTGGGGACCCTTCATAACCGAACCATAACAAATGCACCAGTCATATTAGGCTCTAACAGGGGATGCTTCTATTACATTAATCAGACTGTTTACTACTTCAACACATTCAGAAAATATGCTTCAAGTATTTTCACAAGCCTGTTCATTTTGTTTTTAAGAATAAAAACCCTGCCTTTTATTATTTACTTTCTCTTTGTACATCTTATAGAATAAATTACATTTGCATTTTTTTCTGTTCTATAAAATTTTATTATTGTAGTTTATGCAAGCTAGATAATCCTAACAGAGGCTGGAATAAAGTAAGCCTTCAAACCTATTTTGGGATAGTATGACTTACTCTAAAATTGCTTTTAATGTTATCGTTTTTCTGTTGTCCTGGAGCATGGGATTTGAATGACTTCTTTTCAAAGACTTAACTGGAATAGAGTAACTCAACTACTAACTCTTTTTATTTATTTATTTATTTAGTCTCTTTGGGATATCTCTCCTGACAGTCAAAATTTTCTTTTCTGAATTTCATATTTAGCTCTATTCCCTTGAACCAAGCTAAATAATTCATTTCTTCCCTATTTCAGCTTTTTATTAAATATAACCAGTTATTATACTCCCAGTTTGCTCTGCATCAGCCAAACTTTGCACATTTATGGACTTGAATCTTCCCTTATTTCCCTCATAATTTTACTCTTTATTTTGTTACCTGTGCCACCTGAATATCTATAATGTAAAATGCCCAAAGCACTTTCCAAGTTTGAAAATTACTTTTGAGGCAATTGTTGCTAGAAAATGACCTCAACTGTAACTCAGTTTCATTCAGGATATAGAGGTCACTATGGGATAGAGTTTAAAGAATCACTGTTAATTTCTTTGTCACTTTTTTTTCTTTTTTTCACCCTATCATTCTGAAAATGGCCTGAGTTCTAGAAAGAAGTTGAAGAAAATAGTAATTTCCCTGAGCACTGCTTTAAATGTTCATGGTTTGTCAAACTTCCAGTGGTAGACTAGGATACTTGCTGTGAAATATTTCGATTAGAAGTTCTGCAATTCATATTACTGAATTACTGAGAAAGATGGTGAGCATTTAGTCCTTGCAATATTACTTAAGTATATCTTACAGTATAGCCTATCTCAACAAACCATGCTCAGAAAGGTAACCCATTCACTGGCATGATGAAGGAATACTCTTCCCCATAAACTTGTGCTTGCACTTCCGGTATCAAAGTAAATGCCATAAGATTATGAACATGCTATACAATTATACATTGGCATATTTATATTACTGCCGCAGTCTGGCTGGGCACAAATGCCGCAGTCTGGCTGGGCACACAATCACGAGCCACCACACAGCTTGTAGATTCAAACAGCAACTCTTTATTCCCGAACTCACACCAGCCGTCTACAATCACGTTCTGGGGAAATCCACGTTCTCTGCCCAAATCCACCTCCACTGGGCTTCTATCTCCCAAAATATACTGTCTGAATCCCCTGAGAACTCAAGGGGAACTCAGGCAGCAGGATACGCCCTATTCGCAGCAGGAATAATCTTAAACCTGGAACGCCCTAAACCCGATTATCCTAAACCGGGAACACCCTAATCCCGGATCCGCCCTGGTCCTTGAGCAAGGTCACCTAACTGCAATGTCACTGCAAAATGTCCTATTTCCACGAGTCCTTCCACTAAGCAACATGGGGTACGCTGGCAAGGAAATTGTCATACCTATTTGGCTAATGGCTCCCAGCATATTACTATACTAGACTCATTCATTTAAAACTTGCTTTGCTTAGTTTTAAATTAATTAAAGTTAACTGACCAGATGATAACACAGCTTGTACTGTCAGATCCTTAGAAGAACACTTGAGACACCCAAGAAGACATACCAGACATGTGAAATGAACACATAGTTGTCAACGGCAGTGTCTTCTTGGGAAACAAATTACTATTTTCAGCCGTAAGCAGTCAAGATTTTTTAATATATATGTCTCAAATAGCCATAGGCAGACAGGATTAAAAACGAATGAGATCAGCCTTCTCCAGTTATCACTAAGCAGGAGTGGCTGTTCTCCATGGGCAGGTGGCTACTTGCAAGGCAGAAGTCTATTCCAGTATCCTTATCTTCCTTCTCTCTTTCTTTGTTCCTATTAATAGGTGTGCATACACAGTCTGGGGGAGGGGTTATATATTTGCTCACAGCCTCTATTTGTTTTTTCACAGATGGGTATTTAGATAAACCAGCAATTCTTGTTAAAACCATGAAGGAGTTAATATTTGTCCATTTTATTCCTGCTTTAACTCATTTGTAGCACATTCACTCTCTTAGAATACCAGCTGCCAACTCTTCTGCCCTAATGAAACAGGAACATTCACACTTTGGTTGTCACATATTCATACCATACAATACAACTTCCCCCAGGGAATTTGCCTTAATATAAACCTTATCTTTTCATTTCCAGAAAAATTCCACTTCACTAGCTGTTTTGTCACTGGTTCTATACAGGATTCTTTGACACCATTAATGTGTCAGGGAGATGATGAGAAAATGGATTATCTACATTTTAAAAAGATAGCACTTCTGAAAATATTTTTTCAGAGGCTGGCAAACTATAGGCACCCAAATAAATATTTACTCCTCCCTCCCTCCCACCTTCCCTTCTGAACTTTGAAGATACAAATGTTCGGGTGGTTTGTGAGAGAAAGCAGCCTCTAAGTGCTTTTGTTTTTGTTCCTTTGAAGCTAGACAAGGGTGAGTTATGTTCTCTGAGCTCCACCCTCCTCCTGATGCAGAAACTACTTCCCAGGGAATGATAAACCTCAGATAGGATTGTTTATTGCACATTTCCCAGGAACTGGTAGATATAGGAATATAACAGCCTGTGGTCTTTACATGTTTCAAACTGACCTTGCCCTTCTCTGTCTCTTTATCTCTCCCTGTGCTCCAGTATACTCCCCACACCCCTCTTGTTTCTGGTCTTTCTTTGCCAGACATCTAGCAGCATTTTCTGACTAGGATCTTGCTTCAGGCACTGTGATGAGCATTAGTAGGCATAAGGACAGAAAAGACAATTTGATGCAATCCCTCCTGAAATTGAAAGTGTGATGGGAAGCAAACACATAAGAGGTGTTTACAATGTGTTGTACAATGATAGGGATAAATTTAGAGTGCTATCCCAGCCAACTTGAAATGAGTCATGGAGCATGAGTTAGAGCTAGCTAGAAGGGCAAGAATAAGGGAGGGGACACAGGGCATAGCTGGCAGAAACCTTAGGAGTGACCCTTGAAGGAAGGACTGTGTGAACAAAGGCCTATGAGTGAGTTGGTGGGCAAATTGATGGGAGCAGGAGGCATTTCACTATGACCAGTTCTGGTCTATGAGTCCAACGTTTGCGGCAACTTTTTTGCTTTTTGTCATCAGAGGTGGAGGCCATTTTGACATGAGGCAATGTTAGTGTGAGGATGGTAATAATGATTAGTTATGGATGTTCATAGTAATTGCAAATTCTAGAAAATAAACACTGAAGATAAACATTTAATCTAGAGTACTCATAAAGTAATGCTAATTATAGCTATTCATAAAAACTATATTTTGTATCCATTCATAACAGAATATGAACATGGAGAGTCACAGTTATACACCGGAAAGGGCCCTTGTGAATGGCCTAAAACAATTCCTCATTTTACAGAAAAAGAAAAACGAGGCCCAATAGTATTAAGTGACATTTTCAAGGTTGGCCTAAAGAGAAATGCAAATCAATACTAGAGTGAGATTTTATCTCACCCCAATTAGAATAGCTGTTATCAAAAAAAAAAGAAGAAGAAGGAGGAGGAGGAGGAGGAGGAGGAGAGGAGGCTGAGGAGGAAGAAAAGGAAGAGAAGAAGGAGAAAAAAGAAAAAGAACAACTAGCAAATACTGGTGATAATGTAAATTAGTATGGCCATTAGGAAAAACATATGGAGATTTCTCAAAAAACTAAAAATAGAGCTACCATATAATCCAGCTATCCTGCTTCTGGTTATGTATCTAAAGAAAATGAAACCAGCATGTGAAAGAGACACCTGTATGTCCATGTTTATTGCTATACTGTTCACTAAGATAAAATCTACTTAGGTGCCCATCAAAGATGATTGGATAAAGAGAATGTAGAGATGTAAAGTGTGTGTGTGTGTGTGTGTGTGTGTGTGTTTATTCATATATCTACAAATGAGTATTATTCAGCCATAAAGAAGAATGAAATTCTGTCATTTACTGCAAAATGGATGGAATTGGAGGACATGAAGTGAAATAAGCCAGACACAGCAATACAAGTGGCAAATGTTCTCTCTCATATGTGGAAGCTAAAAGATGACCAGGAAGTAGAATGGTGATTACTAGTGATTTGAGCAGGGGCTGAAAAAAAATAGAGGTTGTGTTTGATTAGTGCATACTCTCTGTACATATGTAAATATCATATTGAACATCATTAATATGTTCAATTTATATATATAATATTAAAAAATAGATTAAGATAAAAATCTGCCCTATTAAATTAATAGAAGTGTAATTATGTTACCATAAACTACTTATAGTTTTTTCAAGAAGTTATATTATTCATGTAGCATATTTACTTGTTTGCTCAAGATACCCCCTTTCTTAAACTGAAGTTTAACTTTTCAGTATTTTGGTTATAAAATAATAACTGGGTATAAGAACCAATTTATTTGGTGATGTTGTTCTTATTTTAGTTTTGTACATATGAATTTGGACAACTGTAATAATTCCACTGAGTCTTCATTAAAACTATAGACCATTAGTTATCATAATGAATCTGCACAAGTATAGATAGCACCCATTTCATGCACTTCTACCCATTGGAGGGCTTTATAATGATAAAAGCCAACGTTTGTATTAAGCATTATTGTCGGGAGATGCACTGCTGTGTGCTTCCAACAGGACTCATTCTAATAGTGAATAAGATTAACCATTTATTAAAAAGCAAGGATAGCACTGTACTAAAGAGAATAAATGGAAATAAGTAAAAATCTCAAGAGAAACCAAATGGGTATTATACAGGCCAATACCACAGTTTAATCCTCCCCCTTTCAATCCCCAAATGCAAATGGCAAGTTGTTTTAAGGCAAAATCTAATCTCTTTTGCATCTGTTCTCTAAAGCCTTGTGTTAGACAGATATCTCACTATAAAGCTGGCATCCCAACCAGTTCAGGAAAATGCAAATCTAGCTTGAGAATTAAACCAATGAATTCTGAAATTCGATTAGCAATTCGTCCATTTTTTTGTATTGTTGACTTCAGTTTCCTGAATTGAGGCAACAAGCCAGCACTGTTCTCAGTGGAGCCACATATTGTCATTAGTAGACAATGTTACATACTCCCAGGACTCCTTTCTTTCAGTAAAAGTCTACTAGAAATCTAGAGAGGAACACAGATCCTGAGATACAGACTCTCTCTCCCATTCCTATCCTTGACTAGTTACATTCATTCTGTAAACTTCCAAAAAATTGAAACCTGTGCACAGAAGTAACAGCTACCACTCCCTTGCTAGATAGGACCTTATTCAAATCAGTTTAATTTCTAAGAAGCTGGGCTGAACCATGTGTGAACTTTTTTTTTGCTTTGACAGAGATGTTTTAATCTAAAACCAAATTTCTTCAAATGGATATCTTTGTATATCTTAGAAGGGCATTCTGAATCTTCCAACTGTGAAGAAAAGATGGGCTAGCAAATGAGTAACAAAAGAGAAACCTGAAGGAATGCACAGGAGCCAGGATAGAGATACTAGGACTTGTCTCACGTGTTATTTCCTTTAAGGGGCTGGAGCTCTATCCTTGTGGAAAAAGAAACATTCAAGGAGCCAGAAAGGAATATTTGTCTACATACAGGTTTACTTATCTATAGCTTCCAGCCATGACTATCCTCAGGCCAAGAAGTAGGAGGATCCTCTCTCTCCTCTCAAGGTTATTAGAGTACAAGATGCACTCAGCAAGATAGGAAATAGTGGTTATCAAAACCTCCTGACTTCAACATTTTTTTTTGTCATAAGCTAGGTTTGCACATAATCTCCAGCACTGGTTAGCATCTGGTGTGAGGGCCTGTGGGCCCATCTCCCCCACCCACTCACTTCTGGAATTAGAATCCTAGGTTCACAGCATGTCGGAGTTGGAAGCTGAATGCCTGAATCCCTTTCTCGCCAGTCTTGAAAATTGGTTATTCCTCCTTGAATGTCTCTTGAAGAGTGAAGGAGGGCAGGAAAGGTGGAAGGAAAGAACATGTACGAACTGCTGCTATGTAGCATGCTTTGAAATCAATCAGTTCTTTGAGCTACTGTATTTACTAAGAGCCAACAAATAAGAAAAATTCAACTTGCAAAGTGAAACAAATATAAGTAGCAATGGTAGGATTCAATATTCAGCCTTTCTTGTGCTTTTTACAGAGCGACTTTTACATTTTAATCCCAGGAACACCAATTATTTGGCATGCTTAAAAAGTATTATTGAAAAGGGTAATGAAGCAATTTTTTCACTGAGGTATTCTCCAGTAAATTTACAATATAACGTATAAATGTAAATTAAATTATGCTTACTTATATAAGTACAAATAAAAATTATAATTATACATTTTATTTGTAAATAATAGATTATAATTTTAATAATTTATATGTCTAATTATTTAAATAATATATAAATTATTGTAGAAATACCAATCTTTACTAATGTCCTGTTTCTGCCAAGTGTGATAAAAACAAATGTAATGTTTGTTGGCTGATTATTAAGTATGAGGTCCTGTGCTAAAGATTTTAAGAGTGTTAGTTCATATTCACAAAAGTTCTATCATCAAGTTGTGTCATTGCAGACACAGGGGTTAACCTACCTTGGGTTGCCCAGTAGGAAAGTGGTAAATCTGATTTTTAAGCTAGAGAGTTTAATTCAGGGGTCTCTACTCTCTGTGTCTCCACTATACTGATCTATGTTCTCTGAGCTTTTTTACCACACATGTCATTGAGAGTGGTGTTCCTTATGACAGCTCCAGTGCCCAATGTAAGTCCAGAGACCATCTGGAAAGGCAAAAACACAAATGCATTCAATGATCCTCCTACAGAGGAGCAGAAATTGTGTGATTCTAAGTATTTTTGTAAATGGCTGACCATTTTGGTTACAATTTACGTCAATAGATATATTTGGGGAGAAAAATTATTATGCTTAACACTTAATGGAGAATGTTTAATATAGGGATTATTAAGGAAATGAGTATTTTGCTAGTCACTCATTCCTTCTCCTGTGATTAAGAACTTTTAATGTTAATAAAAGTGAAGGCCAGCAATGATTTAATTAGAACTTTTAAAAGTTTATTTTAATTTTTCACTGGACATGTGAAACAACTTCATTTTATAAAGTTAAAAAATATTTCTACTTCTATAATCTAAAGATAGCTATCTCATCTCTTTGGGGGAGGTGTACTAGGGATTGAACTCAGGGGCACTCAACTATTGAGGCATATACCCAACACTTTTTTGCATTTTATCAAGAGACAGAGTCTCACTGAGATTCTTAGTGCCTTGCTTTTGCTGAGGCTGACTGAACTCTCAATCCTTCTGCCTCAACGTCCTGAGTCACTGGAATTACAGGCGTGCATCAAATTTACTTTTAAGCATAATTAATGATAATACTATCATAGCAGCTATTTGTTGAGCTCTTACCTGGCAGAAAGCACAATAATAGTTACTTTCATAAAATATTTACAATGTTGATATTTATCTCTGATGAAGAACCAGGTCAAAGATTTGTTTTATATTTTTGAAATTTAAATGGACTCATGCTCAAATCTCTTTGAGAGGGCTGATAAATGTGTCCTCTTATGGAAAGTTGATAATATAAACTAAGTAATAATAGGGGAGATGGAGAAGAAGTTTACAGTCATTACTAGAATCTAGCAAGTAATCTGTCAATTAGGAATAGAAGACAGAAAGGAGATTGACAAAACTGAGGATAAAAGTGGAGTAGGTTTTGGAGTGCACAGTGTTAAATTAGCTTCTAACCAGAGCATGCTTGTGATTTCCATGAAACTTACTGGTAGATATGTTTGGAAGATACTTGAAATGTAAATATGAATTTAGGACATTTTAGGGAGTACTCAGCATTTAAAATGGTGGTAAAAACCATGAGTTTAACTGCAGAAATCATGAGAAATGTACAAAGAAGAATGAAGACCAGAATCTAACAGGAATGAACTCATTAGATTTTAGGCTTTCATATAGGATTTCAGGTAATACTGTATACAGATGGCATACAGCCAAACAGGGTTTGTTAGTCTGCAATTCATGGAGAATTAAAATGTTACATAATTCTTTTATTCACAATAAAAATACTAAGGAAAGAAAAGATAAAGGTTTTTTATCTTTTATCTGTTTTATTATTGAAGATGGATCTTCAATAAATGCATAAACATATTAAACCTCAATATTTTTAATTCCTTTTTAACTCTATGAAAAATCAAAATAAAATTTAGGCATATTTACCTTAACTATGAACAGGAAATGTGACTTTTTAAAAATTTCCCACCAACATTAGAGTGAGATGAACCAAAAGAAAGAGGAACTCATCTTTCAATATTTTTAGGTTTTAATGCAAATCATAAAGTAATAGCAGAACCCTTACTTCAGTTAGGCCTAATCTCAACCCTTTAACCAGGGTTCTTCTTTTAAAATGAAGTCAGATACTTTTACTCCTCTTCTAAGGTCTTTTAATGGATCCTCTGGCTTTAACCAGAGTAAAAACCTCAGATCCTTCTATCCATCTACCACTTCCCACCTAATTGGTGTCCCATTACTGCTCTGCCTTCCCCTCTTCTCCATTTTGCTTAATGTACTACAGTCAATTGGAAGGTTTGTTGGTTTCTTGAAAATGCCACCTGTGCTTCTGCTTGAGGGCGTTTCCCCCACTGCTATCTCTGGCTATCATTCTCCTCCCCAGGAATCTGCTTGGCTACCCCCCTCACATCTTTGAAGTTTTGCAGCTTTTAAATAAGTCAGGGTAAGCACTATCCAGACCAACCTATTTAACACTTGCAATCTACCTTCTCCTGTCTATCCCCTACTCCTAATCTCCCTTACCTTGCTTGCCATTTTTTTATGCCACATATGTCCTTCAATATACCATATAATTTAGTGATACTATTTCAACAAATCTGTCAAGAGTGTAAGATGTACTTTTGTTTTTTGCACAACTAAGAAAGAAAAAAAGTTTTCAGTTCGTGATATGCCATCAATTATTAGATGTACCTACATTTTATGGATGTTAAAAATGTAAAAAATAAAAGTTCCATTTGCAACTTAATTAAATGCATATTTATTATGTCCCGTTTTTAAAATCCATCTCTTTATGCCAGAATGTAAATTCACAATGGCAAAAATCTTTGGACTTTTTTCCACTGATATACTGAAGATGCTGAGAACAATGCTTGTCAAGTATTAGGTTCTTAACAAAGGTCTGTTGAGTGAATTGTTCATCATTTTAAGAGAAGTCACTCTGGACTAAGTAGAGATCAAATCAGTGGAAGAATGGATGTCATCCAGAAGTCACACACTAGGGGCAAAGTGGCTCAAAGATACTGCTTTTTTATGAAGAATCAGTTCACGACTCTAGACAACCACTTTATGAGAATGGGCAGGAGCACATTGCAGTTTAGATGTCATAGATACATTGTTCACTGCCTTAGCAGTTATCTTAGCAATAGATACATTGCAACATAATAAGTGGATCCAAAACTTGGCCACTTAAAACAACACACAATTATTATAACTCCTGTGAGTTAGGAATTTGAACACAGCTTAGCTGGGTCTCTCTCAGACTTTCATAGGCTACAGTCAAGATATTGGCTGGAATGTATTCATCTCAAGGCTTGACTGAGGGAGGATTGACTTCTAAGATCATAGGATCATTGGAAGACTCAGTTTCTCTTGTGTCATTGGATTGAGTTTTTTGCTGGGTTTTAGCAGTGGCTTATCCTTAGTTTCTTGCCACATAGGCTTCTACAATATAGCAACTTGCTTCAGTAAAATGTGTAAATCAAGACAGCAATAGAGGATCTTTTGGCAAGATGGAAATCACTAAATTTTGTAATCTCAGCATGGTAGCCACATACTATCACCTTTGTCATAGTCAATGGGTCAGAAACAAGTCACAAGGTTCAGCCTACATTCAAGGAGAAGGACTATATAAGAGTATAAGTACCAGGAACTTTGCAGACCATCTTGAGCATCTGCTTACAACATTAAGAGAAGGCATCCTTGGAACTTCATGTATGGGAAAGAGGCTGTTTGCCTGTGGAAGATCTAGGAAGATGCTTGAATTGACACCTCATGGAGTATATGTTAAATGATGTTCTTAGTGAGTTTCTTCTCCCTCACTTTCCATCCATGGTGGTGTGTTTCTCACAGCAATTCCTTTTGGACTAATGGCTTATTGGATAAAGGTTGGATACTTGACTTGGGCCAATTAAATTCTGCCCCATGGTTTTACTTATTTATTTGTAACTCTGAAGTTCAAATTCAGGGCCTTGTTCATGGAAAGCACATGCTCTACCACTGAGCTAATGCCTTAGCCCGTGCACATTTTTTTTGAATTTGGCATAACAAACTCTAGCTCAGTATTGTTTTGAGGGGTAGTCTAATCTTCAGAACTGTGTCTTGTTCATCCTCTGTCACATGGAATGAAAATTCAGGAAAAAAAAATTCCTGCTAAAAGGAAAGGACAAAGTGTTGAGAGCAATTTAGAGAAAAAGTAGAAAGCATTTGATGGATTACATGTTCACATTTTCTAGTCATTTCTGTAATAAGTTGTCATGAAACTTCTGATTTTATAAATTCTTTATTTTTCAATAGAGCAAGTTCAAGACAGTTTTGTACCTTGCAACTAGAGTTTTTCCTAATTATCTCTTTTTGAACAACTTCAAGGTACCTTTGTAATGGTGACTGTGAATATGACACACTATGATGACATTTCCTAACAAAGACATTGGGAAAACCTGAAAAGAAGGGAAGAAGGCCTTGGGCCTTCAGTTCAAATTACAGCACAATTTCAATTCTCAGCAAACTGCTTATTAATTCACTACTTCAACCTTTATAACATTTTGAGATAGAACATATGAAATTAGAATGGTTTTGTAAGATCCCCAGTGGATTTAAATATGTAGGAGTTTAAGTGGTGAAACTATCTAAAGGCACATTTAAAACATCATGGCTTCTGTCTAGTCCACTCTTATTCAATAAATGTATTCATTTCTTTACTCAAAAACTTCAAACACAAATACCAAACTATCTTATGTAGTTCTTAAATATTGACTTAAACTAAGGAAATAATAATGTTATGATTGAATGCAAATGTTATTTGTAGCCAGGACTTTGTCAAACTTTTTCTGGTTTTCAGCAATGCAGAAAAAAATTTGCAAAATGTTTCAGAGATCTGGAAATACTTAGACTATAAAAGAATGAGTAATTGATGAAGTGTTGTCTGCATTGCCCTTTCCTCCCTTTGGGTTGTTTAATCAGTTTCTAATCTTTTTCCAAAACATCATTAAATACCAAGTCACCTCTCAAAGCAATATCGACTCAGAAGATGAATTTAGAACACTTTCAGTGGTCAGTTCTAATTATTATTTTTGTATGTATAGCTCAGTTTATCTACCTAATGTACAGTAGATATCTATTTCCATGTGCAATTGTCTTTTCAGTTCTTAGAGACTTCTTAATGAATGATAGCTGTGCAGTATTGATTTGCTTTTACATTGTTGACTGAAAAGAGACCTCTTTAAAAAGGTGAGATTGCATGCCTAGACAAAGTAAAATATTTTTAAAGTAATTTTTAAAAAATAGTACACTTGTAGAACTTGGTGCATTATGTTGGAGAGTTTCCCATTGTTCTCATTTTCATTTAGTGTGAAAGAGGTGTCCTGACCCAAGAGCTGAAGTTTCCATTAAAGATCTTGCACTTAGTGTGTGTTCCTGAGCAAGTCATTTCAGGACAAAGGTTTCACCAAAAAAAATCTCTGGGTTTAAATCACAGATGATTGACATAATCACATTTGTGAGGGAAATTGGCCATCTGTGAGTGGCATCCGCTAGGATGTGTAGGTGTGAGTGAGTTGCCCACAAGCCTCCTGGGCAAGTTTCTGCATAGTTGTCCTCAGCTCAGAGGCTAATTAAAGATGAGAAAGTGCCAAGCAATATTGAAATTGAGCCATCACAACATCAGAAAATATTATTAGTTTCATCATAACTCAGAATTATTAAGGAACATGATAATATCACTTTAATAAGTTAATATCGTAAAGCATGTGATAAAATTGTGCAAATTCACTATTGCCTCTCTACTTCCAATTCCCCTGCCTTAGTTCTGTGTCTGATAATCTCACATGTACATCACTGCAGATATCCTAATGGTTGTGTCTAACTTAAGTTTATGGTGTTTCTCTTTCATTTTGCAAGGTCTCTCAAAGAGTGCTCTACACCAATGAAGGCTATTTCCCAATTTGAGGCCACATTTTACTTCCAAAGGGTGACAGTGACATTGCACACACAGACGCCCATGGTTCCAGACTCTCCTTGCTCTCCTCACTGCCCACCCCACATTCTTTTTCTTCACTGTGTAGTCCCCTGCTCTCTTCTTTCTTGCTCCCTCTTCTCTCCTCCCCGTTTCCTTCCCATTTTCTATTCTTTTCATTTCTCTCATTTCTTGCTTTTTATTCTTTATTTTAAATTTCTTTATTTTCTTTATTTTAAACAACATGGTTTTTTGTTTTATTTTTGTTTGTTGTTTTTTTACCAAAAACAAAGCAAATGAAAAACTATTCCTTTTACAAAAATTTAAAAAATTGACCCTAAAAAAACCTAAATAATTTTCTGGAAAATGGCTTTGGAGCAAAACTAAACTGATGTCAGTCTGTATTTCACCCTTACTTATCTCAGGTGAATAGTCACATTATTTTGTTGTTGTTGCTGCTATTGCAGAAATATAGACATATGTCACTTTGGGGTACTGGCCCAAACTTCACTTAGGGCCTCTGAGGTAGACACACCTTATTACCTTTATAGAAAAAGAAAAAAAAATCTGAGTTCTAAAAGACAGTTAACTGGAGAACTTAGACAGGTTTTGGATTTATACAGCTTTCATTATTGTTACTACAGATTCTAAAGTATCCTCTGTTTCCTCTTTTCCACTAGCAAATTACATTCCTACCCAAAATGTCCTTCTCCAGAACTCTGTACTTTTGTTTTCAAAAATTTCTAATGTTTGAAAATGAATAATATCTCTCTACAAACATAAAGTGAAAAGCACCCATAATCTTAACAGCATTTTAACAAATTAACAAGACCACATAATAACAGTAATAATAATAATGATAATGACAATAAAAATAGGGTGTAAACTTTTGAAGGTCATAGGCTTGTGGCATAGAATAGTATGGTTGGTGGTATCATATACATATATATATACTTGTCTCCAAACTGATCAAGCAGCATACACTAAATCATATGTCAATCATAACTCAATAACATAGCTAAATAAATACAAAGCTGTAAAAAAGACCTTCTGTTTCCATATTATCCAGTGCTACCCAATCACAGTAATTACTTACAGGAGTTTTGAAACTAGCTTTTTAGTTTCTCCATAGTTACTCAATACATACCTCTGATACACACACACACACACACACACATAAACACACATACACATATACACACACATATTTATGAAAGTAAGTATGACTTCTCCATTTACCTCTTTGAGTTGCTAGTATGTTATGATCATCTTTCCAGCTTAGCACACAATTTGTGTAATCTGGGTTTTGTAATTGGAATGACTATGTAGCATTCCAATATTGAACTTTTATAATAATTTATTGTTCGCCAACAGATGAAAAAAATATACTGTGTAAACACCCCTAAATATCTCTCTCACTAATGATTACAATAGATTTATAGAAGGAAAACTGTTTAAAGGATATTTAAAATTTTAAAGTTAATATAAAATATACTTCAAAAGCCCCTACCATCAACACATTCTCACAAATAGTGTCTTAGAGGGTCTGCCATCCTGCCAGAACTTGATGTTATGAAACTTTTCATCCTTTGCCAATCTGATAAGTGGAAAAAGATTTCTCAACCTTATTGATCTTTGCATTTTCATGATTATTACTCTAGCAGACCACATTTTCCTTCTTTCTCTTTCTCTATTTCTTTTTTTTTCTGCCTCTACTCCAGTTCTTCCTCTTGCTCCTTCTTAAATTTTTGGTTTTCTTCTGCAGAAAGTTCTCCTTTCATTTCATTTTTTTCTTATCAATTTGAAGAAGTCTTTTGAGAGTACAAATATCAACACTTTCACATCTTTTGTGAAATAACATTCCCATAGATGTTCCTCTGCCTCTTAATATTTTTTATGTTGTTCTTTGCTCACTTTCTTATGACTGACATGGTCAAATCTAGTTCTTTTTTTCTTGAAAGCATGTGGATTTCCTCTTCTATTTGGGAAAGTCATCTCTACATAGATGTTATATAACTATTCTACTTTACTCCATTGAAGTATATTTTAAATTTCACTTTATAAATTTAAACTTTTAATTTATCTGGAATTTATTTTTTATATTGTATAAAGATTTCATTTGTAAAACAGCATAAAGTGAAGGTTTAACTTCTTCCAATCTTCTAATTAATTACTGACCTGCCCCAGTAACATATATGGAATGATCCAATGCTGTCAATAAATCAGCATGTTAAATATATGAAATAATACATCCCCACTCTGGGACAACTATTTATTAGTTTCTAATAATCTATTCATTAGGATAGCTTCCGAAGGTTTTTAAAAATATAATACAGAAAGTTCTTCACAGTTCCTTTCTGAAATTTTCTTGAGATTCATATATATTTCTGAATGTAAGTTAATTTTGATTCATAAAAATGTAGAATTTTTTGAAAACAATTGTGTGTGCATACTGTACATATATTACTTTTTCTGAATTTTGGATGTTTTTGTGATCATGTCTTCCTATCTAGTGAAAGGATTTATATATCATGCTTTATGTCCTCAATAAATTGCATATTTTTCTTGATAAATAAATTTGAAGAGACTTGAATGTATTTAATATCTTGTTAATATTATGGAAGTGATCTTTATTTATTTACTTTTTGTTGACAAATTGTTGAAAGATTAGAGAACTACAACTCTTTATAAATGTATTTATATATACTTGTATCATAAAATTCTTTAGCATTCTATTTTTTATTGTCATTTTAACTCATTTAGATTTTCTAAGTATACTGATACTAACAATTATTGTTAATTGCATCCTCCTTTGCAGTATGCATATTCCTTGTGACCGATAGCCTACTTACCATGTATTCACAAGTAACTCTGAAATTTTACTGGCTTAAAACAGGAAAATTATGTTTCTCACTCAAGCTATATTACTACTGTGGGCAAATGAGGGCTATGCTCTGTATTACTTTCTCTGAGACCCAGGATGAGGAGGGGGCAACTACTTTGCAACAGTGCTGATCTCTGTGGCAAAGAGCAATGCAGATAGGGAGTCACCTGCTTGCTCTAACAGCAGCTACTTGGAGTGACAGAGACCATTCTGCTCACATTTTACTTGCTAAAGCAAGTTACTTATCTACACCTCATTTCAAGGATTGAGAAATTCAATTCCTTGTGTCCAGGATGAAAAACAAAAGTGATAGCTTAAATAGAAAATATTTGGGAGTGAATAATAATGAACACATCACATATTATAAGTTTAGATTGCCACCTACAAAAGTGTTTACAAGAAATAATTACTAGGCAGACAGTAAGACTGAAATACAGGAATTAGACACTCAGTTAAAAACTGTAAACCCAAGGAGGGCACACAGTAATGAACACTGTAATCCCAGCTGCTCAGGAGGCTGAGGCAAGAGGATCCCAAGTTTGAGGTCAGCCTAGGCAACTTAGCAAGACCCTGTCTCAAAATAAAAAATAAAAAGGGCTGGGGATGTAGCTCAGTGATAGAACACCACTGGGTACAATTCCCAGCACTGAAAAAAAAAAATAGGAGTGGTGTTGGCTGGAGATTTTGGAGATGTAGCTCAGTGGTAGTGTGTGCCTAGCATGCACAGGACTTGGATTTGATCCCCATCAAAATAAAAAGGAAGGAAGGAAGGAAGGAAGGAAGGAAGGAAGGAAGGAAGGAAGGAAGGAAGGAAGGAAGGAAGGAAGGAAACCCAGAAGGAATGAAAATAATGTGTCTAACAAAAACCTCTTCATGAACATTCTTAAGAGTTTTATTCATTAAAGTCAAAAAGTGAAAACAGCCCAAGTTACCACAAACTGATAGTGAATAATTAAAATGTGGCATACCCATACATTGAAATGCTATCCAGTGCTCCAGCATGGATTAACCTTGAAAACAATATGCTAAGTGGTAGAGACCTGATTCAGGGACCATACATTTTATGATTCTATTGCTATGGAAATTCAGATATTTTTATATCTTTAAAAAAGTTATATAGCCCATGTTTGTCACCTACAAATAGCCACAGCTGATTTGATCTTTTTATTTAGCCTTAAAATTTCCATTTTTTTAAAAGAGAGAGAGAGACAGAGATAGAGAGAGAGAATCTTTTTTTGTAGATAGACACAACACAATGCCTTTATTTTTTTTATGTGGTGCCGAGAATCGAACCCAGGTCCTGCCTGTGCTAGGTGAGCGCTCTACCACTGAGTCACAATCCCAGCCCAAAATTTCCATTTTTTAAGTTAGGGAACTTAAGCACTATTCATCTAATACTATCATTTGCTATACGGGGAGGCTTATCTTTGCACTTTTTTTATTCCTTGTTTTTTTTTTTTTTCCTCTCCCTATTCAACCCTTGACTTCCATTTAGCACAATGGTCTCCAGTTCCACCCATTTGCCAGCAGATGAGTAAATGATTGAGTAAAACTCCATTGTGTATATATGCCACATTTTCTCAATCCATTCATCTGTTGACAAGCACCTAGCCTGGCTCCATAATCTATTTATTGTGGATTTTGCTGCTATGAATGTTGATATGCATGTATCACTAACTAGGTAAGCTGGTTTTAGTTCTTTTGGATGACTAGGAGTAGGATGGCTGGGTCTTATGGTGATTCCATTTCTAATCTTTCAAGAAATCTTCATACTGCTTCAAAAAGTAATTGTACTAATTTGCAGTCTCACCAACAATGTATAAGTGTACATTTCCCAACATTCTTCCCAGCATTTAAAATTGTTACTTGTAATCTTGATGATCACCACTCTGATTCTGCAATATTATTTAATGCTTTTTGTTTGCCATATTTTTTCTTTATTCTGGTTATTTCCCTTCTATTGGTGGACAAATTGTGCATGCTGACTTCATTATTTTAGTATTAACCCTAACTTTTGTGACAAAATACTTAAAATCATGTTATCTTACCCAAATCTAAGCCTTAAAAATACCTATAGGGCTGTGGATGTGGCTCAGTGTTTAAGCACTCCAGGTTTAATACCTAGTGGACAAAAAAAAAAAAAGGAAAGAAAGAACGAAAAAAAGAAACCTATATACTGACAATCCTTGATAGTCACAGCTTCTTCATCCTCATAATCAACTAACCATGGATTGAAAATAAAAAAAATTATTTGTACTAAATATGCATAAACTCTTTCCTTGTCTTAGTCCTTAAATAATATAGCATCTATTTATGTAGCATTTCATTTTATTAAATATAAATAATCTGGAGATGATTTCAAATATATGGAAGGATGTGCATAGGTTATATGTGAATTATGCGAATACTAATGCCATTTTATATAAGAAACTTGAGCATCATGGATCTTGGATTTTCATATCATGTGGGGGTCCTGGAACCAATTCTCCATGGATAAGGAAGGATGATGGTATTTTTCGTAAATATGACAAAGATTTTAGCATTAAAATTTGAGGAGTTGAAATTTAAGGCATCTTCATTTTGGCCTATTGTCTCCTTTTGTTCAATACTTCAATTGCTTCTTCACAGCACTTTGCAGTAAACTTCCTGAAGACAAATCTTAGCAACTCAGCATATGCTTGCAGAGAAGCCGACTTGCATATTCAGATTGTCCTCAATCTGGGCTTAGTTTTAGAGTACATATAATGATTTGCTCCTATTTTAGTGGAATCCTTAAATTTCACATTTGACTGTTTTTCAGTTTAACTTGGACATTGAAACACTACCTTCAGACTTTATGGTGTTACCATATGAAATACAAATAGCAAAAGGCCAATTTAAAATATGTCCAAATTTAAAGATGCTGTAAAGATTAACTTTTATTTTACATTTAGCATTATTTAATCAGCAAATACATAAGATGTGATGATTTGATTTACAATGCTAACAGATGGTGGCCACCTGCTATTTATGTTAAATGTGAATTATGTTCAGAAATGTCATCTTGTATGAAAAAAAATAGATAAACCAAATTTTCTAATTCTTATCTGCACAATAGACATAAATGAATAACATGATAGGTCTGCTGATTAAAAGAGCAACCAAGGTTCAGATTCACTGCATTAGTGAGTTCACTCTGGGTTTTGACTTTGCAGCCTTGTGACACAGGGACAGTTGGTATAGATTAAATTGGATTTTTATAGAGACCATCCTTTTAAATTAGGGACTGTCTGGTAAGATAATACCTGTTTGTCTTTGTTCAAGGAAATGTGGAGAAAATGTGGAACAATTCACATAAAACAGGTTGAATACTAAAACATAGACTACATGTTATTATAGTCACATTAATTAATAGTGTTCAAGAAGATATCAAGCATCCCGGGCGATCACTGTGACTAAGATGCCAGAGTAATAGATGCCAATTCACTCATGATCTAGGAGAATTTCAAAACATTAGTAAACTATTTCTGTGATTTGCCTGATTTTTATCATGCATATGTGAAATGAATTTGAATCAATTCCAAAACCAGGTGTAGGTTTAGTGACAAGGAGACTGGACTTTGTGATTCTGCCCACCCAAAGCATCATTCTGATCCACAGGCAAGTATCTCTGGCATTTTTTCTTCACTTTAAAAATATATGATACCCAAATTGCAACATTATTGCAGGGACTGAAATGGGATCCCTGGAACAAACTGGGTAATCATGAAATATTTGTTTAGGTAACAATAGTATTAAAAAGAGAAAATATTTACTTATTGCCAACTTTCTTCAAAGACAGGATGGTACATCAGAGTGATTCATAGAATTTGAATGAAGAGCATATACTGGAACTGAGTGAAAGGTTAACAAAACAACCAAACCAACAGATGCACACTGGCATGTAGGATAACAGAAACCAGGAAGAAGGGTGCAAGGAAAACTTCAAGAGCCTACATACAACCCAAATATAGGCACCAAATTAAACTAACTTCCTGAAGTGTGCATGTAAAAGGAAACCTTGTTAGTAACTCAAAACAATGTTTGCTCAGGGTCAGTACTGAATATCTGTTCTTGGTTCTGAGAGCAGGCAAAGATTTCTCTTGAGGTTCTTCATAAAGAGGACATTGTGGGAAGTAATAAGCAGTATCCTCAATGGTACCCTTAAAATAGATGCCAGGACAAGCACTTTATAGTAGTGTTTCTAAATAGGCTCCTTATTTTATTTCAAGCAGTAATTCAGCAAACATGTTTCTGTGGATGGAAAGGCAAAAGCAATGCTTATTTGCTGAACAGTACTGGGAATAGATGGATAAAAAACAACTGCAGTCTATGTAACAGGTTTAGCATAGAGATGTATTTCAGGAATCTCAAAGAGTGAATGGCTTGTGCCCTTCATGTAATTCATCCCAAGTTTGGTTCTCTTCCAAAGAAATTTTAAACAAATTGAAAAAAAAAAAAGACTTGAGCAAAATTGTAATATTCAGAAAATGCAAAATAAGATGCTATCCTTGTACTGCTCATGTAACAAATGTTTGAGTGCAGACTATGAACTAAATGACTTTTTGTTGAGATACAGTGCGGCACTGCGGTTTTAAGACTACTTATTTCTTTATGTACATATATAGATGCTCTTCAACTTATAATAGGGTTGTGATATAGTAAGCCCATTTTAAGTTGAAAATATTGTAAGTGGAAAATACCAAGCTTCCAACTATCACAGCATAGCAAGAGCATATACTGTAGATCACCCTTATGATCCCAAGTATATGACTGTGTACCACTAGCTCTGCAAAAGATTCAAATTATAAAAGTTTCTAATGAGTACATATAGATTTTTCACCATCATAAAATCAAAAAATTGAAAATTGAGCCTGGCGTGGTGGTGCATGCTGTAATCATAGCACTCAGGAGGCTGATGTAGGAGGATTACAAGTTCAAAGCCAGCCTAATCAACTTAGTGAGGCCTTAAGCAACTCAGTGAGACCCTGTCTCTAAACGAAATAAAAAATAAGGCTGAGGACGTGGCTTAGTGGTTGAGTGTCCTTGAGGTCAATCCCCAGTACCCCCCCAAAAAAATTGAAAGTTAAACTTACATCATGAATCAAGGGCCATTTTTTTATGTGCAAAATGCATATTTACACATCTCTCTTCAGATACCCACAAACGTCAGATGTTGGTATCTGTCATTGAACTTGATGCAGACAAGTGAAGAGGCCACATCAGTTCAGTCTGACAAATTTTATGAAAAATTCGACCTGGAAGCTACCTTATTATTTTTTTATATGTATAGATTATAAGAATCATACATGCGAGGAGAGCCTTTATAGATGGCACAAAGAAGATAGGTGATTATTTGGACTTTCCTGTGAAGTACTATCAAATGCACTTGAACATGCTAGACTATTTTATTTAAGATAACTTAAACATGTGAGTTTCTACTAATTGATTTTCTCATAAGTAAGGTTTAACCCTTTAAATGATAATTTTAAAATTTAACCCATTTAGATGTCAAACTTTATAAAATGGAATAGATGAACTATTTGGACAACACTAAACATTAAAAAAACCTGTAATTATGTGATTCAGCAACATGTGCAGAGATTAATGAAGTAGGTTACACGTTTTGTCCCTGCCTCTGTTGTCCCAGAATGCTGAATTTTTGTGGATTTTTTTTTTTTGTATGCCATGGGGTTGTTTTCTCACTTTTTACTACTATCATGCGAGTCTGCCTGTAGCTCCTATGAGATGAGACATCAATAGCCACTTTTTACATACCATACAAAATGGGTTGAGAGGGTGTGAAAGAAGATGGAAGAGATTCTCTTTCGACAGCATGAGTTATTGCATGGATTCACTTGCATCAATATTGGCTGCTCAAAGAAATTCCATGCCTTCACGCTTGAGAGATTTTTTATTCAGATAGGCATTTTGAATACAGGACATTTGGATAATTTAGGTTTTATTGTAATTATAATTGTAAACTTTAGCTCTTTAGCTTTGAGATTTGCTGCTTATTTTGCCAAGGAGCAAGAAATAAACTGATTTAACTTTTTAGGAAATAAAAACTGTCAAGGAAGATAAATATTTGTACATAAGAACATAATAGTTATAATGAAATTGATAATGATGATTCGTTGATGTCAGACACTGTGCTAAGCATTTTACCTTCAAAATTTCATTTAATTCTCCCCAAACACAGAATAGATACCACTTCAATAAAAATTCTTTATATTTCTCTTATTCTAAATGCCAGTTTTACTGCATATATAATTTTAAAGGTTGGGAATATAGTTCAGAGGTAGAGTGCTTGCCTAGCATGTATAAGGCCCTGGGTTAGATCCCTGGTACTGCAAAAATAAGAACACAAACAAAATAGCATGCAATTCTAGGATTCTAGGTTACAGTCATTACAAAATAGCTTTACAGAATATATATGCATATATATAATATTTATATATTTATATATTATGGCCAATATATGGCCAATGTATCCTATTTTCCATATAAAAGAATGCATATAATATGGTTTCTTTCATTCAGTATAATGTTTTGAGATTCATATATCTTGTTGCATCAGTAATTTGTTTAAATTCATGAGTAATTTTTCCCATAAGAATATGCTACAATTTATCTATTCTCATGATGATACACATTTAAGTTATTTTTAATTTCCAGCTACTTTGGATAAAATTTCTGTGACCATTGTCATGCTAATATTTATAGACACATACCATTCATTTCTCTTGTGCCAATATCTAGGAGTAGAGTCAATGAATTCTAAGGAAAGTATAACTTTAAATCTTTAACTTAATAATAATAAAAAAAGAACCCTGAATTTTTTCCTCAAAGAGACTGTACCATTGCACACTCTCTGTTAATGATTTAGAGTTTCAGCTATTACATATCTTCATCAGTACTTGGAGTTGTCAATCTTTAATTTTAACCATTTTAGTAAAATATACTATTGTTTCTTTGTGGTTTAGCTGCATTTCTCTTCAGACTTATAATGTTGAGTGCTTTTTCCTTTGCTTATTACTGAATTTATAATACCTTGCTATGTGTGTGTAAAGTGTCTATTCAAATGTCTTTCCAACTTTTGATTTTGATTATTGTTTCTTTTTGATTTGTGAGTTATGGGAAGTTTTTTTAAATTTTTTTTGATTGACAGAAGCTTTAAAATTTAATTTTAATGAAATTTATTTCACTATTTTCTTCTTTTATTATAATTGCTTTCTTTGTCCTTTGTAATATACTTGAGCTTATATTAGCATTTTTAATATATTCTCAGATTTTTATCTTCTAGTAGATTTACAGATTAACTTTTAATAAATGACCCATTCAAATTATTTTTTTATGTAGTTGTAACTTAGGCATTGAAGTATATCTTTTAAAATACATGCATATCCAGTTGTACCAGTAACAATTATTGAAAAGATTTTTCATTCAGTTATTTTTGTTATTTATCAATATTCAATTAACCATATGAGAGAAGGTCTATCTCTGAGCTTTCCTGTTTAATTGATCTATGTTTCTGTTCCTACTCTAGTAACACATGGTTTAGGTTACTATAAATTTATACTAGATCACAGTCTAACTAGAGTTAATAATGCCACTTTGCATGACATATAGGACTTAGCAATACAGTACCATTTACCTCTGTCTTTTGTGCACTGTGGTCATATATGTACATCTTTGTGTTTTAAAAATGCAAATAAATGTCATAGTTTTTGTTTTAACGTAGCATGTGTTCTAATGAATAATGAGAAGAAAATAATAGTGAAATCCCCTGTATTTTCTCAGACACCATTTCCTGTGCTCTTTATTCTTTCTTATAAACTCAACTATCCATTTTTCTTTATTTTCTTTCAGCCTAAAAAATTCTCTTTAGCATAGAGATCAACTAGCCATTAATTCTTCCAAGTTTTGATTATCTAAAAATTTCATTGTTCAGCCCAGCATTTTTGAAGGACATGTTAGATAATAATTTTAAATAAACAAGTTTTTTAAGCATGTTAAAATTCTCTATTCTTATCTCTGTTTCTATTTATGAAATGTGTCATTATTTGCTGGCTACTATCGAGATGATCTTTTTGTTTGGTTTTCAGCATTTTATTTGTGATGTGCCCACATACAGTTATCTTCATAGTTATCCATCTTGGAGCTCACTTTATTTCTCAGGTATTTAGTTTATTTTTTTAATCAAATTTGGGGAATTTGAGTCATTATTCCTGCAATTTTAAAAAATATATATATTTTTAGGTGTCGATGGACCTTTATTTTATTTATTTGTACGCAGTGCTGAGAATTGAACTTGGGCCTCACACATGCTAAGCAAGCACTCTACCACTGAGCCACATCCCCAGCTCCTGCTGCAATGTTTTTTTTCTACCCCATTTTTCTCTTTTTTCTCCTTAGACTCCAGTTAAACATATATTAGACACTTTATAATACCTATATGTCTTTGAATATATATTAATTTAGGTTTTAATATTTTTCTCTCTATCCTTCAGATTCAATAATTACTATTTTTTTTCTTCTGATGATTTATTAAGTTATTCTCAATCTGTCAGTAAATCATCCATTGTATTTTTTATTTCATCATTGTACATTTTATTTTTGGATTTCAATTTAAACATTTTTTTGTAGTTTTCATCAACTGCTAATGTTCCTTGTTTGTTCTTTTCATCATGAAAATATTTTTCAACATATAGTAGATGCTAATTCTGAAAGCTGGATTCTCTCTGAGTGGTTTTGTAATGACAGGTTTTATCTTCACTGTGTACTCGTTTTCTATTTTATCTACATTTCTCTAAAAAACATTAAACTGATATTCTAGAAATTGGGGATGATATGTTATTGAGGTGGTTGATTTTATTATCTTTCAGGATTTTGTTTGATTTTCACTAGCAGGTAGCAATCCAAAATTTACCTCTTCTGTACAAAACAGCAGGAAAAAAAAATACCTTCTCAGTGTTTTTGTCTTCTAGCTGGTGCTTTTTCCTATAATGCCTAGATTCTACTCATCCTTCTAAGGTACATATTAGGTGTCAAGACAAAGAACTTTTTGAAAGGATAGATGAAGATTACTTTATGTCTTATTTTTCTGTGACTTATTTGTCTCAAACCTTCCCCCCTCCTTTCTATTGTATTAATTTGGGTAATTCTGAACACAGTCTTTTGATTCTCTGAGACAATAAATCTGTGCTCTTCTGATCCAGCTTTCCCCTTCCACATTTATTGAAGTGTCCTCCTAAAAAGAGTATTTTCTATATAATACATTACATATATTCTGAAATACATATTTTAATATGTTTAAAAATGCAGTGAGAAGGTTAGTTCGAAACAACATCTCTGCATTATTACAAGCATGAATCTTCCCTTGTAGCTTATGAATATGACTGTTTATTCTTTGTGTATTCAATAATAAATTTTAAAATGTTCATCTTTTAAAAGAACTTTTAAAATATCCAGACTACTTTGTAAACAAAATTTGCCAAAATACTTTTAGTTTGATCATATGGTAAGGCATTATTACAATGCATTTATCTCAGAAATAAACAACATTTCTATAAAGCATTCTTATAACTAGATTTGAACAATTCTATATCCTGAATTGTGCATCAAGATAAGCTATTTGTGAAACAGACATCAAGATAATTAAATGAAAAAACTTGGTTATGGAATTTTCCTGGCTCTGTTGCTTACTAACATTTTGACCTTGGGCAATTTAATTACCCTCTGTGCCCCAATTCTTCAATTGGAAGATAGATAATGCTCACCTTATATTGTGAAAATAAAGTGAGTAAATATGTAGAAACTGTACTATCTGTGTATATCATGTAAAAAATACTATACAAGTATATATCCATTTATTTCTCTGGAGATTTTTTTTTCTAAAAATTCTGACTACAAAGAATAAATTACTTATTGGATTCTATTTCATAATTCACAGCTAATGATTATTTTTAATCAGTTATGCTTGGGATCCAGCCTAGCATGTTCATTGCCTTGGAAAGGTTTGCATACATCAGCATTTAGTAGATTTCAATATTTAAGATGGTCCCAATTCAGTTCTGTGGGAAAAAATCTTTCCTTGGTTGCTTATTCAAAAAATTATTTTCATTTACATTTGCATAGTGTAAGATGCTCTTATTGGAAAGCATTTGAAAATTTTTAAAACTTGGGTTTAATTATTTTATTTTACAGAGCCCGAGCCCCTCAGATATTGATGATATCAGTGATGTCAATTGCCTATACTCTCCCACTTCATTCACTGGATTCATGCTCTGTGCCATTCTGACCCCAATTCTACTTTTATTTTGTAATAAATTTGTTAAGTCTGCCCCTCTACATAAATGTAGCTAAGTTTTGCTTTGTTTCTTTTGAATGATACATTTACAATACATTTATAAAATCTGAAATCATTACTACTGATTTTTGTTCCAAAATAAATAATACCTGGGAATGATATTGGCCAAATTATATTGCTATGTTATGTGCATACATGAATATATAGCAATAAATCCCACCATTATGTATAAATATAATACAACAATAAAAATATGGGAAAAATCATGCCATATACCTTTAAGAAAAAAGGAGTACTACCAAAATTGATTTTTTTTTCCACTTTGCTTTTGCTTTTAAACAATTCAAAAACTGTTTCAAATGAGGACCTAGGAAAGTGACACTGATTTTTTTTCAACCACATTTGGAGCTCAAATTTGACATTATATATCTCTGAACCTTTGTGGAAGCAGAGTTTGAAACCAACTGTTTGAAAGGCCAATTTACAAAAAATAAATAGCCTGGTGCTGTGGCACACACTTGTAATCCCACTAGCTCCAGAAGCTGAGGCAACAGGATTGTGAATTCAAAGCCAGCCTTATCAACTTAGCGAGGCCCTGAGCAACTTATTTTTTCTCCAAATAAAATATTTTTAAAAAGAGCTGGGGATGTGGCTCAGTGGTTAAGCACCCCTAGGTTCAATCCCCAGTACCAATAAAAATTTAAAAATGAATAAATAAAGACATAAAAGTTAGTATTATAAATCCCAGTGTTTCCTTTCAAGCCTATAATGTTAATTTCTTCAAATAGTCCAAACTTGAGAACCTTTTCTCATTTGATAAGTAGAATCTTGATAATTGTGAAAAACACTCCAGTGTGTGCATAATATACACACATTGATATGGACCTTGTCATTTTCTAGCCCCTTCATTGTACAAATGGAATCCTCTGTGCCTTTGAACTCCATCTGCCTTTCACAAAGAATCCCTATATTGCTTGTATATCATAGGACTGTGTCCTTCAGGGGAGGCTGGGATGTGGATTGGTTTAACAATCATAACTGTTCTACAGGAATCCTTTTCTCTTTTCAAGTGAAGGGTTTAGGAATAAGGAAGTGAATGGAATGCACTTCCACCCAGTGAAATGTAAAGAGAAGTTTGCTCAGAGGCTTTTGGGAGGTTTTCTTTACTCTTAAAAAGAACTAAAGAAAAATATTCTCTGCCTACTGGCCTTGAGAAAATATTATGCAAGGAACTGATGCCTCAAATTGCTGCCGCTTTCTTGCAACCACAAAAAAATTAGCTATTCAGTTCAAGATGCCAGAGCAGTGAGGGCAAACAATGATACTGCGGAATCATTGCATTAATAAATCCTTCAATTGCTTTACTCTCTCGACTTCTGGTTATGTTTATGCTATATTATGCTGCTATGTTTAAGTATTTTCTTGGGTCTTTTTTTTTTTTTTGAAGCCAGGTGAATTCTAACTAACTCAAAAATAACAAAATAACTCAGCATCCTATACTACCTGGAAGGAAACGTGAAAGGCAAGACTTGACAGAATTTGATATGTGACAGGTTTTGAAAATTAACATAAACTATACAATTAGAAACTTTTTGAATCTGGCATAATGATATGTTAATGAGTCTGAAAAACATTTTAATAAACATTAAATTAAATATTTTAATTCAGGAAAAAGAATAAAGAAAATAAAGGGAGAATTTACTATGCATCACATCTTTTTTTTTTAAATAGAGAGAGAGAATTTTTTTTAATATTTATTTTTTAGTTTTCAGTGGACACAACATCTTTATTTTATTTTTATGTGGTATTAAGGATCAAACCCAGTGCCCCCCGCATGCCAGGCGAGCAGTGTTACCTCTTGAGCCACATCCCCAGCCCCTCATCACATTTTTTTAAAAAAACTTTCCTTTTAGACTTCATGAGAGGAAAATACTGGAAGAATTTTTTTTTAATCTCCAAACGTGAGATTTTCAAGTCCAGCTAAGGACCATTTAACCATGAAATTTAACTTTTCTCTTTTTCTAAGAGCATTTCATTGTACATGTTCCTACTTTTTTCCCCTAAGTGATGGTCAATTTTAAGAATTTCTTTACATTTCACTCTCAAGTGAAAAAGCTGTATTAGATAATAAATTGCATATTATAAAATTAAGCTCATTTTTTAATAATTTTATTTTATTTATTTAAAAAAAAGTTTTTGGTACTGGATATTGAATCCAGGGGTGCTTAACTGCTGAGCCACATCTCCAGCCTTTTGTATATTTTATTTTGAAAGCGAGTCTCACTGAGTTTCTTAGAGCCTCAATAAGTTGCTGAGGCTGGCTTTGATCTCACAATCCTCCTGTTTCAGCCTCCTGTTTTTTAAACACATTCTCAGTTTTGTTTGAATAAGACACATCACAGAAATCCACCCACTCCGGACCACCTGTGTAACTCCATACTATAAGAGAACTACTAATCTTATGTACTCTATGGTAATAGTGGATGTGTTTATAAAGAACACAGGGACTTGGGAAGAACATTCCCTGCTCAAATATGACCAACAACACTTTATTTGATATGGAATCAAGTTCAAGCTCTTCCACTCAGCTTCTGTAATTAATTCTCTACAATGTGAACTCTATTCTCATTCTATCACCAATTTGTATGTACCCTCACCCAGCTTGTAACTTTACTGTCACGCTTCATAATTTCACAATCCTTCAGAATTCTCTCTTCCATATATGCTTGCTCCTGCTGTCCCAATACAGGTTGAATTTCCACCTTAATTAAGGGTAAGTCATTCATTAAAGTGTTTTCAGGAAACAGATTACAACAGATTGTCCTCATGCAATATTATATAGAGAGTTTAGAGGCCTCAACAGAGAAACTGTGTTGAGACATTTGCCATTATTGGGCAGCCACAGGAGACCCATATAGCAATTCTTAATGTATGGATACTAGATTATTAAGTTTTCCTGTGTTTGTGTCCTATTGTTTTCTTTTCTCTTTCTTTCTTTTGTACTATTGTTTTCTGAATGCAGTCTATCAAAGGTTGGAATCATTTTTTCCTTTCTATATAAAATGAAGACAGATGAATTTAATAAAAGAGAAATCCCAGGTTATTCCATCAATTATTAATCACAAATAGTATGAGCATATGAACAAATACTAGGTGCCAGTAATGTGTCAAAGTGTATTAAAAAAATCTGTTTTCCATTTGAGAGCAGGTTAGACTTCATTGCTTCTTTCATGACTAAACACATTTAATCCAAGGGAGTAAAATTGAATGTTGAAGATATTTTAGACCAAGTCCTCTCTGATACTTCCCACCACAATGCTTGTCTGAAGGAACTTCCGGTCCCCTCGGAGACTAAAAGGAAAGAAAAAGAGAAGCTTTTCATTTGCACAAACTAACACTAATAATTAATACTTTTTATCTGGAAACTGGTAGGCACCCATGGAAATTTAAACCTCCTACTTCCATTTAGAAATAAAAGGCAAATATAATATGTAATTATTCTCAACAAGTGGCGAACATTGAGTCTCAAAAATTTAAAAACCTACATTTTATTTTAAAGTCACTTGTAAGAACAAAAATTTAAGATATAGTTAAAAATTGAAAAGACCAAATCCATCAAGTGCAGCTTTAATCGTAGATCAAACAAGGCTTCCTGGTCCAAAAACTAAAATCAATTTTATTACACAGTAGAGCCGGTTCATGCTTCCTTCCATACATTGATGAAAACAGATGGTATATGTGGAAGACAGATATTCCTTTTAATGCTAACTTTATAATGCCCAGATGGAATCAATGTTTCCAATAATTTCTGTATTTATTATTCACATTTTTCAATGCCTTTTGCTCCCCAAGACTGGAGTCACCCCAAATGAAAAAAAAAAGGATTATTTTTACTGTTATGAAGGAAAATATGCATAGTTTCTTAAAACACATTTCTTTTACAATGGCATTACTTGTTTATCTGTTAACTTCTTTTAAAATTTTATGGTAGTATGGGATTATGAAAAGTGCATTGCTGCCGTGCAACTGGGGCTCTGGTGGAAGTGACATAATCAAGGCTGCAAAAGAAAGCCAGGAGGGAGTGTTCTTACCAGGGAAGGAACCTCAACTGAACTAGGACAGTACAAACAGATTCTTCTACCTTTTCCTGAAGATGTGCAGAGCAGCAGTCAACACATCATAGGGTGGAGAGAGAAAGATACTTGCAACCTTTTCACTCAAACTAAGCTGTCAGTTCAGAAGGTGACTCCAACACTATCAGCTTCCTTAGACAATAAAAGCTTACCCTTCACCTGTCTTTCAGCAAGAGTGTTTCTTCAAATTTTAAATGTCAATAAGTTGTGACATCAGTAGAAAGGGTGTGGCGCTTTCTCTAACCTGAGTGACTTGGAGAGATATTTGTGAACAGAGGAAGCCCTGCATGAAGTTCTGAATTTTAAGTTTATTTTTTTTTTCTTTTTCAGTTTCCTATGGTCCTAATGCTGTGTCTCTATTGCAAATCCCTTCTCAGGTTTATTTTCCATTCAATCAGAATGGACTTTTATCTCTTCTCAATTCCCAGAACCAGTTTATATTAATAGAACTAGTCTACTAATATAGACTAGTTAACCTGTTGATAAAATTATTAATGAATATTAATATTCATGATTACATTTTGGTTGAGGGAGCTTCAACACACTTTAGCTCTACACTCTCACTTTGCAGGTGAAGGTGAATTGTATGCATATTACCAGGTAACTATGCAGGAGGAGAGAGTGGTGGTTGCTCTTACTATAAATAGTATCATGTGGAATTTAAAAATAACTTGTTGGAATTAAACAAGAGAAACGCTAGTCATCATCAGGAAAATCTGAATAAATGGCTATCAAAAACCTTTTTCATATCTGAAATACTTTCTTTAATAAGTCAAGGGCAATACAGAGTTTTCTGAGCTTTACAGAATGTGAGCACTGCAAGTGTCAAATAGTTGACTAAATCCAAGACTTCTGGATTACACCCATCAAAATCACAGAAGATTCACTTGGAAAGCTGACTGTCAATGTATTAATTAATAAACAATAAACATAATTGTCAAGCAGACTGGAAAGAACCATTGGTCTAGCAGACAACATGAAAAAGTAAATTTAATAATGATATTATTTTCAATTACAAATTATTAATCAAACATTATTTGCCAGGGGTTAACTGTGGTGCTTTACCAAAGTCATATCTGTTTTTTCTACAATCCTGTGGTATAGATGTTACCATTCTTGCATTTTAGAAATAAGGAAGCTAAAGCAAGCACATGTCAAGAAACTTGACCAGGGCTATAGCTACCAAATGGACCAAGTAGGCTGTGAGTCTAGGTTGTTGGGTCCTTCCCACTCTTCATCTACTCTCAGTGGATGGCTTCATGAGCACAAGAGCAAACCATTGGTTCAATACTTGATTCAATTCTTTAGTGACTGGTATAAGCTCATAGTTCTCAACTGGGAGAGATAGCCTCACCCCACCCCCAGGGGATATTTGCCAACATCAAAAAGTATTTTGGATGTTGGAAAATGAATTTTTTGCTGGTATATAGTAACTAGAAGCCTGAGGTGCTTGTTTTAGTCAGCTCTTTTACCACTGTGACTAAAAGACCTGACCAGAACAACTGTGAAGGAGAAAAACTTATTTGAAGGGCTCATGGTTTCAGGTCTTAATCCATAGACAGCAGGCTTCGTTCCCCGGAGCTCGAGGTGAGGCAGGACATCATGGCAGAAAAGTTGGCCGAGGGAACCACCTCACACTGCAATCAGGAAGCAGAGGGAGTCTTCACTTGCCAGATACAAATATGTACCCCAAAGCCACGTCTCAATTCCCATCCCCTCCAACCACACCCTACCACTTCAGTTACCGCTCAATTAATCCCTATCAGGGGATTAATTCACTGATTAGGTTAAGACTCTCACAACCCAATCATTTCTTCTCTGAACTTTCTTACATTGTCTCACACGTCCAAACCATAACAGTGCTGTTATACTTCTAACAACGTACAGGACAGCTCCATCAACAAGGAATTGCCCTATTAAAAATGTCAGTGGTGCTGAGGATTAGAAGTTCTGGTGTAAGACAGGAAGAGCTGCATCTACCTCATAGTAGAACTGTGTCTCTGGTTAAGGCACACTGACAAATTCTTGAGCCAGAGTGCCCTGCTGTTTGCACAGTGCTTGCACATATACTCCAAATTCACTTTTCTGACTTACATTTTTCCATGTTTCAATATGGTTAGCTCCTAATATAGTCAATAAATTATTTTTTCATTAGAAATGATGAACATTACTGTCTTGTGATGGTTAATCTCTGGACCCTAGAAAATTGGTAAAGCACACTTCTCATTGAATCCCTGAAGGTGTTTCAGGAGATGATTGACATGTGGGTCAGCAAACTGAGGGGGGAAGAACCATCCTGAACATGTGTAGCACTACCCAGTAAGCTCGGGGCCTGTTGGCACAAACAGGGGAAGAAGGCAGGGTTTCCACATAGACACATGCTGAACTCTTCCTAAGCAGGTGTTTTTTTTGTTGTTGTTTGTTTGTTTTTTGTTATTTATCATCAGCTCTCCAAGAATTTTCCAAGCCTTCTGCCTTAGCTTGGGTTTACTTTGTTGGTTGCTCTTGTTCTGAACACCCAACTCCTTGCGCTGAGCAGCTACAGGTTTCCTTGGCTCTTGAGCCTGCAGACAGCCATTGAGGAGGGACCATCCAACCTCTAATCATGTAATCCAATCTTATAAATCCCTCTTCTGTCCTGTTCCTCTGGAGAACCCTACATCTTCCATAGTTATTTGCAACTCAATACTGAAACTATCAAAATCAAGTACAAATACTGGAGTCAATTACATATCCTGTGTGATTTAAATCGTAGTTCTATTTTTTTTCTCAGGAAGAGATCAAAAGGAGTTTTTAATCAAGATAAAATCGAAAGCAATGATAATGAGCATTGTAGCAAACACTCAACTAGAGTATTTCATCTATATAATCTATGTCATTCTGGTATTTACCTCTCCAGATGGCAAATTCTCCTTGGTTCATATTGCCACCCATCCAGCTTTGCATCACTGTTCAGTGCACAAATGGACCTCCATGCTTCAGTTGTCTGATGTTGCAGCTGAGCTTACATGTGATTGCCCTCTTAGTAAACATCATTATTTTTAGATGATGGCAAAAGTGTCCATGTGATAATATTCCTTTGAAATTTAAAAAAATTTCATAGCAAGTCAAAAGATAATGCCAAGTTGCTCTTCAAGAGATTTCAAAATTTATATTTGCCCTTAGAGTTTAGAAAAATATATTGCGACTTCAGTATGCTAATGAACATTGTCTCTTAAGAACAGCCATAGTATAAAGATTTTTTTTCAGATTTATTTGGCCATAGACCCATTTTGCCATTGGCTATTTTTTAATATTTTAATATCCTAAGGGGGACACTGTGGTCTCTAGGACACAGCTTAAAATATTTATGTTTCAGTGAATAAAATAAAATAAAAATAAAATGGGAAAAATTCTAAAAAAGTTCCATTATTGCCAATGCTGCATGTAATGCTCTTTAATCTTGGATAAAGGGAAACGATTTTAAAAATATTTGTAAACTAAGAAAAGACATAATCCACTGTATATAATTTATAGTTTATTTTTCAAATATTTTAAATTATATGTCATCAGGAACTTCTGGAATTTGTATCAAACAGGTGGCTGGTGCACTATTTTGTTGGTTTTTATTTTCAAAGTTGTTTAGTGTATAAAATTCCTGTGTCAAATGTTAAATTCAACAAAAATATATATATTATAAAAATTATGGGTTTTCTTCATCTTTAGAATCTAAAGCTATGCTTTCTGTTATATGATATGATAGAAAATATCTTGAAAATTATTTGGGAAGGTAAAGAGAAAGTAGATTTTTTTATTATATTCTCCAAACTCATTTGTGTTGTTGAAAAATGATAGGATTTCTCTAAAAGCAAAATAGTTTTTCATAATGTATATGTATATATTTTTATGTTGGCGAATATTTAGATTGATTTTATATCTTGGCTATAGTAAGCTAAGTTCAAAAAATACTTTCAAAAGAAAGTTCAAAAACACTTTATGACCTCAAATATGCAGAAGTTAAAATAGTCCAACTCACAGAAATAGTAAAAAGATGGCTACCAAGGACTAGTGGAGGGAGGAATTGGGAGATGTTAGTTAAAGTATATAAAATTTCAGAAGGAACAGGTTCAAGAGATCTATGGAACAACATGGTAACTATAGTTAATAATAATGCATTATATGGTTGAATATTGCTAAGAGAGTAGACTTTAAGTGTTCTCATCTGATGATTATTGTAGCAGAGATGCAACTTAACACCAAAACCATGCTTTCTTTTATTTCTGCTCTCCTTTCAGCTAGGCTGAAGTTGCTAGCTTTCCTAATAGTCAGTTATGGCCATATATTTAAACTCTAGCTCCTATGGCATGAGCAGAACTAACATACACAGGCTCTAAGCCTGGCCCATATGTCCTCTCCATATCCTCTTCTCCATGTTCCTTCTTCCCTCTGGAAGACAGTGGTGCCAATAACCAGATAACTCTAAAAGCCATCAAATGCAAATGGCAGAGCCTTCATGTCAACATTTCTGCCAAGTGATTGTGTGGGACTGAGCAGGGAGTCTTCACAATACCTACTCAGCCAGGTGTATGGGGATGAGATTGATGCATATGGTTCATTCTTCCTTTGGAAAACTTCTGTGTATTTATCATCCTCAAACTCCATAATTACCAGGCCAAGAATCCATGCCTGGACCTGCTGGACTGTAGTAAATGTTATACAGTGACCTGAATATCTGGCTGGAGGCAATTCTCTTCTGTCTCCCTTCAAGACAGTGTAAATCTATTCTAAATAATGGAAGAAAAGCACCCATGGATTACATTGGTTAGAGCTCTGGCAAAGGTCACTACCTTTTCACTGACCTCCCCTCTCCCCCTATCTTCTTCTATTTGTCCCTTCCTAGAATCCCTGGTTAGGTAGCCATGTGACTAAGTTCCCACCCACAAATGTGAACAGAAGTCACTCATGCCACCTGCTGGCCTGGCCTATAATAACCTCCCACGTGTGTTTGTCCATGTTCTTTTCCTTTCTGATTATATTGGATAGAGACAAATCCGAGGGTGATTTAAATCTATTTGTTGAAAAGGAGAGAGCCTCCATCATGAAATAAGGCTGCCATTGACTGGAAATCTCTGAAGGTGATATTGAAATTATGACAAAAAAGAAATACATGTTCTTCCTTCTTTTCGCCAACAAAGTGAGAGTTCTATTAATTAGAGCTGTTTAGCTTTCCCTATTGAATATAAACTGGTTATCTGAGCTTATTATATGCTCCATTTTAGTGAAACCCAAGTTTCAAAAATATTTGGCTTATATTATCAATGCTTTGCCTTTGGTATTATCCTGTGTTTCATAAATTATATTTTATTTGATTTCTACCATGGTATCTAGAGATAGTTATGAATTAGCAACTATATTTCAATATGTGCTCATTATTTTACAATGTTTAAACAACACAGAAACCTAAGAAGTCAAACAACACTGATCAGAGATACCACAGAAGCTACTAGTTAGATTCTGTGCAAATGTCTATCCATTTTTCACAGGTGGAGCCAAATGCATGTAATTACATGTAATACAAACACCCTTAATCAACATCTTTTCTGTTAATATTATTTTACTCAACTTTCTTAATAGGTGCTTACTTAGTATTATAGAGATTTACTTGAATTTGCTTAACCAATCCCTAATGAAGGGTGTTTGATTCTTTTTATAAGTTTTATTTCATTTAAAGAAGTGTAATTGCAAACAAATGTTTTAATACCTACATCTTTATGTGCTTGTTCATTCTTTCTTCAGAATATCACACATTTGTTAAGCCAAATAGCATGTTTAATATTAGTATGTACATTGTCAACTTGTCCTCAGAAAAACAGTAAAAAAAAAGTTCTCATAGTGCTTGGTATATTTTTATTTATTTCCTAATATAGAAATGATTACTTCTTTTAACATTTGGAAATTAATTAAAGATAATTTTATTAATTTTAATCTTTATCTTCTTTAATAATGCTGACATTATTTTTTTACAGGCAATTTATTTTTATTTTAAAGTTTAGGTTGCTAATAATTTCCCGTATTTTTTCAGTCTTATCTTTTCATAAATTCACTTGTTTTCCTGATGTGTTTACAGGAGTTATTTATGTTTTAGGGACAGTAAAATCTTTGCTTTTCACATATTTCCAAAGATATTTTTGACTTATTGGAAACAAGACAATAAAGTTTGAAGGGATAAAGTGGCATGTCTAAGGTACATGTGGTGAAAAACATTACTAGATACTAGGCATTCTGATGCCTGTGTTTTTAATTAACCTTTATCATCACCTTTCTTGATATGAGACAACTAGAAATCCTGTAAACAGATGCAAGAATAATGGGACCTTGCAGGTACGTTTTTTTCTGAAATATTCTTAAAGCAACGATTCAAGTAGACTCTCTCCTACCTCATAGGAAACAAGCCTTTCTTGCTTCTTCCTGAAGACCAAATACTTTATATAATTCCTAGCATTTAATAGGAACTTTATAAATACTTATGAACACAATGTATGCGCTATATCCTATAGTTAGAAGGGGAAAAAAAAGAATGGTCTTTGCATTCAAAAAACTTCCAGTTTTGTGGCAATAACAAATGAAAAGAAAGACATGGTAACACAAAATGGGGTAAGTGCTCTGATAAAAATAAGCATACAGTGAATGACTCTGGTATCCAAGTAATTGTCTGAAATAATTGATATTGACTTCTGAATTCGCTTTCTCAAATATATTAGCTAGGAGAACATTGTCTTGTAATGTGACTTAACTTTCTCTAGTGGGAAGTCAAGAGGCAATGCAAAGCACACTGGCACTGGAGTGAATCTACCTGGGCTTATCGTCCAGTTTTACGCCATTCTATCTGAATCACCCTAGATGGATAGCCTCTGGGAGCCTCTTCACTTGTAAAAATATTGTTTAAAGGGTCTATATCCTAGACCACTATAACTAAATGACATCATATATAAAAGTACTTAGCTCTTTCAAGAGACATTAGTTCTTTTTTGTATGCTCTTCAAAAAACTATCTTAAAAGTCACCCGGTATAAAAGATTATCTGCCATTTTATGTCCATGATCATAACTCTTCAGAATCCATTAATTGTATATTATCCTAATCTATCCTTTCTTGTTAGCAGAGCTGTAGACAGCAGCATACATTTATCATGAGGCTGTATACAGAATAAGCTAGAGATATAAATTTTATACTAAGAACTTAAATTCTTCAAAATTGTACATGACACATGACTTTTAAACTCCCCAGAACTTAGAAAGCATTGAAAAATAATATAAAATACTGAAATGCTATTTACTAGAATTCATACAAATGCTGACATGATGTCTTTCAATAAAGATTACAAGTCATTACAAGGCTTGTTCTTAAACCACATTTATTTTCCAAGTGGGTGTTGGACACAGACTATTGATCAGGGTATACGATTCAGAATAAGTTACTACCTATAATTCATGAAGATTGTGTGTTTTAAAATCTTTTGTACTTCCTGCTGTGGGCTGTGACAAGGACAGCCATTAGGGGACCACTGTTCACATATTCCAAGATGTGATTATTCTAAGTGCCATGAGGAATTGCTTTGGTACTGAATAGTAACTAAGTCTTTTTTAAATTTCTGTCACTTTTCCAGGAAACTTTGGATGATCTTGATTTGTATTTTCTTCAGTTACTTGTGGTTCATATTGAAAATGGGAATTTTATCAACTTTACTTTTAAAGAATGCACTGAATGTTCCTGAAATCACTAAATAGCTTACTAATTTTATGGTGGAACAAATACAGATGATTTTAGTGAATCATGTGATTCTTTATCTTAAACAGGTATTATCAAATATTCTATATTCAAGTTTTTAAATTTACAAACCTTAATTTTAAAATTATTATGTTATATACTAAAATTTGATTACATTCAAATTTTAAATTAACTCCAGTTGTTTTAACAATTGTTAAATAATAAATAATATATTTATTGAATAATTTAAAAAGAAATATATGACTGGCCATTAAATATGAAAAAGATTGTAATATCATTATTCAAGTAAATGAAAATTAAAACCAAAGTGCAGAGCTTAACAGATAATTACATCATATTACGTAGATGAAAACCTTAATTGCCTAATTCAGATTTGCACAATATTAAATCTGTAAGGAATATTTTCTTCTTGTAAATTAGAAAAACCATTAACAATTTCAACAAACATTTCATTTCAGACTTAATGAAGTAATACATTAAAAAAATCTATAACTTAACAAATGGTGCATTTCTCCCTAAAATTATTGTTATTCTAATTTTAACTGCTTTTAATCATCTCTTGAATGAAATTTTATATTTCTCAAACCTTCACCGAGAAATTTTTAGAGGCTAACAAGTCATTTTTTCATGTATTTTAGATATGAAATAATATGTTTAAAATTGTAATAAATAAGGTATCAGTAAAGCCAGGCAAATGGTATCTATACCATTTTAATATTTTTATTAGTATATTATATTTATATATAACAATAGGGTTCATTTTGACATATTTATAAATGCATATAGCATGGTTTGCTCCACTTCAATCCCCAGTACTACTTCCCTCCCCTTCTCCTCCCTCCTTCTGATCCCCTTTCTCTAATCTATTGGTCTTCCTTCTGTATATTTTAAATTTGTGTATTGTAGTTATATGAAAACTTGGAATCTATTTTGATACATTCATACATGCACATAGCATAATTTGCTCAACTTTTTTCTGCAGGTTTTCCCATCTCCCTTCTCTCCTCCCCTCTCTTAGTTCCTTGTATTTGTTCTACTGACTGACCTTCTATTTTTGAGAGATTCCCTTATTTTATCCCTTTTTCTCTACTTTCTGCATCTGAGAGAATACATTTGAACCTTGACTTTCTGAGTCTGGATTATTTTAGCATGATATTCTGCAGTTCCAATCATTTACCAGAAAATGACATAATTTCATTCGTCATTATGGCTGAGTGGAACTCTATTGTGTATGAATATCATGTTTTCTTTATCTATTTGTCTATTGAGGAGCACCTCGGCTGGTTTCACAATTTGGATATTGTGAATTGCACTGCTATAAACATTGGTACACATGCATGTATCACTGTAGTATGCTAATTTTACTTCTTTTGGGTAAATATGGGGAAGTGAAATAGGTTGGTCATATGGTATTTCCATTTCCAGTCTTTTGAGGGATCTCCATATTACTTTCCAAAGTGATTTTCCTAATTTTCAGTCCCACCAACAATGTATACCTTTTTTCTAGACATCCTCACTAGTAATTATTGTTATTTGTTTTCTTGATGATTGCCATTCTAACTGGGGTGAAACGAAATATCAATGCAGTTTTGATTTGCATCTCTTTAATTGCTAATGATGCTGAACTCTTTTTTTCATATATTTGTCAGCCATTTGTGGATGGTTTTTAAAAAATATTTTTTAGTTACCAATGGACCTTTATTTATATGTGGTGCTGAGAATCAAACCCAGTGCCTCACATATGCTCAGCAAGAATTCTACCACTGAGTTACAACCCTAGTCCCATTTATGTTTTTTTTTTTTTGACAAATTGTTTTTTTTTTTTTAAATATTCTATTTTTGCCCATGTAGTGACAGGGTCATTTGTTTGATTTTATTTTTTAATATTATATATTTTAGTTATTAATCTCCTTGTTGAAAAGTAGTTTCCAAATATTTTCTCCCATTCTGTAGGCTTTCTCTTTACACCATTCATTTTTACCTTTTTAGTTTAATGACGTGCTTCTTATTGACCCTTGATTTTATTTCTTGAACTTTTTTTCTTATTAAGGAATCGGTGTTTGTGCCAATACTTTAGTGTTGACCCTGTGTTTTCTTTTAACAATTTTCCTGTTTCTAGCCTACTTCTTAAGCTGCACAAAATAAACTCAAAGTGGATATCTATACCTTCTTAATCATTTCCCCCCCACACAGAATCTGTGTTTGCCCATGTGCTGGGCCTTGCTTCTGTTTTGATTACTGAATTTCCAGCTTTGGACCAGGCTCTTTCCTATCTGTTTACTTTCTTATCTAATTCTCTTGCCATTAGTGACTGAATTCACTCCCTTTCTTTTTGTTCTTTGGAGAAATACTATTAAAAGTTTTACTTGGAAAACAAAGAGTTGAAAATAACAGTTACCACAGATAAACAATCTTAAATGAAGCCGACTTAGGATGACAGTGATGCTGGTTGAAAGTATAGTTACTTCTTCTTTAATTGGAATGATCAGATCCTTAACAATATCTCACAGTAGGAAAACACATAGTTGAAAATTAAGAATTTAGAAGGAAAAAAGTAACAGTAAAACATAGGCATTCAGAATGAAAGTTTTTAGAATTTTTGAATATTATTTATATTCATTAAAAAGAAAGTACATTGAATCAACATAATATTAGTGGCATTCTACACATATCAGATGGTTAAAGACAAGAACTACAAAACCTCTTCCCTTTATCATCTTCTGTATTCTAGAAATGTAAGGACTATTCCCTGGAGGTTTATGCTCTTCATAAAGTTGTTCCATTATGTCGTATTCGTAGGCATTGAGAAGTTTCCATGATTTTCTTTTCCCATGTCTTTTTCCTAAGCACTCAATGCTTGTTCCTGCCTTAATCTTCATTGGTAGGCACTTAAAGTGCTTTTACCCATGATTCAGTAATTTCAGAGGAAATTTTCCTACTTCATTATGACTTTGTCTTCTAGTTCACCGATAGGACTACCTTAGTTCTGTGATAATGACTTCAAATAACATCCCAGCTGTATACAACCATATTTCTCCAGTGTATGATTCTGGACTTTATTAATCTGCTTGTGTCCAATTATTGTCAAAATCTGGTTCTGTCTTGCTTTCTCCAAACACCCTCTGAGGCTTCTCTTTCCTGTCACATATCCTGTATGTCACTGTCTTCATGACTGCTTCAGTAGTCACATATCATCTCCACTAATGCTCCACAAACATCTCTTTCTTCATTGCTTTCTCTTACCCTAGTACAAGGCCCTTCCCACGTGTTGCTACAGCACAAAATAGTGCCTTCAGATCATACTGGATTTAGCCTACAGTCATGAGGGATCACCAGCTCCAGCCAGGATGAAAATAGGATCCAAAATTAGTTCCTGTCCCAATTTTTCAGCATGCTTTGGATTCTTAAGCAGGAGTTAATTCTGGCTTTTCACCATATTTCAGTGACATGGTAAAGGGAATGAAAAGGAGAGGATGGACTGAAGTTTGCTTTAAGAGGTTGATTTGACATAACACGGTGTTCGTTTTAATGAAGGAGAGGAAGAAATTCAGAATAAATCATGTTTCTGTTTGGGGAAACTGGGTAAATACTGGCTCACCATCTCTCATCTGAATCATTGCAGTAATTTCCTAGTTCATCTTTCCCTCTGCTAGTCATATGTTAATGTTCTAAATCACAATTTTTTTTGTATTGATACCTTCTTTGGTCTCATATCAACTATATGATAAAGTCTAAATTCTCTACAGCAGGTGACTTTTCTTAGTCAAATCCTAACCAAAATGTCCTGTCCCAAATGAAACATCTTACTCTGAAAAACATCATTTCCTGCATGGACACTTCCATATCTCTGTGCCTTTAAATGCGGCATTCCCTCTGAAATGTTCTGAGCACCATCACTACCCAGAAAAATCTTGATTCTCTTTCAAAGCATATTTAACTATTCCCCATTATGTAGAATTGGTGTCTCCACTGAATTTCATGTATAGAATCATTGGTCTTCTAATATCTCATTATAGTTCTAAACTTACTTATCTTCACCATTAAAACATTATTTGATTTATACAAATGATTTTAATCTCATTCTGAAAAACAAATTTTAGAGAGAGTTTTTAGGTCCACTGGATGTATTTTTTTCACTATTTCAAATACAGAGTTAAACAACTGGCTCATCATTTTCAAAAAGTAAATATATATTTTAATTGGCTCAAGGTAACAATTAAATGTGTAGAACTATTTATCATTCTATTTCATTGTCTTTTGGGTGTTACTGTTTACTAAAGGACAAGAGGAAAGAGGCACTGACTTGGGGTAGGGGAGTAAAATGATCTCTGGATACTTCAAAGAACAGCCTCTAAGCAGGAGGGACACCTACCCCCATTCCAGTGGCTGGAATCTGGAAAGTAAGTCTGTCTGTTCATCTGCAACACGATACATCTACAATGGAATTAATTCACACCTGATGGAGGTGGAATAAAAGAGAATGGAAGCAAAAATTCACATTCAAGAAAAAAAATAGGCAAAGAGTCCAGAAGAAGAAAGAAGCGCAGAATTCATGGCTGAGATGAAAGTTCTGAGCAAGCAATTTCGAAAGTCAAACAGGGGTTTGTACCAGGAGATACATCCTGAAATTTCTGTGAAGGAAACCCATGCATAGGGTGCTTGTTATATTCAAGGATAGAGGAGGATGAACTGCAAAGTGATCACACAGTTCACAAGGGATCAAGGATGGCACTGTGGAACCAACCTAGATGCCCTTCAGTAGNTATATATATATATATATATATATATATATATATCACATTTTCTTTATCCATTCATCTATATATATGATATATCATATATATTATATACATATTTTATATATATATATATATATATATATATATATATATATACAAATGGAATATTATCCATCATTAAAAGAGAATAAAATCATGGCGAATGCAGCTAAATGGATGAAGCTGGAGAATATAATGCTAAGTGAAATTAGCCAATCCCAAAAATCCAAATGCTGAATGATTTATCTGATTGAAGGATGCTGATCCATAATATGCTGTTGAGGGGTGGGAATGGGAGGATTAAATAGACTCTAGATAGGGTAAAGGAGAAAGGGGAAGGGAGTTGGGATAGGAGTAGGAAAGATGGTAGAATGTGATGGTCATCATTACCCTAAGTACATGTAAGAAGACATGAAGGATGTGACTCTACTTTGTGTATAATGAGAGATATGAAAAATTGTACTCTATATGTGTGTAATATGAATTGTAATGCATTCTGTTGTGGTATATAACAAATAAAAATTTTAAAAAAACTTTAAGGAATGTTTTACTATCATTTGTAGTCTCATCCTAAGATAATGCATTCATTTTATATATTTAATCTTCAATATATTTTATAGGCCCACATTAAAGCTAATAACTTAAAAAAAAGAATGGCACTTTTTGGCAGGCACTCAGATTTCTTCATTTCTAATGGCAAACTGTGTGATGTCCACTAATTATGATTCCCAGGTACTTTTGCAGGTCCTATGATTTTTAAAAAATGTTTCCATTCCTTTGAAAACAGTACTTGTTTTCTCCAGAAGGAAGGCAGAATCCTTGGGTGGTGGTATTCAATCGTTTCTTTGATATCTTGTAACTTAGATACTGTGATTAAATTTGGGAAGACAGTCCAAGAAAGATATCATCGAGAGTGAGATAAATGTTATCAGAAAAAGTGAGTTTTGAGACCAATCTTTAAAAAGATACATGTATTCCTAAAGAGAAATGGAATATTCATAGGCCTTCTTCCATCACGAATATGATAACGACCACTTCATTGCCTAAACAATTTAATCCCCACTGTGAAGAAACATAGCAGCCTAGATACCATGATGTATTTTTCAGTGTAGATCTGATCTTTATATTTTAATTAATAATACATGGCAGCAATATCTGAGAGCTGATCTATTATTGATATATTTCTTTCAAAGAGTCATTCATGCATTATATATTCAGAAAGAATATTCATCTTATTTTACTTGAAGTTAGTTTTCAGTAGAAAATACATTTAGATGTTATCATGTAAAGAAAATAAGTATGCTATTTTCTTCCAGATTGTGTGTATGCCCTGCACACTGAAAATTGCCAGCAAGTAAATTATCTGGACTCAACTGTCATTGAGGCTGATTTAAAAAAAAAAAAAAATTTAGTTGTAGATGGACACAATACCTTTATTTATTTATTTTATGTGGTGCTGAGGATTGAAGCTGATTCTTAATGTTTAAGTTTTTTTTTTAAAGGTAAGACAGTGTTTAATGGGTCAATTTGCAGCTAGAAAAAAATTAAATCAAGAAAGAATGAAGGTTTTTTTAAAATGTATTTTGCTACCTTATCTTTTTTCAGAGAATAATAATATGATTACCCAAGTGCACTGTGCACTTGTAAGCAATGTTTTAACAGAACGTTCTATAAAAATTCAATTTACATTTTATTCACTATCACTTAAAATGTAAAATATTTTTACCCACTTTTTTCAATACACAGAGTGTCTGTCAGGCTCTTCAATAACCTATGTTTCTTTTAAACAACAACCATGCAACATTGTTATTAATTTCTATTCTCAGTGAAACTCCTTAATTATATTAGAAAGGGTTATTGAAGTTCTGAGCAAATATAAAATGGAAAACTGTGGGAAAAGGGTAGAAAAAGGATGCTGAGAGGGAAGAACATAAACAGGTACTAATATTTATATAATTGAAATTACTCCATTTGCTCAACAATTATTTAGCCCTACTTTGGAATGTTACTCTTCTAGGCACTGAAGGTACATCCTTGAAAGAAACAGAGTCAGCCTGTTTCAGGTCTTTCTACCTATGATATAGCTGGAATTCTTAAGATCAATAATAAGAACAAGAAGAAATTCAAAATATCTTTAGTTCTTAAATAGAAATTAGTAAAATGTTGTATCTTTTGCAATTATTGTAACTATCTTTAAAAGGTCACTGAACAGTGTCATTTCAGAAAGTGTTATAATAAGCACATTACATCTCTCTTACAAAGTTAAGAGGAAGCCTTATTTGGATTGAGACACTTCCAGTAGGAAGCTCTTTTTAAACACGGTCTGTGCAACACCAATCATCTAATTCAAAATGGAAATATTCAGCCAGTTATGTAGATATTTATCATTGGTTCAAATAAAATACAAGAGAAATACATTCATCACCAAGAACAGCATTTCATTCAATGATGAACCGCATATCCAATAGTGGTCCCATAAGACTATAATGGAGTTGAAAAACTCCTATCCTTTGGTGATGTTGTCACCACCATAATGGCACAGCACAACATATTATCACCTTTGTGGTGATGCTGATGTAAACAAATCTACTGCCTTGCCAGTCACATTAAGATAGCACATACAAATATGTACAGTACAAGTATCATCATACTTGATAATGGTAATAAATGACTGCTACTTCTTTATATATTTGTTATACTATAATTTTTCATTATTTCAGAGTGTATTCATTCTACTTATTAAAAAAAAAGAAGTTAACTGTAATAGCCTCAGACAATTACTTCAGGAGGCATCCAGTATTCCAGAGGAAGGTACTGTTATCATATATGACAGCAACATATCTGTTATTGCCCCTGAAAACCTTGCAGTGGGACATGGTGTAGAGGAGAAAGACAGGGAAACAATGCTCCTGACCCTGTGTCGACCTAAGCTAATGTGTGAGCTTATGTCTAAACTTTTCACAAAAAGCTTTAAAAAGATAAAAAGGATTTGAAAAACAGAAAAAGTTTATAAAAAAGGATATCAAGAAAAAATGTCTTTGCACAACAGTACAGTTTGTGTTTTAAGCTACACGTAATTATGAAAAACTCAAAAATTATTTTAATTTAAATTTTTATGAAGTAAAAATGGTTTTGTAAGCTATGGTTAATTTATTATTGAAGAAAGAAAAAAATTTCCATAAATTTAGTGTAGCCTAAGTGTAGTGTTTGTAAAAGCTCAAGTAGTGTTCAGTAATGTCCTCAGCCTTCACGTTCACCCACCACTCAAAAACTCACCCAGAGCAACTCCCAATCCTGTAAATTGCATTCATGTTAAGTACCCTATACAAATGTACTATTTTTTTTAATCTTTGGTACTGTATTTTTAGGCATGCTTTGTGTTGCAATCACTTGCCATACTCAGAACAGTAAGATGTGTCCAGTTTGTAGCAATAACTAGTCCATATAGCCTTGCTATGTATATGACACCATCTAGGTTTGTGCATGTGCAAGCTTCAATGTCTACACAATGAGTAAATAAATCACCTAGAAACCCATTTCTCGAAATGTATCTCTATCATTAAGCAAGCACAAGTTTCATTAATTATTTTTTGTCATATTGAACCAGTCAATAAATTACTCCAGATATTGAAAAGGCCCCAAACGATACTCAAGGAAATATAGGATTTTCATGAACAACTTTTATTTTTCATTTATTTATTTATTTTTCCATAGGGATCAGAGAGTGAGTAAGCTCTTTGAAATTTCCTAGGGAAAAAGTTCTTTTTAAAAATATCGTTATGTTCAAAATTTGTGACAGTTCTTTCTTCAACATTATCATAACTTATATTGAGTTGTTTAATCAAAATAACATGTGCTCCAATCAGAAAATTTGGAAAATACTAAAAAGTACAAAGATTGGCAGAAATCTCTGTAATAACTTTCATAAGCACTGTTACAATTTTTGGTGCATTTTATTCTTTTCTATCACACTACATACATACATGTGCATATATATAAATGTATATAGGAATACAATTTCAAATTGTTTCTAGTTTGTCATTTTTTTCTTTGTTTATCAGAAATTCCAAACATCTTTCAATGTTCATAAGTATCCATTATTTATGGCATTATATTTTTCTGTAAGGATATGCTTTAAGGTATACAAAAATATCTGTAGAACAGAACTATTTCTGTTTGTTTGCTAAGGATAAATCACTGAAATTCAACCGCATCCTTTGTTTAAAAGGTGTGTGTGTTGCATGCTGCTGTGCATTGCATATTAGCATGCTATCCCCCATGCCAACCAGAGCACCACCATCCTCTCCTGCTCCCAAATCTATGACCTTCCTGGCCTTTCCTAAATCTTTATATCTTATTTCAAGGTTTTTCTACCCATTCATCATTATCCTGCCTTCCCTCTTACAGACGAAACAGACTTCAGAAATCAGCTCCCTCAACTTCATTCCCTCATATGCAAAGGTTGTTTTTTTTTTTTTTTTTCTCAAATGTATCTATTTCTTATTCTTGCTTTTCCTCCTTTCTCAGAAGAGCTGTCTGGACTCATTCAACCTTTACTTGTTCTGTGGGTCATCTTCCCTTACCGTTTAAATCCCCACCGCCTTACCACCACATGCCAATGTTGATTAAGGAATTTGTCTCTATTATTTATCTGCTGTTATTTCTTGATAAAATTTTCTTTCTAATATATTCAAATTTTCATTTCAATACTAGTAGAATCTCTAATGATATTCTTGTTTAGGTCCAGAACTATGTAATTTATGTTCTATGATCGTTTTCTTCATCTCTTATGCTAAGAAGTCTATATTTTTTACAAGTTTTTAGAAGAACTTAACTTCAGTTTGGTGAAGTTTTTCTCTTGTGATTTTTTTGACATTAATTGACTTCTGTTATTATCATCATTGTTTCCTTTCTGATATGTTCTTTGAATTTAATTTGCTGTTATTTTAAAGGAGGATGCTTCCTTTCTAATGCACTTTTTTTTAAAAGAGAGAGAGAGAGAGAGAGATAATTTTTTAATATTTATTTTTTAGTTTTCAGTGGACACAACATCTTTATTTTATTTTTATGTGGTGCTGAGGATGGAACTTAGCGCCCCGCACGTGGAGGTGAGCACGTTACCACTTGAGCCACATCCCCAGCTCCACTAATGCACTTTTTTTTTAAATGGTTTGTTCTCTTTAGATATATATATAACAGTAGAGTGTATTTTGACATATTATACATACATGGAGTATAACTTATTCTAATAAGGATCCCATTCTTGTGGTTGTACATGATGTGGAGTTACACTGTCATGTATTCATATATGAATGTAAGAAAGTTATGTCTGATTCACTCTATTGTCTTTCCTATTCTCATCCCTTCCCTTCATTCCTCTTTTGTCTATTCCACTAAACTTCTATTCTTCCTTCCCCACTTATTGTGTTTTGTTAGCATCCACATGTCAGAGAGAATATTTGGCCTTTTGTTTTTTGAGGATTGGCTTATTTTACTTAGCACATTAGTCTCCAGATCTATCCATTTACTGACAAATCATAAAGTCATTCTTTTTTATGGTGAAATGATATTCCATTGTATATATGTACAACATTTTCTTTATCCATTCATCTGTTGAAGGGCACCTAGGTTGATTCTATAGCTTAGCTATTGTGAATTGAGCTGTTATAAACATTGATGTGGCTGTGTCACCACAGTATGCTGCTTTTAAGTCCTTTGGATATAAACTGAGGAATGGGATAACTGAGACAAATGGTGGTTCCATTCCAAGTTTTCTAAGTAATCTCCATACTGTTTTCCAGAGTGGTTGCACCAATTTGCAGTCCCACCAGCAATGTATAAGTGTACCTTATCCCCTACATCCTCGCCAACATTCATCATTACTTGTATTTTTAAAGGACAAGAAATAAAATCAAGAGTCAATAAATGGAATGGTATCAAACTAAAAAGCTTATTCATAGCAGATGAAACAATCAAGTATGTGAGAGGAGAGCCTATAGAATAGGACGGAGCCTTTGCCACCTGTACCTCACATAGAGCATTCATCTCCAGATATACAAACAGCTCAAATAACAACACTAAAACAAACAAACAAACAAATAACCCAGTCAATAAATGGGCAAAAGAACTGAACATGCACTTCACAGAATAAGAAATAAGAATGGCCAACAAATATATGAAAAAGGGTTCAACTTCTCTAGAAATTAGAGAAATGCAAAATACCCCATTTTCTTTTTAATCTGGTTCAATCTTCAACCTTTGCAAATCACTTTCTTTTCAATTTGTCTCTTGTACACAAAGCTTATTTTTTATTGCATTCCAATAGTTTACCTTAAATAAATATGTTTAGGTCATTTACATTTATTAATAGAAAGACTTGACTTTAATTCCACTATATTTTTTTTATTTTTATTCTATGGTTTCTATTTATATAACTTTGTTTCTGAAAAAAAAAATTCACATTGTAGTCAGTCGTATGAGTGTACCTTGAAAATTGGAAGATGTAATATTTTTACATTTTTATACCTTTATACTCTCTGTATGTAGATTGCACTACCTCTAGACCATTGTCAAGGGTATAATTTCCATGTCCCCCTTTTTTTTTATTTCTCTTCTCTCTTAATCTACTAAATTCAGATGATTATTTCACTTTTCGTTTTGGCAACATTTAAAATATTGAGTATACATTTTAAATCAACAATAGATAATATTACTTGACTTCTGGGTAGCATAAATTAAGAAATAGTTACAAGTACACACAAACACACACAATTCAATTCACACATGTACACCCTTCCACCATGACCATATCTGCTTTGTGCTTATCCTGTACCTATATGTCAATGGTACACTCTTGTTACTCTTTGCACAAAGGCTCTTTCTGATTTGTTGCGAAGGCTGGTTAGCAGCAGGGCTGAGAAACTAATACTCCCCAACCAATCCAGAAAAAACATTGGTATATAAACACACCAAGTCCCTTACTTTGCCCCTGACTGGTGTAAACTAATGCATGCTCTGTGCTCTTTCTACACTTTATTCCAGAGCAGGCCCACTGGATTGAGCCCCAGTTTCCCACCATTCAGTGATGCCCCTTAAACCACAATTTCCTTTACCTATCTCACATCCTCATTTTCTACCAATGCGTTCTGGGTCATTTCCATCTAAAAAGTTACATGACCGCTAATCCTTACCCCAGAGTCTACTTCTTGGTGAATTCAATTTAGAACTTACTTCCTTCACCTCTAAACTTCCATTGTTTTTGTCATTTCTTGATTGTCAGGCATGTCATTTATTTTTGTTTTAGTGTTTGACCTACAGCTAAATGGGATCAGTGCCTACTACTTTAATATTTTAAGCTATCACTTATTTAGCTGGAGTTGATCCACAACTAATTTCTTCAAGAAGGATTCAATGGAGCAGTAGTATCAAGTTCTTTTATTTTGAAAGAGATTTATTTGCTGCACTTATATTAAGATACAGTTTGACAATGTGTGTCTTTCTTGGGTCAAATGAAAAGTTTTGTTGTTTTCTTGTGCTTAATATTGTGAAGGGGGGAAAGTGTGAGGGCCTCCTGGAATTCCCCATCCCTTTTTATATGTATTTCAACAGAATAATTTTTTGACCTTGAATTTTAAAAAATTTGTTGTAGAATGATTAATGTTGATTATTCTAAGACATGGTATCCATTTTAACATGTAGCTCCAAACTTTGAAAACTAGAAAAAATTTTTGAGTGGTATTTTAAATATGTATTTGTTTACTTACAATAGTGATAATTATAGTCAGCAATCAGATTCATAGGTAAATACATAGTAAACAGCTAATGATTAATGTCATGAAAAATAAAATGAAGTATGAGGGATTTTCTTCTCTGGAACTCCACTTATGTTTATATTTAAGTATTTTCCCTACATCCTCTCTAGCTAAGTATTTTCTTTTATATTTTAATTCTTCATTCTGATTCTGTTGAGTTTGTTTTTCTTATTTCTGTACTGTTTGACCCTTTGTTATTATTAGCAGTTTGTTCTGTGTTATATTGCTTCTAATTTTATTTTTATTTTGATTATGATTTGCTTTCTCTTTAATTAGCATAAAAAATCAGTATTGTGTTTTTCCTTATTCTTTAATATCTTTTTCCTAAGGGTTTGTATTCATGCTTTGTACTCTTAATACATAGGGGAAGTTGCTATGTTAATTTCTGGAATAAAAGTGGCAAGATTCATGGTTTCAATTTTTATTTGTTTCATAACAGTATTTTTCTAGTGAATTTTTACCATCTCTTTTCTGTTTCTTTCTTCCATTTTTCATCATTTGGTATGTCCTCACCTTTATATGAAGTGATTTTTATTTTGTTCAGATATTTGAGGAAATTCACTAGAGAAATGGCATGGGCTCTGATATTGATAAATGATCATTTTCTAAGTGACACAGAGTTAACTTTCATCTCTCACAAACCAATACAAAGGAGATATTTAGGTAAAACTTTTCATATTGTGTATGTCTTATTTCTCCCTTCTCCCAAATAGACTATTTTTTTCTTAATGTGGTTTCCCTAAATAACTCCATATTTGAACCTATGTGCTGTGTTTTTCAGACCTATTCATGGCAGAAAAATGTTTATTTTAAACTATACTCTTACATCCTACAGTTGCAAATGAAAAATATGTTCAATGTATACTTTAACCTTAAAAATATCTTCTAGTTTGTTGATGACCAACTTCCACCAACATCTTCCCTCTACCTTTTTTTCCAAACCAAAGCTGAGTTTTTGTCTGCTTCTTGCTCTTCTTGATGCATGAATTGGCTAATGTACAACTGGAGGAGATGGAACTATTAACTTTTCATCACCACCTTCAAATTGGACATCTGCTCTGCATTTTAGTTATAGATTGTAAGAGTACAAATGAAGGTAGAATACTTCTGATCCAAGCATCTCGTTTTACACAAAGTGAAATTCTGGCTAAAACAAAACAATATTCCCACGGCCAAGATCAACCCTCATATAAGTAGTAAAATAAAAATCAATCCCAGATCTCTCAATTCTCTGTCCAATGCTGTTTAAACTACATGAATGGCTCAATTCCAAACCTTCCAGTGAAACATGTCTCAATGTAAGAGAGTTCTTACCAAGTTGGGAAAATATCTGCAAATATTAGAAATATGGATGAATTAGTTTCTCGATAAAAAGAGATATCTTTGTTTCTAGAATATAAATATTTTAATTTTTTTGATATTTGATTAGTGCATATAGAATTTAGTTTTAGGGGACCTCAGCTTATGGGACTACTGAATATTATGGTGGTCAGGGGACCAGTAATGCCTATTGTGTGCTGCCTTTATCTCTTACCTCAGGAGTTAGCTGTCGCAAGCAAAAGCTAAACATGGTTTACGTGTCTCTGAGACTGAAGGAACAGCATCTGGTTAGGTCATTCTTGCTGTGTTATTTACATGGTGGAGGGTCTCACTGCATGGCAGAGAAGGGGTGGGACTCATCCTTTTATAAAAGGAATCCATGATAATGGCATTAATTTATTCATTAGGGCAGCCTCCTTATGACCAAATCACCTCTTGAAGGTCCCACCTCTCCACACTGTTGCATTGGGATTATGTTTCTAACACATGAATTTGGGGAGTCATTCAAACCACAGCAAAGTGGGAAGCTTTCAGTTCCCAAGGGTCTATCATGTAACATGTTGTCTCACAGCTGTGTATTTTAAACTTTTATTTTATAATGGAATTCTGATCCATTGGGTGCTCTTGGGTGTCAGGACAGTTGGCCTATGATGAACTATTACAGAGAGTGACAGGACTGTGGACATTAGATAAGATGGAGAAAAAAGAACTTTCTGCAAATGTGACATTAGATTTGAAACATAGTTGAGGAGAAAATGAAAGCTTACAGATGCTTAGAAAAGAACAAGTATAAAGGCTCCGGATGCAACAGCTTGGCATGCCTGAGGTGAAGAAAGGAGGTTGTTTATGGCGAGTGAGTGAAGAAGAAAGCAGGGTGAAATATTTAAGTGATGGTCAGGCAGGTCTCAAATCATAGAGTGCCTTGTAGGCCATGGAAGTATCATGGATTTTACTGCCAGTGGAATGAAAATCATTGGAATTTGGGCTTTTCATTGATATTTTGTTGTTTTTGCTTTTGTTTTGTTTTAAGCAAAAAGGTGACAGAATTGGTTTAGGTTTTGCTGATATGTGGAGAATGAATTGTAAGTGATAAATTAGAAGCAGGAAGAACATTTACAAGTCTTTTGTAGTAATCCAGGCTTATGCTTACATGATACCAATGGATATGGAATGGTATGAATATATACATGACATGCATAGATTTAAAAATAACTGCAAACATAGAGGAAACGATAATTTTTATTCTAATTTTTTTCCAAATTAGTCATTGTATTCATGACTTTAAATAAATGTTTCACCTGCAGAATACTTTAGAAGTGGAAGGAAACACTACTGACTATATTGTTGAAAAATCTAACTCATATGTTGTAAAAATTAAGTTTTTCTATGTTCCCAGTCTCATTGGACATGCTGAATTTTGACAGAGAGGTAACAGTGTTTATGATGAATCAAATGTGTTTTGTGAGAGAAAAAAATCAAAATTACTCAGTTTTTAGTCAAGACAATGATGTTCATGAGAGTTCAGTTCTCTGAAACAAGTAAATCTGAATGAGAAACAAGGTTTTGTTAGAGAACAATACAGCCTTTCTTTTGAACATGATAATAGAGTGACAAAAACAGAGGATAAGCTCCTTCAAGTGGTTTTAATATAGTGGGGGAGATGACAATACTAAACACACATTCAGATGCACAGATTTATAAAAATTGAAGAATGCTGCCAAGTGTAAAAAAAAGCTTTCTCACAAGTTAAAAGTATTCAGATGTCAAGAAATAAAATCATGTGACTTTTTTACCTATAAATTTTAGTAGTTTTTATTGAGTCACTCTACCACATTTCAATTATATGTATATGTATATATATATATATATATATATATATATATATATATATACACACATATTTATAAATATATATACAAAGCTATATTTCAATCATAGTTAGAAAACATTAATTAGAAATAAAAAAGTCTATATGGTGTGGTCTAAACTATTGACCATACCTCTACACTCTTTCCTGTTATGAGCTGACTCTGAAAGTCAATATTGATCTCATAAATAGAGTACTATGCACTAAAATTCCTGCTGGCTGTATGTCTGTGATTCAAGTTAATGCACTGATTTTCAAAGTTTAGTAGCTTGGTCATTGGAATGGGAATAGAGCCAAGGAGCCGAATTCCTCATATACTTCCAAGAAATCTTTCATAAAACCACTGCCCAGAGCTAATGATAATGCGGCATTATCATCTCTTATATGACAAAAATAAATAAGTAAAATGAAAGTAACTAAATTCCCAGGAAGAGATAACTATATGAGATGGCAATAAGACAAAATATTATATGTGACTCACCTCCAGACAATTCAATGGTTAATACTATCAGGACAGTGGCTCCCCATAGCTTTCTGTCAGTTTGGGGGCTTGTCATATGTGAGCCAGAGAGTGTTGGCCAAGCCTCATATTGTCCTGGATGGTGAATTGTCAACCTTATTGGCATCTCCTTTCTATCAATGGCTTAGATCTATGTGTAAAGGCCCTGCTATGCATCCAAATTCAATAACCATCCAGTATCCCATATTTCAGTACCTTTCTGAGTCAGAACATCAATGCCAAAGAAGATGTGAAACACTGCTGAAAAACTGGGAAGATCAACATTTCATATAACTTTTCAATGCCCACCCACCCATGGATGAATGTCATGTAAGTACTCTACAACTGGGTTAGTATTATTTATAACAACTGGTATTTCATCAGGGTAACATGAGCTCTTCTTGGCTATGTGTTCTTTTGTGGAGAATGTTGACTAAGGAGTACTTGCTCCCAGAAAAGGAGGCCTGTTGTTTTGAAGTCTGGGAACCCCTGGTGTTTGTGCACAATAAAGCCTGTTCGTGAACAGGGCCCACCTTAATTACACACTGGATATCCTGCAGGTCTACCTTCATAGGGCCCAATCAAACGGTTGGTTCCATTCCATAGTGCACACCAGGATAGGTGTCCATGCTCTGGAGACTCAGCTGCAAAATTTATCACTAACCATGGAAACTATGATTAATACCTGATGCAGCAATAACCAGACTCACCAGACCTCCTGGCAAAGGTGCTCTTAAATAACTGCATGGCTCTAAACTACCTTGAAGAGAAGTATGTGTCATAGCTAACACATCCTGCTGTGAGTACATCAGTAACACGAAAGTGTATTAGCACTAACACCTAATGCTAAAGTGTAAATCTGCAAAAATGAAAAACAAAAACAACAAAGGCCCCTACTCTCAAGGACTTAACATCTGTTCCTTTATGTTTTATGCTGGCACTGTATGCTTTATGCTGCCGAGGAGGCCTCTGTCTTTCAGTGTTTTATGTTAGTGATTAATCACCATTAGCAATTTGTTTTCCTTCCCCAGTGAATCAATAGCTCTCATCATAGCCATCCAGTTCAATAGTCCATATCATTGCTGTCCCCCCAAATTCTCATATGCCTAAGCAATTGTACCTGTCAGTTCATTCCTTCTCACTGACATTCCAACCCAGTTCAGTACAATTTGTTAATTATATTGAAACCCTAATGACAGTAGCTATCAATGCTAGTGCTGATGTCTTGAATCCCAGGAGAAGGGAGTATGATGCTGCTCAGTCTTATGATAGAGGATGCTTCCTAGGAATACCTTTGGCATCAACCATTGCAAATTTTCTGGGAAACATATCCTGATATCTTCATGCAGGAAATTAGTTGAGAAATATTCTCAGGAACAACAATTGTAGGAGGGGGAATTTGAACCACGAAGCAGTTGCAACAGAGACTTCAGGCCATACTTCAGACCCTGAGGAGGGGCTTTAACTGGCTGACCATTCAGATTTGTCTCAGTTGAGTAGGGACTTGGCAGTTGTATTCACACATTAATATCTCCCTGGGTGCAGGATGCCTTGTAAGAAGGGTGAGTACACTTGAGCGAGGGGACTTCTTTTTAACTAAGGCAGTTCCTGGAGAGAACACTACGGTAGCATGTCCCTACCCAAGTAGCTACATCCCCAATAGCTGTAGCTTAGTGCCACATCCCTGAAGTGGTGGCTGTGCAATATGCCATAGTGTGCACTACCTGTGACGGTACCATGGTATCAGATCTGGGCTCTTTTACCTGATCTCTTACAGTAGCATCTACTTTATAATCTACCAACACCTCTTCTCTCTTCCTTCTGGGAATAATGATCACTTTTTCCTAGGAAATTGTTTTCTCCTAGCTATGTGCTCTGAATTTGTGTCCTCCTGGTAGCCATTATCGATTGGCCCCAAAATAAGCACTTTAACCCAGCCAGATAAATTAGGATGCTCCACACTCTACTTCCCTGAGAAGATTGGTTTTTAAATTAATCTAAGTCAATCAAAGCCTTTTTTATCAATTTTATAGCATTTTTCAGACATTGCTCACATCCCATAAAATTCATCCTTTTATGTTGTTAAATTCTGTGGTTATTAGTATGTTCACAGGGTCCTGCAATCATCACTACCATTTAATTTGAGACCATTTTTATTGACACCCCCCCACTCCAAATAAACTACATACTCATTAGCAGTCACTCTCTGCCTATCCATAACACCAAACCCTTGGCTATCACATACCTACTTTTTTAAGATTTGTCTATTTCAAACATTTCATGTAAATGGAATCATAGAATACATGATTTTAAATGGCTGGCTTCCTTAAATTTAGATAATATTTCCATCTTGTAGCATGTATCAACACTTCTTTCTTTTTGTATTTTGGAATATTTTACTGTATGGTTATACCATGATGAACATTTGAGTTGGACATTTACCTATTTCTCATGTCATGGACATTTTCAATGATTTAAATAATGCAGCTGATTATTTCTGCCTCATAATTTTTAAAACTTGATCTGAGAAAGAACAACTCAAAATCTTTCTTGGTTTGCCTCAACTTAGCATATTTTCAACTTTTTGAGGGAGTTGTTTTAGGGGAAGAGAAAAATAAGCAGAGAGAGTGAGCCAGTCCTCTATTTCCAAGTTTAGTTCTTATTCCCTGTACCATAGTTATGTGATCCCTTAAAATACCCCATTTTACATGAGCGACTTTGAACTGAGTTTCTATTATGTGCATACAAAAAGAGTTTAGACTAACACATGACTTCACATAAAACCTTAAACAACCCTATAACCAGTGAAGTTATTTAACTAAAGCCCCAAAATATCGCACACTGATCCCTCATTCCATCTCCCTTGTCTCTTTATGGAAATAATCTGCCTGTGGAAATAGCAAAATTCAAAATCTACTGAGAAAATTCACTAAGATATTGAAGGCCTCTTCCCTTTGTTTAAGATTTTTTTTCTTGTAAATTAAGTTATCTTACATTTACATATTTATCTTTATGAGACAGTTTTTTGAGACCTGGGATTTTTCTTGCCCAACTTTATGTTTCCTAGAGTTCTTACAGTAATTAATTCAATGAACATTTATTACTTTTTACATATTAGTCACTCATTTCACATAAGGCTTTTTACTTTATTACAGGAAGACTATATTAATTAAATAAGAATAAACTATATAAGTGTGCTATGTCAAAAATAAGAATAAGGACAGGGGACAGGAAAGTCAGAAGAAAAATGTCAATTCTATTCAGATCATAGACTCTTAGACCTAAAGGCAAACAGTTAAGCCTTAAGAGGGAATACTTTTTAGCTTCTAAAAAATGTATATAATATTTAAATCAGAGTTAATCCACTTTGTATTTGAGTTTACTAACTAGCTCATTTCAGATTCACAAGCATCCACAAGCCTCAAACTAATTTATACTTTGATTCTTGATTAATCTGACATCTACCAGACAGTGGGATCACTTTTCTCCTTTCTGTTTAAATGGAAATGAAGTAGCTAGGCCTCCTTTTGGAGGAAAAATCATCCTAGGAGCTTACAGACCACGATTGGACCATTCTCACTGGTTATGCTTGTGTGCGAGGAGCTATGAAGTAATAGGTACATATGCAAATCATGAAAAAGATTACACATTCTTCTTACATGTAGCTTCTTTCTTTCTTCTTCAAGGTACTATTTCTGCTAACAAAAATGGCCAGAAAGATAAAAATTGCAATCTATTAATTAGTCACTAAAAGCAGATCCTGTGTTATTAAGAATGAAATGTATAAAAATAATTTTTTGACAAAGTTTGTTTCTGTGCAGTCTACTGAGTTCAAGGGAAGAAAATTGAAAAAAAATTACTACTGGCTAATGATATTATAATAGTAAAATTATATTAAATATTAAAAAATAAAGTGGCATCAATGCTCTTACAATACCTTTACTGATTTGTTATCTGTGTGTGTGTGTGTGTGTGTGTGTGTGTTTATTGGAATTCACTTGTAAAATTGGTATCAAGTGAATCAACAGTGTCAATGTACCAACTGGAACTTGTCTTTCTTTGAATTTAGACTACAGATTTTATATCAATTAATTCCCTTTTCTAGTACAATATTGGATTTCATTATAATCACTTTGTTAAAAATTACTATTATTTGTAAAAGTAATGTATTCATTGTATTGACAAAACAAGATGTACTTATGTTTAAGTTGAATTTTTAAAACTGTATCAACTCATTATTCCATTATTAAGATATCTTTATGAATTATATGTTTTATTACATGAAATTTTCATCTTTTATGTTAAAATATTATACATAGGAGATACTCATTAAACATAAACTAAAAAATAACTTTTATTTCTAAATATTCAATTTCTAAGTTTCTTTTCTATTATATTTAATATTTTTTAGCACTTTCCCAAATTTTGTCAGTAGGAAACAAGCTTAGCAAAATTTGCACATGATATTTCCCGCGGCACTCACGGAATTAAGTACATCTTCTGATGGCTTGGCAACATTTTTCAAAATGATCTCCCACTCACATCTCCAGCTTTTAGACAAATTCATTATATTTTACTTCTTTGATTTTATGTCTGTTTCAGACAGTAGCTATACCCAGACAGTAGTTAGACCTATAAATTAATTGCTTATTTATTTTTCAATATAATTTTAATCATCTCTCTCTTATGTGTGTCTGATCTAGACTCAGAGAAATTACTTCTAAATAATATCTTCTCTTTTCTTCAGAAACATATGTGACATATGCGATATTTTGGATTTCAGATTTTCATGAAGAAATACTTTTCATTTTTCCCAATAATGAGGACCTAGTTTTCCTTCTGTGTTATAAAGAGTCTCCTGACCATACATGAGTTCTTTCAACAGAAGGCAGAGCCCAAGCCCTGGACAGACTGCCATGATTTGACTGTGGTTTGAATGTGATCCCAGAGTTCCTGTGTAGGAAGTTTGGTTTTCAGTGGGGGAATATAAAGAGATAGTGGGACCTTTAAGGGAGGCTCTTAATCATTGGGCCTATGCCTTCAGAAGGGATTATTATAGTTCTCTTGGGACTCCATATAGACCCTGGTCTAGTGCTTTGGTTTCCTATTTCATCGTGTAATCTCTAACTCATTCACATTCCTGTCATAATGTTTTCCATACTTGCATGAAGTGATGCAGCCAGGAGCACCAATGCTAGAACTAGTGCAATACTATTTGGATTTCTAGTCTCTAAAACTGTGGGCCAAACAAATCTCTTTTGTTCATAAAGTACCATGCCTCAGGGATTTCATTATAGCAATGAAAAATGACTAATATGGAGCCTTCTCCTCATGGATGGTACATGGGGCAGCAGGAGTTTTATATGCATCCTCTTCAAAAGATTAATTGGTTTTACAATGCTGTTCCCTGTGAGGGTAGGGAATATATTCTAAGAAGTGTTAAGAAAGAGCAAAAGGAACTTCAGAAGACCTGTCAGAGGTGCTATTCTCTTAGCATTGGTGTCATGTTTTAAACATCTCTGTTATTTACATTTAGAGAATTAAAACTCAATTTTTGGTAAGAATGTTCACCACAAAACTCCATTTTCTGCTCTTACCGCCTCCACCTACCCCCAACTCCTCACTCTTTTGAGCTCTTTTGAAAGAATCTTATTCTAACTTCTTTTTCTTTTCTGAATCAGTGAAGTATCAACTGCAAAGACTTGTTACTTTCCAGGTCATAGTCCAAAATGATTTGGACTTTTGAAACTAACTTTATAGCCTCAAATAAATGTCTACATTTTCTTCTAAATTGTTAACAGCCTACTCACTACTCTATGAAATATTATGGTCGATGTGGAAAATACCTTTTATATTCCCTTCCAATTCTTGGATTGTATCAAGGGGCACAGTTCTTGGAACTGCCCTAAGCATGGTAATAGAGTTATACCACTGACTGAAACACATTATCTTTGCTTTTCTTCCTGTTGAAATTTTTCTCCAACCACTTCCTGTTATTGCCTTCTGGCTCAAAACACTCTCAATTTCAATATGTCTCTTTACTATGAATTATGCATAATGGAATCTGCCCCCATAATAACATTACTTATGAGAATACTCTTGAATCTTCTAATGGTCCAAAAGTATTTTAATACCATAGAACCATTTGGTATCATTTTATCACATGTAGCTCTCCACAAAAACTGAAATAAAATGCTGAAAAGGTAGACTGAATTTAAAAGTAAGGGCCATATCTTTTCATGACTGTGTGCTCACTGACCAGCTCTGTATCTGCCACCTGGCAGTGCAGGCTAAACTAAATTCTTTTTACTGAGCTCTTTATAAGGAAGGATAATAAAAACCTAAGAACAATGTTCACTTATTAATCTCACAGAGAGATGAAGCTAACAAGTACTGAGAAATCTATGGTGAATTAGATGCTAAGGAAAACATTCCATTGGGAGTAAGGAATACTGCTGAAACTCTAATTGAATCAATAATTATGGGATAGAAATCGAAGCTAATTATCATAGCTCACAAAGAAAGCCAAAACCACCAAAAAGAGAAATGGAGAATTTTAGATTTCTTAGCATCAAAATGTTTATAGCATAGGTTGTTAAAACCCATTTCTATTAAGCAAGCTTCTTTAGAGCAAACTCAGTTTCACTTTTTAGCACAGTCAGGGGTGTGGGTGGAGGGGTGGTGGTGGTGCAGGCCACAGTAAAAGCAGAAACTTGGTTACTGTTATGTGTCATTCTCATTCTAATTGAAAAGAGATTAGAACGTCTATTCAGTCACTAGAGAACAGATGCAAGTACATAAGGCAAACAGCACCGCAGGAAGGAATATCAAAGAGCTACAGCAACCACTGAATGGAAATGAGATCCTGCTCCACAGGCACTTAGCAAATTAATGCTAAAGGAAATTAAGTATTCTTTAATATATGTTTATTTAGAAGAAGAATGTAAAAAGATTTTTCTTCTAAGGAATCTCTCCAAACAATTTATTATGATGAACATGTTAGTTTCCTATTGCTGCTATGACAAATTACTACAGTTTAAAACAACACAAATTTATAAAAATTGTGAAGATTCACAGTTCTGTAGGTCAGAGGTCTAAAATCAGTCTCCATGGGCTAACAGTCATGGTGTCAGCAGGGTTTGACATTTCTTTGCCCTTTTCAGCTCCTAGAGGCCACCTGCATTACCTGTCTTGTATGCTTCCCTCCTTATTTCAAAGATCCTTACTCCAATTTTTACTATCTCACTCCATCTCCTTCCTCACTCTGACCTTCCTACCTCCATCTTCTAAGCACCTTTATGATTTATTATACAAGGTCCACCTGGGTAATTCGGGCTATTCTTCCTTTCTCAAGATCCTTAACTTAATTTCACCTTCTATCAAAGTTGTTGTATACCCAGCCAGGTTCAGGAAATTAGGATGTGGGCATCTTTGTGACAGACAGGGGCATGATGCAGATTTAGTGTTACAGAATTCATCTAAATGTTAGGAAGACTAAGAAAAGAAACATAGCTTCCCACTGATGACCAAAAATTATTTTTACAAAAACAGTATTACAGTTGGGAATTTTTTTTTCAAATGTCCCTGGCATTTGTTACAGTTTTGAACTAGTGAATAAGAAGTATAACACCCTAGAGAAATAATATGACTTCGTGTCTAAGATCTAGATATGTTTATCAGGAAGAAAGTTTTCTGATTCATAAATGGGCTATGAAGTTACAAACCATTTCACTTTTACAATAGATCATTGCTTTAGGAAAGAATCAGTTTTGTTTTAAATGCATTTCAGGATCTAAAAGCATAAATACAGCCAAGAGCAAGAGCGAAAGCATCGAATCTACAAAGGGCACAGGAAATCAGCCACGGCAACTGCAACAGGGCAGCAGCTCTCCCATTATTGGAACTTAGAGTCAGGGTGAGGCCCTTATAATCTCCACAGAGTGGAGTAATAATAAGGGGGCGGTCAATGTGCTGCTAGAAAAAAGAATGCAAGAGAAGAAGTCAATGGTTCCAAGAGTTTGATATATGGAGACACAAGAAACCAACTGTGGCTAGCACTGGTTTTTTTTTTTTTTTTTGGTCATTCTGTAACAGAGGTAAAATCAGAAACTTGCGATTACACGCTGCTGGTGGCATTGCGACTGAAAAAGCTTCTCACTGTGAGAATTACTAAGTGCCTCTTCCCTGAGAATAAATGTGAACCAAGCAATAACCCAATATTTCACACAGTATCATCTACTGAAGGGAGAAAGCAGGGAGAAAAATAAAAGTCAACTTTGATTAACGATGTGCTTAACACTAAGAAACAAGACCCAAAATGAGTGAAACTTTTTCTAAAATATATTTTCAAGAATGCATTGGGAAAGTTGGAATGCAAAAATTAGATTACCACAGTGTGTGTGTGTGTGTGTGTGTGTGTGTGTGTGTGTGAGAGAGAGAGAGAGAGAGAGATTGTCTATAGTCTCAACCAAATAGTGCCAAAATTATCATACATTATGAGTGCCATGCATGCCCATTTTTAAGGCAACTGATATTTCATTCTATAGAATTATAGTTCTGTGGAAAACCAAAGCAATTTTTCAATGCAGTAGTTTGTCCTTATCCACAGTTTTATGTTCCATGGTTTCAGTTTCACCTGAACAACCATAATCTGAAAATATAAAAAAATTCCAGAAATAAGAAAGATTTCACATTCACATAACTTGTATTATATTATTGTAGTTGTTTTATTTTAACATTACTTATTTTTTTTAATTTCTCACTATGACTCACTTATCAATTACACTTTATCATAGGTTGCATATATAGGACAAAACCATATATATAGGGTTTGGTCTATTTGTGGTTTCTATTAGATATCTTGGAACTCACCTTCCAAGGATAAGGGAGGGGGTACCCACTGTATGTGCATATGTATAACCTTGCCTATGATGTCTACAAAATCACTGGCAATGACCTTATATGACTAAAATAAAGGAAGGGTTACAAGTAAGAGAGCAGGCTTTGGATTTAATTCTAGGATTGATTTCCAGTTTTGTCACTTATAACTCTTAAAACCCAGATTCCTCATTTTTGAAATATGGTTAAAACCACATTGTTTTGAGAACCCAATGCCATGAACATTGTGAAACTCTTACATAGTGATTTGGCAAGTGAAATATTTTTCTTAAAAAAAAAAAAGCAGAGTAGCTCTTAACAGCAATAGTAATAAAAAATAAATAAGTCAATGGGCTACATGTTACCTTATAACTTTTGAACAAGAATTGTGTTGTCATTCAGTTCTCAAGTAAAAATAAATAAATAAATAAAGCAGGAATAATTTTTAAACTTTAAGTGGAAGATTTTTAAGATTTTATAACAAAATCTTATGACGTAGATTTGTTTTAAAAAACCAGCTCATAATTTTAAACATATTTAAACTTTCATGTTTTTTTTTCTTTTATCAAGATCATATTCATATAAGCAGTAAAAATGAGCATATGAAAATGTACTTGGTTTTCCTATGCATTGTAAATCTTATTTCCTATATGTGTTATAGGAGACAGTGTCATAAAATTTTATAGCTGGCAGAGTCTCGAATATCACTATTGGAATTTCCTCATTTAGATGAGATATGTAAGGATTGGAAATGCTAAGAATTTCTCTAGTAGCCCAGATAATAAATAATTTAGAGTCAGGGTAGCCCCTAACTGCCATTCCAAGAAGGCTGTTCCATACATGTGACAGATACAATTTGACATCTGAAGACTTTATTTATTAATAAACTTTTGTGTACACTGATGAAAACCTTCAAAGATTTGAATACTTCTTTGAGGAACATCAGCTGGAGTTTTTTTTTTTTTTTGTTATTGTTGTTGCTGTTGTTTTAATTAGTTATACATGACAGCAGAATGCATTTTGATTCACTGTACACAAATGGAGCACAACTTTTCATTTCTCTGGTTGTACAGGATGTAGAGTTGCACCATATGTGTTTATAGCAGTCAAAGTAACTACTGTTGTGGGGATGTAGCTCAGCAATAGAGCACTTGCCTAGCATATTCAAGGTCCTGAGTTCACTTTCCAATACCACAGGAAAAAAAAAAAGAAAGAAAGAAAAGAAAAGAAAAAGTATATGACAAAGTTGCTATTGTTAGAATTATGTACACTTGGAAATATACCAATTACCATATTCTTTCCCCCAATGAGTTCATTTAAGAAGACTATGCTAAGAATTTAAATTCATAAACTACAGACCAAAAGTTTACATGTGGTCTGCAACTCAAACTTTGTTTTTATTTTACTGAAGTTTCTGGGTAAACAATCATATGTAGAAGACAATAAACTTGCCGATATCATAATATTTCATAGTTTTTTGCTCTATTATTTCAAATTCACAAAAATAAAATTAATAATGAAGCTAGCAGAACTACTAGATAGGAAGTAAATATATAATAGTTTTCAAAATTTCCTGACTTTTCACATGTTTTTCCAAGTTTTCTACATTATGTTATAAAGTTCTGGTAACATGTTCATCTATGTGGGAAAAGTTAACAGTCTTTTTTTTTCTTGATACTTGATATTTATAATATTCCTAAAAAAAGACTTTTGTAAGAGAAATAGTTGCTGAGCCAGCCTTCCTTTAGGTTTCTTTTATGAGAAGGGAAAGAGAGACATTGCAACCATGTTCTATTATCCAATCTTCAAATTGATCTTCCACTTCAAAAGGCAAATTCCTAATTTTGTATTCCTTGATAGAAGAGGTATTTATTTTCAGACTCCGAAGACAATTACTTTGATATTTTTCGATCTTTGGGATGTAGGGCCAAGGGTGCTGGAGATCATGGCTTGCCAGGCAAGCACTCTACCACTGGGTTATATCCCTGCCCTACCCTAAAAACACTACTATTTAGATCCATGACAGATTTTCCACTGGGCCCATTTCTGAATTGGAGCAAGGGATAGGAAATAAGTTTTATATATGGAATTTACATCACTTTACAACATATGAACCTAATCCAGAAAGTCTAAATAAAATATTTTTTAAAATTACACGTATTTCTCTATTCCCCCTTTCCAACAAATGTCCACCTTATGCATCCCTTATTTCTTCCAGAAGTGGAGGTAATAATATGGAAGTTCTCCAATGCACAAGAAGAGCTAGAGCTACAGTCACAGATAACACAGGTAACATGAGCCTCAAGAGTCCTTAGGTGAAAAAAAAAAAAAGGTAAGAAAAATTGGCCCAGGAGTATCATGAGAAACCAAGGCAGTCTTCTGAAAACGGGATGAAAGAGCAAGCCCCTGAACGGTTTCACTTCCTCAGGGCACCCAGCAAAGCCCAGCCCTGGCCTGTGGCCTGAGCCCTGGCTGCGTTTCCGGGGACCTGGGCTACTGCCGCTGCGGGTGGGCAGCGGGCAGGGGAGGGGCGCGAAGCGAGACCTGAGCTCGCAGAGAGTGTCTCTCTGGCTTGGAGAGTCCAAACCGGGCCGTGCAGGCTGCGATCCCCAGATCTCTGGCTTCGTCGGCATCAATGCTGCCTGCAGCGTCCGGCCAGGGGGGCGGGAGCCGGGACCCGCCCGCCCCCGGCCTGGTGCCCCCAGGTGGGTGCTCTCGCTTTCGGAGGGGCTGGATGGGGGAGCGTCCGGGACGACTTTGGGTACTTTGCAGAGACTAAGGGGCACCCTTAGACAATAACTGCCCTCGGGCCACTGAGAACGTTCCCCGTTCCTCCCCTTACCGGGCAGCCAGGAGAGGTTCTTGTGTCCTCTGGCTTCTCAGTTGGGGAGTCTGCACCCAGCAGGTGGGAGGGCGCTTCCTGTTCTGCCCTGCGGGCAACCACTGGCATCTGCAACTTCTGAGGAGCTGAAACTTTGCAGAGCGTCCTGGACAGTGTCCTGGAGTTTCTGAAATCTCTTTGCCACGTGTGTTAAAGTTCCATGCCATGCCATCTTAAAATTATATGATCAGCAAAACCTCACGTTTGTAGCATCGCCCATTTACCTACAGTACCTTATAAATTCCAGCCAGGTAAATTGCCAAGATGCCCTGTGACTTGGCTCTCAGGTCCTTGTACATAGAACTTCTACCACCACTGTGCGGGCTACTAACTGGGTAAAAGACAGTCAATTTGGTTGACTATATAAATGGATTTACATTTTCAAATGGATGTTCAGCAATTGTATTCCTTTCTGAAATATTTTCTAATGCTTTCGCAAAGTGTACATTGATTATAAAAAGTGCTCAATATCGAAAGACTAAAAAAAATTCACTAGGGTATTAATTATTGGAGATGTTCAGAGTGAGAAATGCAGCCTCTGAATGAAATTCTGTTAATTTGTTGAACAGGATTAAATTCCTTATCATTTACTCACATTTTTAAGTAATGTAACTTTGGCTTTAACTGCTTCTTCTTTTTGCTACTGTATATTTTAATACATTTGAAAGTTTGCTTTCCAGTTAAAATGGAAAATATATTTGTGGCAATGAAAAATGACACAAAAGGAATTAGAGCCCATGAAACCTGAAAATTTTAATATTTTAAACACTGGATATTGATGTTCTTGAGTACTGTGGTTAACATGAACTTCAGTACAGCAAGCTTTGCTTAGCCTCTATAAATAAACCGACCACTCTTTTGAACCCTGAGTAGGTTACCTCTTTTGTAATTTCAGTTTAACAATTTGGTCAATTAGCAGACGGCACAATTTGTTCTAAATTGAGCAGTTTTTCTAGAAAAGGGCTTTCATTTCACCTGATACTCAAGTAACCCTTCTAGACACTTGCTATTTAGAATAGCTTGAGAACTTTTATATTCTACTAATTATTATTCTTCCTTTTCCCCATCTCCTTTGTTCCTTCTCAATTGATATTTATCACTTGTTTCAGTTACTTCCTTATTTGGTTAGGGGGAATGACACTTTTCTTGTAATGAGTAGCCTTTTGACACTAACCAATACCTACCTTATTTAAATGTGCAGTCTTCTAAGACAACTAGTTCCTAATAATTCCCCCCCCCCCCTTTTAAGGGAGAATTCTTCTGGGAGAACTCTTTCTCTCTTCTCAGTGTAGACTTAAGTCTCATGTGGCAATCAGGGGTCAGTTAGTCCACTGACCTCATTTTAGAGAAAATAAAACTGAGATCCAGATAGGATTTTCCCACAAGGAGTAACAACTTAAAACTTTACCTTTTATCTCATCACAAGAGTAGTAATGAAAGTGTAAAGTGGGAAACATGGTTTCATGCCTTTGAAACCATATTTAGAGCAGTAAGTGGCTGACTCCTAGTGACCACATCTGTGTGAACTGCCATCAGAGAGCTCTATCAATTTGTACTGCAAAGATACAATAGGCAATATTAAAACACACTAAAGGTGAGGTACAATGGATGAAAACTCTGATTAGAATGTATTTACTGGCTTATGTTTAATTAGATACTGTCCACTAAAAAGAGAGATTCTTCCTCTGTTTCATTGCAAAACCAATGATTTTTTAAACATTAATTTTAGGTGCTACCTTTATGAGGCGTAGGAGTTAATGTATTATTAGTAAAGTGCAGATTATTCCCTACCCCAATCTTTTTATATTTTTATTGGTATTATTTGATGCCTCAGATAAAAGTAAAATAAATGCTAACATTTTAAAAACAAAAAGCATGGAGTAGAGCTAATATATATTCTGTCTTACCGTGTATTGGATGTTTATACCTAGCTTTTGAGGAATGTGGTTTGTCTAGGTCTCTCCTCTCCATCTTGACGTCCTTGAAGATTTGAGGCTTTTTGTTTTTAACTCCAATCTTCCAGCATAGCCAAGATCATAGACTAGCCCTACTGAGGAAATACTCCACTTACCCTCTGGTGGCTGGCAAAAATGTTCTTTCCTTTGGTTAGCCTAGAAGGTTCTGACTATGTCATTTCTGCTGACATTTTAAAAATAGAGAGAGATTATGGAGTATTTGCACTTTAAGATGGAACAATTCAGAAATATAATTGCTAAAAATTTCAGGCTTAAACCTCAGCATATCTGGTGTTAACTTGAGTTAGCAGAGGGAATTTTACTGCATGGGTCTGAGTAGATATCACAGTGATTTGGCCCCAGCTAATGGTGGGCTCCAGATGTGACCAGCCTGGCCCAGGTCCAGCTTCAGTGCTTATCTGCTCTATGATCTTAGGTAAATAACTACATCTGTCACCATCCCTGTTGTTTATTAAAAAGCAAAAATCTGGGTGATCAATAGCATATATTTGCATTTTTTTAAGGATTAAAAGAGAAAATATAGGTGAAGTCCTTTTCAGGGTGCCATCATAAAAAGTCATTGCTTCACACATATTATTATTTTAATTCTTAAGTCATTGGTCAATAGTGTCATATTACATATTAAAGGTAATGTTCTTACCAAGAAACTTCCTAATATTGGCCGAGACAACTTAATGAATGAAGCAATCAAGCTCCCACATCAAAGCATTGTAGGGGGTGTGACTTCCTGTATAAAGACACTGTCATATCCTTGGGGGAATGTGTACAGTTCTGAGAAGAGAAGAAAAGGAATCCTTAATGAGAAAAACTCACGATAGAGTGATACGATTAAATATTGGAGGATTTAAGCTTCTTCAATTAAAGAGCATTTTCAGGAAAGAATAAAACAGGAATGTAATAGGACAAAATGAGGTCAGGATCTATTTTCCCATATCAAAGAGTATTAGTGTAATTCAATTTAGATAATATATAAATATTTGTGAAAAAAATAAGTATTAAACAAAATTTATAGGATACTTCATAGTATGATATGAAGAATCTATTTTACCAAGATATTTACCACTGGATTAAAAAAAATATTGCACTCTAAAGTAAGGAGCATTATTCCTGTCAAATAGAAATCAAGTTTTTAAAGATTTAATGGCTGTTAAAGCTGGCCTTGGTGGCACACACCTGTAGTCCCAGTGACTTGGCAGGCTGGAAGCTTGCAAGTTCAAGGACAGACTCAGAAATTTAGCAAGACTATCAGAAATTTAGTGAGATCCTGACTCAAAATAAAAGAATAGAAGGAGCTGGGGATGTACTTCAGTTGTAAAGTACCCCTAGGTTCAATTCCTAGTAAAATAATAATAATAATAATAATAATAATAATGGCTTTTACCTAATGACCTATGTTACAGTCGATATTTTATTACCTTTATTTTCACAATTTACAAAATATCTTACAGTGATTTTGGTGACAAATATGAAATAGGATTAGGAAGGGCAAGCATTTACAGAGGTTATTATTTAGAATTACTATTATTTGCCTTGTAATTCTGTCTCTATTAAATAGTAAGAATGGAATACAAGTTTTACTACAGACATTAAGAGAGCCCAGGCGATGAAAAATATCAGATATTGTGTGGAATTATTTCCCTCCTGGGTTTGTTTGTCATTTAGAGGAAAATAATGAGCTTTTTAGAAATTTCTTTGTCATTTCCAAGTTTTCTGCATTGGAGTAATTCAGAAAGATAGTTTCCCTTTGTAATCATGATAAGTAATTCCTCAATGACTTGTAGTCATTTATAAAATTTTCTTTGTATCAATTTTATTAAAATAAGTTATGTTTTATTATGTGGTATGTCATATTTTCCTTTCTTTTAAGCTGCTCTGCCATTTCTCCATATTAGCAATTTCCATTGCCTAATTTGTATATGTGCTGTAGATTATAAGGACATATCACAAAATACAAGAACAGTTCCTGGCTTAAAATTCCTTTTACTTTATTCCTTCTCATTTTTCTCCATGTTCTCCTTCTCCCCTCCTGCTTCTCCTCTTTCTTTTCCTCCTCCTCTTCCTCTTCCTCTTCCTCCTTCTCCACCAACTTCTTTTTCTTTTGATCTAACAGACCTGAGAACAGAGGTCAAAATCAATATTCCCATTTCTTTTTAGCCATAGATGTGTCTTTATTCAGAGGAACAAAATAGTGTCAAGGCCACTTGAAATTCTGACCTTCTTTTAATAGTGATTATTTATTGTGTTTTTACTTTATGTGAACGAACATCATGTTACCTTGATAAGGGTGAACATCAGAAGAGTAGTTTCTATTCAGTATAAAAAATTCATTTTTCTGGGGGCTCAGGTTGTGGCTCAGTAGTAGAGTGATTGCATAGCACGTGTGAGGCCCTGGGTTCAATCCTCAGCACAATATTAAAATAAAGGTATTGTGTCCAATTACAACCAAAAAAATATATATTAAAAAAAGAAATTCATTTTTCAGTATAATTATATGAAAATATTTAATAATTTATTGTGTTCTTTCACCTATGAAAGTTTTCAGACTGGTGAAGTTGAAACTTCTAAGTCACCATGTTTTTTTTTTAGGACACAATGAAGAAACACAAAGGTTTTAATTCTGCAAAATCACAGGAGTGACAACTATAGAATATGTCTTGTTAATGTGTGAAGAATCTACAAGGTTTATTCATTTTATTTGGGCTTAAGTACAGTTTATAATCTTAGGAGATAAATTCATTATTAGGTAACTATGGAAAAAGTGAGGTAAAATTGAGGCAAACATTTACTTTGGTTTTAATTTAATGAGATATTTCATTAATTCTCTCTTACCATTTTTCAATACATGCTTAGAACTTTCACATTCTGGGCATTTATCTGTAACTTAGAAATTGTTCCTTTACCACGTCCTGTCATTCCACACCCAAAAAGAATGTTAAATCATTCAGATTCCCAGAAATCGGCTTGGAGGCCGAGAATAGATGGTTGATTCAGAGACAACCAGCCCACTGACTGCTTAATGGCCAATGATGTGTAGTTGTTCTTCCGTAGATTCCTTGGCCTCAATGAAACTCTTCTTTCTTTTAAAAGAAGAGGGTAAGGGAATATCAAAGGACACAAGGAAATTTAGTGGTGATAAATATTTATTAGCCTCATTATGATGATGGCTTCACAGACATACATCTGTCAACGCTTAGCAAATTGTACGCTTTCAATATTTGCTAGTGATTATATGTCATTTTTACTGCAATAAAGCTGCATATTTTAAAAAGACAAAGAAGAAAAGGGTAATAAGGTTGTTGTTGGTAGAAGATCAACATTTGATCTGACAGCCAGTTGCCTTATATGAAAGATGGTTATAATTAGAAGCTGTGATGGAAGGATTGAGGAGGTCTGAAAGAAGGAGGGAATAGGGAATTTTTGATGTTCTAATGCCAGACTATGTAACACCCAGATGCACTTGTTTTTTGTTTTTTTTTTTTGGCCATGAAACTACCTTCAATTTCCTTCTCTTTGAAGGGGTGGGAGGAATATTGGAGCTAGAATATCTTTATTTATCAAAAAAACTGACACTTCTCTTCCCACTGGTGTCTTCTTTTTAGAAAGTTGTTGTCTTTGATAAAATGATGTCCTCCATGTGTCTTCCACTGAAAATTAAGCAATCTGAGAATTAAGTTTTTTCCTTTAGTGTATTAAGGATACAGTGTAAGTCAGTCCAGTGATCCTCCAGGTAAGAATATTTGGAGTTTCCTGGCTTTATTACTGGAGTTTGAAGAAAATCCATGCAGTTATTTTTAAGCCTTGAAACTTAAGTGCCTAGAGTTGACAAGGTATACATCTATGTAAAGGTTAATATTGTGAGTCATCAGATGCTTAGAGTTCTGAATTGTGCAGTTATAAAGTTATAACAATAGTATAACATTTTCCATTTTTAACAGGATGGTTTTGTTTGTTTGAAAAATGTATTATGTCCTGATGGCAAATTTTTAAAGTCTGTTTAAATTTCAGTATATGGAGTGAAAGAATGGTTGAGACATTTATCATAGCAAAAGAGGAAGAGGAGATATAAATGTAACATAATTTGCTAGAAATTATCTCATTCCTCTTGGCATATGAAGAAAAATGGCATCACTGACAGGCCATTATGAAGACTTTACATACAATGCCAGTGGGTTAATATCAGTCTGAAGTGATTTAAGTATTTTACTTCAGAGATTTAGTCCTTTACCAGCAATTTTTTTTCTGTAATAGAAAGTATAGTATCCTTATTAAGTAACAATATTTTCATAAAAGGATTTGTGATCACCTTATAAAGCAAATCAGAATTCAGTTTGATTTTTGCTAAACTGTAGAGATACAAATAAATTAATAAGTTCAGGTATGACCAATGAAGGGGGTAAAGAAATGAGGCTCAGAGTGACAAAACCAAGGTTATAATATGACAAAGTTAAACTCACAGTGTTACAATGATGAGAGGAAGATTTGCAGAAAAAAGCTAAATTGCATAGACCTGTGTTGAAAGTTTCCTCTATATAATGGGTAGATCTTGAGTTTTAAGCAGAGGGAGGCCTTGATTAGCTTTTTGTTCTTAGAAGAGCACATCAGCTGCTATTGTCATAATGAAGAGTGCTGCAGTGGAAGATGGTAATCAATTAGAAGTTTACTGACCAAAGAGAGCAAGAAGTGGATGACTTATTAAAACCTATTACCTACGTAACTTTTGTGACACAGTAGATCTGAGACCTGGGGAGGAAAGAGATGGGAAGAGGAACTATTATGCTTATGGCACAGAAAAGCAGAAGGATGGTGCAGTTGTCATTCATTCCAGTGGAAAGGATTGACAGATCAGGAAGGAACTGGGAGGTCATGAAAAAAGATCAAGATTCCAATTTCAGAAGTTACATTTGAGGAGCCTGAGAAGTATTTCAGTTGAGATGTCAAGTAAAGGGTTTGATGTTAGGGCTTGGGATATCAGAAAGGCAATTTAGGCTATAGATACAACATTGGGGGAAATATAGCATTTGAAACTGCAACTGAATAATTCAGAGAAAATTTATAGTAGAAAGAAAAGATGACTCAGGATAGAGACCTGCAGAAAATAAACTTTATTTTTTAATTTTTATTTATTTATTGTATGGGGTTCTTAACCTCTGAGCCAGGTCCCCAGACCTCTTTTTTTTCCTCCTTTGGTACCAGGGATTGAACTCAGGGGCACTGGACCACTGAGTCACATCCCCAGCCCAATTTTGTATTTTACTTAGAGACAGGATCTCACTGAGTTGCTTAGTGCCTATGGTTGCTGAGGCTGGCTTTGAACTCATGATTCTACTGACTCAGCCTTCCGAATAGCTGGGATTACAGGTGTGTACCACTGTGCCTGGCCCTAGATCTTTTTATATTTTACTTAGAGACAGGGTCTAGCAAAGTTGCTTAGCATCTGGCTAAATTGCTGAGGCTGGCTTTGAACTCCAAATTCCCCTGACTCAGCCTCTCCAGCTACTGGGATAACAGTCATGTCCCACTGTGCCTGGGGAGTAAGCATTTAAATGTTAGTTTCACGGTATGACTAACACAGGTTAAAATGAAGGAAAACACCAGTATGAGAGCAAGAAATCAGAAATAGAATGTTTCAGGAAGGTAAATGTTGTAAACTGGGCAGAAGAAGGTCAAGCAAATCGAGGACTGAAGTTTTGTCAGTAGATTTGGCATCCTGAAATTTAGAGATGACCTTAGGGAGAGAAGTAAGTAGTTCTGCAGAGGGGATTAGCCAGATGAGAATAAAGCAAAGAGTCAAGGTAGAGGAGGATGTATACACGCTGTAGACACATTTGGTCACGTAGCTTTCACAGGAGCAGATGGAGGAAAACTGGCTTTGACAAAATTTTTTCATTTTTATTTTCAACATCAGTAGTACTACTGTAATTTAATTGTACTCAAAAGCTTATGAGATCATAGCAAAGGGGATTTTTTTCCCCTTATGAAAACTTTCAGAGAAGACTTCCATAAACTCCATTAAGAATCCATTTTATGTGTGTTTTTTTCTGGTGTGTTTACATATTTCTATTGCATTTTTCTCTCTCCTTTTCTATTTTTTCTTCTATGTTCCTGGAACTCTTCTTCCTTTTCTCTCTCTCTCCCTCTCTCTCTCTCTCTCTCTCTCTTAAACAGGGGAGAGGTATGGATCTTAATGAAAACTAAATAACTGATATTTCTTTTTGTGAAAATATTGAATTGTCACCGTATAAAATTATTACTTAGCTTTACATGCTATAGATCCTCCCTTCTTTTTTATCAAGTTGGAATCCGTGCATCTTTACAATCCCACCCCTACATATACTTTGACTCCCTGATCTATCTCTTTTTTCCATCATAATCACTTAATTACAACTCCAATCATGCTCACCATGCCTGTAATCCCAGCAGCTTGGGAGGCAAAGAAAGGAGGATCTCCAATTCAAAGCCAGCCTCAGCAATAGGGAGGCATTAAACAACTCACTAAACAACAAGTGAGACCCTGTCTCTAAGAAAGATATAAAATAGGGCTGGGGATGTGGCTCAGTGGTCGAGTGCCCCTGAGTTCAATCCCTGGTAGCCTCTCCCACCAAAAAAAAAAAAAAAAAAAACTCCAACCATAAATAAATCTATACAACTGTCTGAATACAAGAGACTGAGTATTGCCAAATAAAACTACATTCAAGTAGGTTATATTACAAATTTAGGCAATTGTTATTACATATTAATTGTTTATATAAAAATTTAACAATAAAGGATTGTGAGCTCAAATCATATTCCATATTAAGGATGTAGAAAGCAGGTTTTTCTATGATTATATATGTTTTCTATCTGCTGATGGGCAAAACCTCTAAACAAAAAATAGAATGTAAAATCTCCCAATAATATGTATAATGATAACATGTTGAAATGTTATCATATTAACTTTGTTGGATTATAATACATAAGCGTAATTAAATTGATTTTAAATAGTTTAGTGTTGCAGTGCAGTATGGTTGCTAGAAATGTAAATTACATATTTTGTTTGCATTTATTATTTGAATTATATTTCTATTGGATAGCACGGCCCTCAACTTTCAGAAAAATATTCTAGTGAAATAGATTAGAAATTTTCTCCTCTCTAATGATGCATTATTGAATATATATTATCAGATTATTCTCATAAAAATGCTAGCAAAATTAACAATTATTCCAGCAGTTTAGAAAAAACTACTGGTCCATTCATAATTCCAATTAGAGTTGGCCAAAGGGGAGTGGGGGATAGAAAAGATGGTGGAATGAGATGGACATCATTACCCTAGGTACATGTATGATTGCACAAATGGTATGACCCTACTATGTGTACAACCAGAGAAACAAAAAATTACGCTCCATGTGTGTTCAATGAATTGAAGAGTATTCTCCTATCACATATAACCGATTAGATTAAATAAATGAATAAATTAAAAAATTCCAATCAGGTATTTTCAAATGATGTTTCACTATTATTTTAATTAGCATTTTCCTCATGAAACTGAGTATTGTTATGTTTCTTTGTCATTTGGTTTGATCTTTTGTGTATTATATATTCATATCATTTAATCATATTTAAATTATGATTTTGTTTTAAACATTTGTAAGATAACATGTTGAATAATTACATTATCTTATGTACTATAAATATTTTTCTTAATTTATCATAAATGACTGTGATTGTCATATTTCTTGCTATTGAACACTTTTAAACACTCACTGTGTTAAATATACTTATTCTTTTTTTCATAGTTTCTATTTCTTGTCTTTACTAAAGGAGTTTGTAACCCCTGTGTCACACATGTAGTTTTTTTTTTTTTTTTTTTTTTTTTTTTTTTTTTTT
>NW_026000057.1:32040867-32064471 GCF_001458135.2 Marmota marmota marmota
GCCGATCCTCGTGCGATGGAAATCCTTCCTCCAGGTTCCGGAGCACCCCACTATTGCTGGAAATTCCTAACAAGATATCCTTTAGCCGTCCTGACTTGTCATACTCCCACACAGTGAAGCAGCACACGGGGGTAATGCACTCCCCTCGCCGCCATCTTCCAAATCCTCCACACATGTAGTTTTCTACATTTTTTCCTTGAGATTTTAATTTTTACAGTTGAGTAGCTAATGTGCCTAGAATTTCTTATGTACATAGCATGAAACAGGAATCCAACTTAATTTTTTTTTAAATAAAGGAAGTTAGTTAAAAAATCAGCATTTATTAAGTGAATCACACTCTTCCCAATGATTTAAAATACTACCTTTGATATGCAGGAATGTTTAATATATCCTGGATTTTCTATTCTTTTGATGTTCTACTAGTGTATTTGCTTATTCCTAAGCCAGTATCTGCTAAGGGAAGTTCTTTCAAGCAATCTTTCATAATTGTCTTGGCTACCATTTATTCCTCTATTCTTCCACTTATGTACAAAAGATTATTTTATCTAATCCCTCCAATGAAACAATTGAGATGTATAATGCATGTTTTAGAGACATTTAATAGAAAGCAGTGATTGCTTTTAAGCAGAAATAAATTTAATATAGGGAATTAGGTTTTTATATGGTTGATGTAAAGGATTTGGGAACAATCTCTTTGCTGGGCTACCAGGAACTATTTTGCTAACTAACCCACTAGGGGATCTAATTAAATCACCAATAGGAAGCAAGGGAACCAGCTGTTGACACCAGGAACATACTGGTGTCAAATCCCCTGGAATGTCTGGCTCCTCAGCCACTCCTATTGTACAAAAAAAAAAAAAAAAGAAAAGAAAGAAATAAGATGTATTTTATTTCATTGCATATGTTTATTTTAATTTGGGGAGAATTAATTTTGATATGCCAGTAAATCTTATATTGAATTAATTTGGGCAGAAAATTATGTCTATAAAAGGTGATAAGTCTCAGAAGAAATAATATAGTAACCTGGTTTATTTAAATCAAATGAGAGTTGGTGACTTTCCACTTACTCATGTTGCAATCACACGAAGGTTGAACTTTTCTAATGTGGTTCTGTGAACAAATGTAACAAGATATTGCTTTCTATATTTAAAATGTCTTTTTAATGTTATATTTTATCCCAAAATTCATCCCATTTTATCACTCACTGAAAATTTTCTCTGTTTTGAAACCATGAGAGGGAAAATACCTAATTTTTATTAGTTAATATAAATTGTATAAGGCACTAAAAAAAATCTGGTGCCTTTTTTGAGGAACCTTAAAAATGTATCTTTGGATAGGTATATAGAACTGCAGTGTCAATTATGTCAAGATTATCCTTTGTATTCCAGACTAGTCAAATTAATCTACTAGTTCCCCCCTGCCTTACTATTTTTTTTTTTTAAGATAACTAATTTAATTTTAAAAGGTATCTAAAGCCCTAACTTGTATTCACGTTTGTGGGCTGGTTATACTGTTATCTAGATTCTTTAGGGGATCTGTGATTTGTGTGACTTTGAGAAAATTACTTATTTTAAAATTTGATTTCTTTATATCTGAAATGGTTACCACATACTTTATAGGTCCATTGTTGATACAATGTAATTATGTGGGCTGGGGATGTGGCTCAAGCGGTAGCGCGCTTGCCTGGCATGCGTGCGGCCCGGGTTCGATCCTCAGCACCACATACAAAACAAAGATGTTGTGTCCGCCGATAACTAAAAAATAAATATTAAAATTCTCTCTCTCTCTCTATCTCTCTCACTCTCTCTTTAAAAAAATGTAATTATGTATGTAAATTGTCTGGAGAACACATAGCAGGTACTTAGAAACAGTAAATATTACTACCTTAACCATGAGGTGGTATTCAACTCTCCTGTTTATTAAAAGGACTGTGTTTACATAGCTCATTCTTTGCACTTCTGTGTCATGTATATATAAATATTTGGACTGAGATCTTCACATAAATAGTCTTTCATATTTTCCTGATTAATTTTCTCATCACTATGTGGAACACCATAATTTTTCAAACATGTATCTTGGCTACAAATTGAACCTATGATCTGCTATAAAAACAAATTATAAGGTATTATATGTGAAATTATGAGTTGTCTCCAGGGAAAATAGTTAATATTTAAGGAAAGTTTCTCATTTTGATAATATAATTCGGTTTAAAAATAATTTTTAAATAAAACTGTGGATTTTTTCCATCTCTTTATTTTTGAAGGCAATACAGTCCATAGCTGTATCATATTTTCCCCCTATAACAAAACAAATGACATCACATACAAAGGGATTGGACACTAGCAGAGTTGACTCAGAGTCTCTTAGTGAACTTTGTGACAAAGGCATTTCTAATATCATCATACAGGTGAAAGTAATATTTGATAGAGTTGAACAGGTAAAGCTCTACTAATATATTCAAAACTGTTTAAATAATGCCAGAATTTATACTTAGGGTATAAATCTATAGGGCATAAAATACCCCACCTAGAACTTTGAAGGCCAACAGAATACTATGGTTCCCTCCAGGAACTTTCTAGTTTTAAGTAACATGTGCAATTAGGAAGAATTATAATTATGAAAAGAAAAAAGGGACAGCTTTTCTATGTCTTTTATGAGGACCAGTCTACAGAGAAGTTACTAATTAAAACGTATTGTTTTTCTACTTTTCCTTGGAGAATATAGAAGTCATTAAAATGTTCGTTGTGTTTATTTGTAGTATTTTATTACCTTATGATCCTCAGAATCTAATCTGGTGCATAAAATAGATGCCAGTAAATGGTTGGAGTTGAAGAATATCATCCTGAGAGAAATAAGCCAATTCCACAAAACCAAAGGCTGAATGTTTTCTCTAATATCCAGATGCAAATTCACAATTATCAGTGGGTTGGGGCACTAGGGAAGAATAGTGTTACCTTAGATTAGGTAGGGGGAGGAGATGGGAGGGAAAGAGAGGGGAGGTGGGGATAGGAAATATAGTAAAATGAAACACACATTATTATTGTATGTATATATGTGACTACATGACCAATATGATTCTGCAACATAAATACTCAGAAAAACGAGAAATTATATCCCATCTATATATGATATATCAAAGTACATAAATGCATTCTACTGTAATGTGTAACTAATTAAAACAAATAAAAAATAGATGCATCCCTTAGTAGTTGTAGTCCTTTTGCTAACTTTGTTACAAGATCTCTATACCTTATGTGTTTACATCAGCAAATGATGAAAGATCCAGTAAAATGTGCAACAGATTTGGGGCTTTGTAATTGCTGTTGCCAGGTGAGTAGGTGAGTCTCCATGTGAGACAAGACAAAGGGAGACCCCTGCTTTTCTTACCTTATGGTCAATACCCGAAGAACTTGAACGTGTGCTTCTGGGAGGGCTTTATTCCTTTAGTACTCTGTTCTCCAAACTGTATTATGTGGCATACATGTTCCTTAGAAAAAGTTTTCTGTGGTGTAATAAGTTTTTGAATAGGCATATTAGGATATTCAGGTGATCTAAGAAATTCTGCAACTAACCATGCATCAGCAATTTCCTCTAACATATTGTTTCACAGCAGACTTAACCATGGATGCATTGTTACCTCATCACTGGCAGAGAAATAATTTCTTTTTCACTGAATGGTCATCCCTATTAAATGATAGACGGTTCTTTGGAGGATGGTTGTTTTAGTCAAAGATTGGTAGCACCCATTTTAGCTGTGCTTTCCTTAGTGCTGTGCATAACATAATATAAATAAATAAAGTGCTGGTCTGTTCTTGATGGCCCTGTTTTTATTGGGTGAGACAGAAGGAAGTAAGAATAGAAACTGGAGGGGTGATAGAGTATGGAAAATGTCATTGTTAGGCTGAATAGGCTGCATGCCATACTCTCTAGTTCATTTCTGATTGTTTCCAACTATTTAGGTAGGATGACTGTGGGGTGGCCTAAAGAAGATGTGAGGAAAATCCCAAGGTCACTACCTATTAAAGAAATAACATGTGTGAAATGCAACTAGTAAAGCGTGTGTGTAATGAATTCTAAGTATAAGAATATTTGGGGTGTGTATATTTATGTGGTTGATATTTAAATAGCACAGGCATCTGAACTGATCAAATGATTTTGTAGGAGTTTTTCTATTAGACTATGTGAGCCTGCCAGTATGTCAATGATCATATAAGTTATGAGACATTTCATTGTTTAATTATTGATATTTTATTCATTGGAACATTCCAAAATTTAGGATAATTTGACTAGAGTGACTGTTAGAAATGTTTGTCAGTAAAACACATACATGAAACAAATATATGGACTGTTAAGAGTCTGTTAAGACTGTTAAGCAAATTTTCGTTGGAATATTTTTCTACTGAAAACAATAACAAATATATAAATGCAAGTAACTTAGTAAGTTTTACATTTTGTAGGGTAACTAGCTTAACATGTAGAAACAACCTTAATATGACAATGTCTTTTATTATGCAAATAGATTGGATGCTCTTTAAAGGAAGGGGTAAACCCTGACATCAATTCAATAGAGAAAAGTACATTGATGGATACTGGCTGATGAGCTACCACAGAGTGACATTAGGGTAGCTAATTATGTTTATGAAAATGGATAGTTATTGCCATTTCCGAATGTCTCACTTCTGGAGTAGGCTGAATGCTACGTTTCTGGACATCCTTAAAGTTCTTATGTCTACTTTTGGATTAAAACCCTAGTTTTGCTAGTCTTTTTAATGTGTTTGGATGGCAGAAAAGCTTATTTTGATTATGAAAAAAAAAACCCTTAAGAACTCATGGAGTCTTTTCCACAAAGATAAGTTAAAAGCATTTATTGATATTAACTTTTAATCAGAGAACAAAGAGATCTGTTGTTTTTACTAAGATATCTACAAACTTTTAATGGAACTTAGAATGTGTACCAAGTTGGGACATCTTCCAGGGTAAATAAAGATGAAAAGGATGATTAGAATCTAAAAGCAAATTAAACTAAAAACCTCTATGTGTATCTAAAAGATTAATATATTTTATTTTTTTTCTATGATAAAACATGAAATAATTGAAATATGTAATGACAAAAAAGCATAAGTAATATAGGTTTTTTGTTTTTGGTTTTAGTTTTTCTATGCTTACATTCCATAGTTTTACTTATTCACTTTGTAGCTTTAATATATTTGATATTTATGTATTTTCTACATAATTTGTGTGGCTTTTTGGTAAAGTGTCATTCAAAAATGCAAAATTCATAATGATTCATTCAATTGAAGAATAGGTCATCTTCTGTATGAAAGTATGACAAAAGAAAGACTGAATATGTTTTAGTAGTATGGAAATAAATTTTTGTGACTCTGGATTCAAAATCAGTTAAACACAAAATCAAATTTTGACTCTGTCACTAACTGACCTTAACATTCTTCAAGCTGTGCAACCCTGCCGATGCCCAGCAGGCATTGTGTATACCGAGGATCACATTCATTACTTGTGAGCATACTTGATTCATGTTAGTGATTCAGTTAATATTTCTTATCTTAAAAGAAGAACACTGTTGAAATGATAATAATTTTCACTAGACATTTGCACTGAGGATATTCTTGAGAAAGGGTGGACTAAAGCCCCTATAATTCTGTTCAAGGGTACTCATGCTGCATTCATTTATTCTTCAAATATTTATTCTTCTCCCGTGCTGGGTTCAAGAATACACAAAAAAGTGGGTGTAGCCTTCATGTGCCTTATTTAAGTGAACTAGGGATGGGACAAGCTTAGCAACCCTATTTCATTTTATCTTCCCCTTAACCTCAGATGACTCAAAAACCCTAAACTCGCAGAGGTGTGAATAGTGGAGTCATAGTCATAATTAGCAGGGGAAGGCAACAGCTGAGTGTCTAACTGGGGGAGAGTCCTGATGCATAACCTCTCTTCCAGAAAGTCACCATTCATTTTCAGAAAGCACTATAAATAGAGTCCCCTGAGATGTGCTTTGGAAGTTTCGGTCATTCTCATAAGACCTTCCCTGAATTGTTTTTACTCTTTTGCTTATTCTCTTGTTTAAAAAAAATTTTTGACTGATTTTTTTTACCTTAAATATATTTTAAAAGAATATTTTATATCACTACCATAAGTGAGAAACTGTTACCACATGCCATAAATGGAAGGTGACCATACAGATATACAGATTGAAAGTAAAATTGTGTTGAAAAAAATTATGACTATGGGTGGGCTCCAAGCATATTAGCTTACTCTCCTTTGGTGGTGCTGAAGTTCATGGAGTTGCAAGAGCTCCAACAGTGTCTTTGATGGAGAGATATTCTAAGGGGACTGACTTTCTCCCTCCTTGACTCCCTATTGCTGTGTCTCCAAGAATTTGTACCCCACCCACTAGAAAATGTGGATTTCAGTTTCCCCAGGTTGAATGAACTTTCACTTAGTGCATACAGATGTCAGTCACAATGGCAAATTCTCTCCAAACTTTTATCACCCTTAATTCTCACAGCAGCCAATTTCACTGGAGGTGTTACCCATGTGTTATAAGTAAGGAACGTGGGCATAGAGAAGAGAATTATTCCTTTCAGGCCATGAAACTAATGAATAACGCAGCTGGAGTTTGAACCCAGGACAGACTGAATCCAAAACCTGTTCCAGTAACCCCTGTATGTCTCTCTGAAATAAACTCATTTCGTTCTCCCACAAATGTGTGTATACACCCATACCAGGAAGTTATTCTGTCCACGTGTTCATTTCTATTTTTTTCTAATAAATACAATAGGAATTGTTTTATTAGAAAAAGGTACAGCATAAAAGACTATTTTGTTATCTGTGCATTCTTTACTAGAACAGACAAGCACAGTTTCCAAACCATCATAGAAAAAAAGAAAATTTTGCTATTTCAAGGTTCATGGAGGTGAATGAAGAAACAGGAAGTGAAATATCTAAAATATAATGCTAGAAACACTGTGTCTTTAATGAATCCAATAAGATATTTAAAATCACGAAAGCTGTAATGTAGACGTGACTAAAATATACTCTAAAATGTTAGTAATAAAAAGTTAAGAATTCAGTGCTACTAACTTACCCATGCATAATGTTTTGCATCCTCAGAGGAATTTTCAAACCCTCATTAATTGACTTAGAAAATTCTTTTGATGCATCGTTGTCTTTGACTGGATAGAAAATCTAAGCAATGATTATTTAAGCTATTTAATTAGGATGATCCCAAGAACACAGTGTGAAGCGAAACAGAAAACGCCATGCACATCTGTCTGTTTTACATCAGAGGGCTTTAGGATGAAGAGAGAAGAGCTAGAGCTGGAAGCAGTGTTCAGATGTTGTGGTCAACAGAATTCTTCAGAAACTTCTGTATCCTAATTCCTGAACCCATGAATGTGTCAGGTTAGATAGCAAAGGGAAATTAGGGTTCTGGATGGGATTAAGATCGCTAATTAGCTAGAGAAATGCAAATCAAAGCTAAGATTTCATCTCACTCCAGTCAGAATGGCAATCATCAAGAATACAGGCAACAATAAATGTTGGCAAGGATGTGGGGGAAAAGGTACACTCATGTGGGGTAAAAGGCACACTCATACACTGCTGGTGGTATGGCAAATTGGTGCAACCATTATGGAAAGCAGTAAAATGTGGAATGGAGCCACCATTTGACCCAGCTATCCCACACCTCAGTTTATATCCAAAGGAATTAAAATCAGAATACTACAATAATGCAGCCACATCAATGTTTATAGCAGCTCAACTCATAATAGCTAAGTTATGGAACCAACATGGCTGCCCTTCAACAGGTAAATGGATAAGAAAAATGTGGTATATATACAATGGAATATTACTCAGCCTTAAAGAAGAATGAAGTTATGGCATTTGCCAGTAAATGGATGGTGCTAGAGAATATCATACTAAACAAAATAAGTCAATCCCAGAAAGCCAAAGGCTGAATATTTTCTCTGATATGCAGATGCTAACTTACAATAAGGGAGATGCTAGGGAAAAATAGAGGTACTTTGGATTAGGCAGAGGGGAGGGAAGGGAGGGCAGGTATGCAGGTAGAATCAGACATGATTACCATATGTACATATATAACTATACGAGTGGTGTGATTCTACATCATATACAACCAGAAAAATGAGAAGTTATACTCCATGTATGTATGATGTGTAAAAATGCATTCTACATATAATTAATTAGAACAAATAAAACACACACACAGAAATTGCTAAGTAGCTGATGGAAGATTATCATGAATTGTCTATATTAGTATTATCTCAGAGTCCTTAGAGGGAAGCAGAAGATGGAAAAGCAGAGAAGTGGCATGATGCGAAAGACTTGGGCCAGTATTTCTGGCTTGAATATGGAGGAATGGGGCCACAAATCATGGACCTCCATACCTTCTAAAAAATGAAGAATGCAATTAAACAGATTGTTCCCTATAGCCTCCAAAATGAACCCTGCCAATATTTCTATTTTAGCCTAGTGTGACCCTTGCTACCAGTGTCCAGAAATGTTAAGATAATAGATTTGTCGGGCTGGGGATGTGGCTCAAGCCGTAGCGCGCTCGCCCGGCATGCGTGCGGCCCGGGTTCGATCCTCAGCACCACATACCAACAAAGATGTTGTGTCCGCCGAGAATTGAAAAATAAATATTAAAAAAAAAAGATAATAGATTTATGTTGATTTATTATTATTATCATTATTATTGGTATTGAATATTGAACCCAGGGGTGCTTAACCACTGAGCAACATCCCAAGTCCTTTTTATTTTTTATTTTGAGACGGGGTCTTAGGTCGTTGCTTAGTTGCTGAGGCTGGCTTTGAACTTGTGATCCTCCTGCTTCAGTCTCCTGAGTCACTGAGATTACAGGTCTGAACCACTGTGCGTGGCTTATGTTGCTTTAAAATCCATAGAAATTCTAGTAATGTTTACAGCAGTAATAAGCAATTAAACACATGTGGCTGAGGAAAGGGAAGGGTAAGGTGACCACTACAGATAGGACCCTAGCCAACAGGTGTTCCCACACCACTCAAGCTGAAGAACCCGATATACCCATGAAAAAATAAGCTTTTATAAAATATGAAGAACATATCAATGTTACTCTTAGGTCGTCATCTTTAATAAAATAAATACTCATTCATTATTGGAACATCATCCTGGAATCCATGTAGTTTTAGTAGCCAAACAAAAAAGAAAATTTCTATTGTTATGTAGTTGCAATCAATGGTTTTGTCAGTTTAATTATCCTCTTTGATACTGCTACTGGCTACTGCTGCTATTACAATTCTTACGAGTACAAATGTGAACTTTAGTAAGGAATATATGTTTTTCACTTCCTTGTTTGTAAGGAGTGCAAAATGACCAAAGAAGAAGAAGAAGAATAGAGGGTTAATACAAGGGTAAAACACACTGATGCTGTGAAACACCATAACAGTCACTGGCACATGTTAGGGCTTACTGTTTTGTTAGCCTCTATTATTATTATTATTATTATTATTATTATTATTATTATTATTATTTTCACCATCATCCCTTCTGTGCTATCAATGACTGCTGGGTGCTTTAACTAAACCAGGCATGTAGATTTCATATTTTATCACTAGAAATTAGGTATCAGTATCTACAATTATTTTTCAGATAAGGAAACTGAACCTCTGAGTATAAGAAGTCACTTAACCAATGTTAAAGGGTTTTTAAATGATGAACTCAGCATTGTTCCAGAATTGTTTTAGTGCTAGATGCTGTTTGCTTCCATTAAATAAAGTCCTATTCCATACCAACCCCTCAAAGACAAATATATTCTGAGAGAGACAACTGATTTAGATGTAAAAGTATTATTCCAATTATTTCAAAAGCTCAGTAGTAACATTTTATGGTCCCACTTTGTTTTAATATCTGAGGACATAAACCATTTTTAACCCTGGTAGGAAGCTATTTTGATACTATTTTCTCCTAATGATAAAATTTTGGTAGGAGTAGAGCTGGTTTATCAGGCATGGAATCATAAAGCTCATTTTTTTAGGTTATTTTCTTATAGAAAGAAAGTATGTTGCATTGTAGAACATTTGAAGAATAGACAATATTCTAAGAATAAAATTATAATACAACACAGTGCTCTGTCCAGAAATAAATATTGATAATATTTGTGCTGAATTCTATGAATTTGTATGTATTTACATAAAAGAGCTCATACTGTTTTTATAGTCGTACAATTTCATTATAGTTTATACATTAATTCATGATACATTTTCAGTTTTTAAATATCAAACTGTAAAAACACAAGAACATTTGTCAAACAGTGACCTTTTAAAAAATTTAGATATTTTTGATTTGTAAATTATTCAATTCTGCATTTTATGATGCATAAGATTTTATTAATAGTTAATTTACAAGACAATATTTTTACACTGACCCTATGATAAATATAGATGAGAAGATTCCTCAGCCATAGATCTTGCTGAGATATTAAAATAATCTACCTGTGGTAAAGCGGTTTATACTAATCCATTTCCTTTTTATAATATGTAAGTCCCTTTCAGGGGAGGAATTATGCTTTATAATCTTTTTAATCCCTTAAAGTCTGAATGATAGTTTTTTTATAATAATCGTTAAAAGATTATTAAATAAATGTGTAAACAAAGATGTGAATGGAACTGATAAAGGTATTTGTAGCAACATTATAATACTTATGGGTGATTGTGGTAAATTCTCCTGTTGAATTTCAAAATACATGATCTGAAAATCCAAGTGATGGCTGAGAACTATAAAATATTAGAGTAGTGAGAATGAGAGTTATAGAAAGGTAGAAAGGAAGGTTATTTGGTTAAATATGACTGTCTGAAAGTATTAAGGATTTCTGAATATATTTAACTACATAAATATAGGTTCAAGTGGTAAATTTTACTTTTAAATTAAAAAATATTATTTTTAGGAAAAAAATTTATATTGCATTTGGAAAGCTGTTTTTCTATATTGTTTTTAAGTGTGATAATTAAAAATCAGATTCAATAACTAAAGTGAATTACTAAAATTATTTCAGAATAAATTTCAAACATTTGTTTTTATATATTTTTGGCATAGCTTTATCTTTAAAACTTATATAATAGTGTGGCACTTCAGTTCATGATGGACAGTATCCTGCTCATTTCAAAAGGAAAGAAGAAAACCATAGATAATCATAGTATATCTTTCTGGTGCTTCATATTATAAAATCTTATTTCTTTGTCTGGAAATTCACAAAAATTTGTATAGATCTTATTATATACTTCCAAGTGTCAAATATTAATGAAAACAAGCCCATCAGGAATTTTCAATGCTTCACTATTTCTGCTCCTAAAAGTTTAGTACTCAATCTTGTACAAAATATCAGCCCCCAAATGTGAACATTATTTTTTTTACTTAGGAATTTTAACTGTTCTGTGCTGTTGTAATATTACTAATAAGACATCTACTTGGAGTGTTGGAATTTAATCATAAAATGACAATCTTTGTAAAAGTTAATATGAAAGGGAATATTTAAAAATAGTATTAATCACAACTTGATTAAATTATAAAATCTTCACCAAATCACCATCTATATTACTTTTTATAATTTTGGATAACCATCATAAATACAATATTCCTTTCAGAATTACAATCCATATTTTAGGTACATAATTTCAAACATTGTATCCTTTGTTTATAAGTGGGTAATTTGTCCCTCATTTCATAAACAAAATTTGAACAAGTTAATGGTTTTAGTGAATTATATAAATCACATACAGGCATTCAATTCATTAAATAATATAAGCTATATATTTTTTCCTCATACAAAAGACAAAAATCTTAATTTTCTTTATATATTCATATATAGCAGTAAAGTTTCAGAAATTAAGAACCTTGGCTGTAATCATCAACTATTGATCTAGAAACACTGTCAGTATTAAAAACAAAAACAAAACAAAAACCCTACAGTGCTTCTCAAACTTGTGTGAACTTAAGGATCACTGGAGTGCTTAGTTGCATGATGAGTCTTTCCTGGGCCCTCATTCTGGAATATTCTGATTCTATCAAGCTTCAAAAGGTGCTTCTGACTCAGAGAGGCCCTTGACCATATTTATTTATTTATTTATTCTAATTTGTTATATAGGACAGAAGAATGCATTTCAATTCATAGTACACATATAGAGCACAATTTTTCATGTCTGGTTGAACACAAAGTAGAGTCACACCATCTGTGTCTTCATACATGTACTTAGGGTAATGAAATTCACCTGGAAAAATAAGAGACCCAGAATAGCGAAAGCATTCCTTAGTAAGAAGAGTTGTAGCAGGTGGCATCACTATACCAGACCTTAAACTATACTACAGAGTAATAGTAACAAAAACAGCATGGTATTGGCACCCTTGCCCACATTTTGAAAAGGGAGTTCATAAGGGAATTATGTAGTTCTTATCAATTGTTACAAAGTTGAGGAATGTTTTAGAGTTATCTAATGTTTTGATCACTTGCTATCTTTTGAACTCTCCCCAGAAGTCTTGCTCATGGTGAGCAGAGGCTCCAGGAAGCCTTGGAGAACTTCCAAAGGTGACAGAAGATCTGCTATTTCCCTTATGGTCAAGAATGGCTACCAACAGTGCAGATGTCAGGGTGTTGCTCTTTTACTGGTTTTGCTTATATCTGATGAGTAGATATTTATTGTATTATTTTTTATAATATGTACAGATTTTCTAGTACATAATTATTTCCAATATACATATACCATATTCTCCATAATTGAATGTAAATTTTGAGTGAAATTTCTGCCTAGGGTTTTGCTAATGGTATGTTTTTAATCAGTTCTATATTCATTAGATGGTGTCATACATAATTCTGCATGTAAAGTAACTCCAGGAAGATATTACTGTCATATAAATAATCAAATTCTTGCCAGTGTAAATTGTAAGATGCTCTGGGAGTTAAAGGACATGGAATGTATTCACTATGTCCTTGATTTGTATACTTTAGTAACACAGAATCCATTTACACAGTTAGATCTTCCTAAAGTTCATGAAAGGAATTCAGAAAGGAAAAACAAACTATTTTAATTCTTGCCCTCAAGTAATGATTATTCAGCCTCTCAGTTTTTCTGCCACTGCTACCATCTTGTGATTTGGAAAAAAGAGGTTCCACTGGGGACTGAAGAAGACTCAAGAAACAAGAGAAGGTGAACACAGATTTCTCTTGCTCAGAACTAGGACAACAAAATTAGATTTGCCAGAGGAACTGAAGTTACTCTTTTTTAATCTGAACAAATTTTTACATACTGTTATTCATTGGGAACCCTAAGGAAGGAAACGCAGATTTATTTCATTTTGTCAATAATATTGTTTGCAGTATAGTTTGATACTCAAACAGTAGTTTGGCAATAGGTGTGGATTTAAGTTCAGTTTTATGGTCTAATATTGGTATGGTCCTGGGCAGTTTTCTCAAACTTTCTAGTTTGTGTCTTCTTAAGTTTAAAATTATACTTTTGAATGAAATTACTTTTTAAAAAAAAAACTATAATATCACGAGAAGTATAAAAACACAATGTAATATAATTGTGCAAGTAATATCCATATTATTACTATTGAGGGGAATTTCAGTGTACGTTACTTGCAATGTGGAACAGTTTTGTAATCAAGTATTAAACATTTTTCAGTAGGAATAACTTAAGGAATTGTGTTGAGGGTAGGAGAGAGGATGGAGCAAAAAAAGAACCTTCTTCAATGTTTGAATATTAAGAAATAACAAAAAAAGAAACAAGGCAGAGAGGGAAATCAAATATTGCCTTAATTGCTGAATAAGTTGATATTGGCTAATATGGCTTATATTTGTGAGAAAGTAAAGTTTGTAATATGAAATCTCACAGACAGTTATACCCTCTCTGTATGAAAGGCCTTGGACCACAGGTCAAGAGCTGTCAAGAACATATGTCCTTGTGTGCTGTGGAAATTTCATGAAACACTATAGGTAAGAATTGGAATGCTGATTACAAGCTTCTTTTGATCTTGGCTCCTAGTGTATGTTTTATACTGAAATTATAAAATTTGAAACATAAAAATTTGAGAAGTAGAATCTACTACTGATATACTACAAAATTAATTGGAATTATGTCACCCAGGACCTTCACATACTTCATTTTGAGGTATAAATACTAAAGCCTGCATTTATCATTAATGACAATGTCAGTTGTGATTTCTTCAGGAAATAATCTTGATTTTCAATTATACTAATTAACATCTACTAAGTCATTTAAAGAAGATTCAAATTTAGATTATAGATGTACTGAAATTACTACTGACTGATGTGGTAGTTTGTATCAAATTCTGACTTAATGCATTTGTAGAGTTAGGAAATATGGGTATTTAAACATTAAGAGAGTTTAAAGATTTATTTTATTCTTTGGTTACAGTGTTAGGAAGTTGCTGTTGGAGCTCTGGACATGCTTTTTTGCAAATATTAAAAATTGTATTGATTTTTATCAGACTATTGCTTTACGTAGTCAAGAATGTTGAATAATACAACTAAGTAAAATTCACTTTTAGTGTATACATTTAAAAAATTTTTAGAAATGTATACATTTGACAAACCAATTCAACCATGTAAATGTAGTCTAATAACAGACCTGCCTGCTCAAGGATAATATCAATATTCTGTCTTCAGATTATCTACAATTACAGCCCTAACCTTTCTGTAATTACATGTTCTTCCTTGAAATGAACTCTGTGTTTGTGGAAAGTGCTTTGCCACAGGACAAAGCCTTTCCAAGATGAATTTTCCTATAACTATATAAAACCTATAAAACTTTGATCCCTTTGCAGCCTCAATTATAACTGTGGCAAATTTTCAGTATACTTTGTTGATCACCAATGTGGCCGAAGGCTTATTATACAGATTCAATTACTCACAAAGGAAAAGTGGGACACAGGAGTTCAAATCTAATTTGCCTGTATATAAGCCACAAAAAAAATAACAAAATCATTATATGGAAGAACAAAATTTATAGGGTCATGTTTCCTAGATATTTTTTTTTCTTATTTAGTAACCCAGTTTTGTGTACTCAACTCTGAAGTGAAATAAGCACATTCTTTTCCACTCTTTCTTCTTCTTCTGTTCAATGTAGATCCCTAGCCCAGCCTTCTTTTCTTCAAACCAAAGTAAACACCATATGTATTTCCCAAGTTTTTGTCAACTAGAAAGAGTTTCCTGCTACTTTTTTCCTTTTAGGGACATCCACGAGTGGAGCTACAGTTCAGCAGTCATTCACTGGGGCCTGTTGACAGCAATATTGTCAAATTCATCCAGAAGCCAATGTCATACTTCCTTTTCTCTGCTAAGAGATTTGGCAATCCCCCACAAATCTGTAGATGTGTACTGCGGGAGAGGTGCGAAGCTGGAAGGTTTAGTGTCAAGGGAGTTTGAACCACATGCTCGTGGAAATTGCTTGTCCCACCTAGAACTGCCCTACTCTGGTTTTCTAATATAAAGTATCCATTTTCTAAGGGAATCTGATTACTCATAGCCAGATTTCTAATGTGGTGTGTTATAGAACATTAGTGTATTAATGGCCAACTAGATTACATAAACACTTAGTATCCTGCAAGCAAACAGTAATCTCTATCAAGACCCAATAATAACTCACAAGTTAGTTTTCAAAAGAAAGGAGATATTAAAAAAAAAGTTAATCTTCCTTAAAAATCTTAGGTGTCTGTTTTGTGTATCACCTAATGAGAGTTGCCAAAAAAATCTATAAAGCATTATTAAAAAAGCTCCAATGACAGTGTAGGGTGTGCTGCAGCCTGATTATGTAGTAGACCCCCTTCTTATTCTGGGTTGTACTAAAAACAGTTTTTATTACTGGCTACCTTCTCAATGGGTCAGAATACTCCAATGTGCAAATTTCTTCAAAATGAAGAGGCCCATAAAATGATGGATGAGACAGAGTAATTTGTCTTTTAGTATATAAGGGTGTCGTGATATGCCTCAAACCATTGGATGTCTAGAAAGTTTGCCAGTGTTGTAGGGCCCTGAGTTTCAAGATGTTTACATTCACACTCTGATATAAATATATTATAATATGACATCTAGGGCATTTGCTCTTTCCTTATGAGCAAGTACATTTAATTTCATCAATTCCATGCTTTATATTTTGCATAAAATGATACATGGTATTATTTTTATATCAATATGGTCAATAAATCTATAGATCTTCTTTTGACAGGAGGCATAGTCTTGAGGTAAGTCAGTGATAGGTTACTCCTACTTCAGCCAAATGACTGCAAATTGCTTCTTATTATCTTTAGAAAGAAGTAAATTAGAAAGTAATTACTTGATCAATATCTGTTTATAGTTTCCATAGGCTGGTTGATTTGCTCCAATAAAGACATCATAGAACAACAGTTAATAACAACACCTTCATAATGTTTGTGAAAATCAGCAGTTATTTTACAAGAAACTATGGCTTTTGCTCTAGTAAACTGGTGCACCAAAAGAGTTGTGAAGACATAATTACCATCACATCTTTCATTTCCTTATGGGTAGCACTAATATTTTTAATTCTCCCAGGTATATAGGTTTCTGTTCTATTTTGTTTTGTAGTTTACTGGGGGAATAATGTACAACAATTCCAAAGACATATATTTTGCCCTTTTAATCATAATATTCATCATCATCTATAAGGATTCTGATATTTACTATGTAGGTATGTTATTACTATACATTCTTGGCTCTAAATATACCCATAAGATATCTCCAAGGGCTCACTGGAATTATTATTTAATATACATGCATGGCAAGGTGTCATTTATCAATACACCTGACTTCTGTATTCTCTGTGGTTGCATTTTGAGTCTTCAGGAATTTGTGTCAGATGTGATCATTAACTAGTTATCACTACAGGACACTCCTGGGTATTTTTTTTTCTAGTCCATATGTGGATGCCAGTCAGCCTGTGGAAGGCTTAAAGAATGTATATGGTATCCACGTTTAGCAGCATAGAAAATACTTTGCCAAAAAGACCTGACCTCTCTTCAGCCAAAGTCTCTGAACCTATAAACTATTTAAACTATTGAACTAATAGTTTAATACAACAACTCAAGTCAGTTTCTACACTCAGATCTAGAATTCCTTTGGTTACAAAAATGAAGTAGACCCTATATAGTCTACACACATATTTCATTCTAAGTATTCTAGATCAATTACCACCACCATCCATAAAGTCATAAAGTAAAAAACTCTTTTGATTCTAAGGATTAAGTGCTAACATTTGTAATCCTCCAATCCAGACTTCCCCATTGATGTCCAAAGTTCAATTCAAAGGTTTAATCCTCTTCATGGTCTCCCTGCTGCAGAGGACAGACAACACACACAGTGCTTTTCAGGATGAAGTTTCTTAATTCTTAGTAAAGGTAATGTCAAAACACTTCAGAGAGCAGGTCAGCAAAATATGACCAAAGACAAAATCAGCCAGTGTCCTGTTTGGATGCCCTTGTGAGCTAAGAATGGTTTTTATACTTTTAGAGTGTTTTAAAAGAAGAAGTAGAAGAAAGAGGAGTAGGAGGGAGGGAAAAGGAGAGGGAGAGAAAGAGGAAGACAGCCTATGTAGTCCACAAAGCCTCAAGTATTTGCTATCTGGTTTTTTAGGGATAGTTTGCGAGCCAATTCCTAGCAAGGAAGTTCTGGCATTGCAACTGCATGACCGTAGGCCACAAGGAATCCAAGTTTTAGTTAACTATTCTAAGGTAACTCCATAGGTGTTGAGATAGCACATTAAATCATGAATCCTGTAAGAATATAATCATGTTGATAAGTTCAGTCAGATTCAACTTTTTACCTTGCCTTCTTCAGTCTCACAACCCTTAAAATTCATTCCATGCATACTTCTCAGACTCATGATGGTACATATCGGCAAGATCCAGGAACAATTTCTGAATATGAAATAGTTTATGTAGAATGCTCGTCCTTTCCCTTGTGGGATTTAATTTTAGTCATTAATTGTAGGCTCTCATAGGTACTGAGAAGAGTTGACCTCAGGGGTGAGGCAATTATTTCAAGAGAAGTTTTTGAAAACATTTATTTTTAGTTTTGGGTTTTTTGTTTGTTGATTTTATAGGGAAATGCTGATTTCCTCTGTTAAAGAAAGATTCCAGGGTATTTGGAATTTCTAAGTTCCCATTCTTATCTCTGCCTCAATCTTCTGGTCTCAAGTCTTAGGATTCCCCAGTTGTCTAAACAGTGCTCTTACAAAGGTTTTATGAATCCTAGAAGGGTTAGTAGTAGCTTTCTTTCGCATGCACATCCTGTCTAAACTGTCTGGGCAGCCATACTCCTCCCTCCCATCCACATTTCTGTAAGCCCTTTTGCACATACTAACTAAATTCCACTGTCATTTGATCTCCTAAAACTTCCCTCCACTGGAACCCCATCCCAAATAATCACTAGTGAAAATCTAAATCCTCATGGTGCCTACACATGCCATAAATTGCTGGTGTACCAGTTTTCCCTGGCAAGGGGTTCCTTGAATACTGCACAATTACGAAAGCAACCCAGTTCCAAAATCCATCTGGTAGAGCCTGTTTCCTTTGGGCACTCTTTGGACCTCTATTTATCAGGATCCTGACAGAAAACAGATGGCACCATTAAAGATGTTAACTGAAAAATATAATAAAAGGATTATTTATTGAGATATGCAGGGCTGGAGAATCCAAGGAGGGATAATGAAGCATTCAGATTAACAACAGTAGGAATCCTTCATTAGGCTCCTGAGGGAAGAGGGGAGAAGATGTGACTGGAGCTGCATGAAAACCAGAGCACAGAAGAAAAGCTTCAGAGAAGGGGCCACACAAGAAAGGAGACACTGCCAAAACCAGAATAAGGGAGTGAGTGGGAAGGCCAAGAAATCGCCCCCACCATTCCTTCTTCTCACGTTCACTGTATTGCTTTCTGTGGGGGAAGCCATGGAGCCTGTGTACTGTAATCTATGGGGCAGGAGCAATCTGGAGAGATCACAGAAAGTAACCAGGCCCTGAGGACAGCATTCTTAGGGTGAGTGGGTGAAATGGGAAGTACTTAACACTGTGTGAAATAGTGATCCTATTAAATTTGATTCTGACTGTGTTTCTGTTTTTGTTTAGTTTTGCTATTTATTTTTTGGGGGGCGGGTACTGGCAATTGAACTCAAGGGGACTTGACCACTGAGCCATATTCCCAGCCCCATTTTGTATTTTATTTAGAGACAGGGTCTCCCTGAGTTGCTTAGTGCCTCGTTTTGGCTGAGGCTGGCTTTGAACTCATCACTCTCCTGCCTCAGCCTCCCTAGCCTCTGGGATTATAGGCATGAGCTATTTAAATTCTTGCTATATAAATTCTCTAAAATTAGAATTCATCTTAAAATTTGTAGTTTATTGTAGTTTATCACGGTATTCTTTTCTTAAAGCATAAAATAATAAGCTGTTTTATAATCTGTTTTTTAGAATCCATAATCTATACAGTAATAGCAGTAAAAGGAAGGGAAGGATATGGATATTGCAGGAATAGAATTCTTCAAACTTGCACTAGGTAAGTTTGAAACATGTAAACCTCCACACAGATCTAGAGTCTCTTATGTTTATAATTTTTTAAAATAGTCTATTAACAATTAGTACCAGCTGGAGCCTCAATGTTCTACTCCACTGTTTTGTTTATTAGGTCTAGTCAGTTATACATGACAGTAGAAAGCTCTTGGATTCATTTTACACAAATAGAGCAGAATTTTGTACTTCTCTGGTTTTATATGAAGTAGAATCACATCATTCATGCAATCATACATGTACCTAGGGTAATGATGTCCATCTCATTCCACCATCTTTCCTACCCCCTTACCCCCTGCTCCCCTTTGCTCCATCCAAAGTCCTTCCACTCATCCTATGCCACCCCCATTATGGATTAGTATCCATCTATCAGAGAAAAAAATTTCCCCTGGTGTTTTGGGGTTGGCTTACTTCACTTAGCATGATATTCTCCAACTCCATCAATTTACCTGCAAATGCCATAATTTTATTCTCTTTTAATGCTGAGTAATATTCCATTGTGTATCTGTACCACAGTTTCTTTATGCATTCATCTATTGAAGGGCATAAAGGTTAGTTCCACTGTTTTTGAATTAGTGTTTAAATAACAGTGACAGCACCCAAAAAATATGGAGAAGAAAAGGGATTTGACTGGTCTATATTCTGGAGAGTGAGCTCTTGGTTCAGTTATAGTTCCATTAAAATAATCATATCATAACATGAAGAGTTTGAATAGTTTAGGCTAAATGAGTTACTGGTAAGTGGGTTAGCATGCTGGCAAGTGGGCAAATTTACTAGTAAGTGGCTTAGAAGGGCAGGAGGAGAGTTGACTGAGCTAGATGGACTGATTGCCCTATCAGGCCTAGGAGTGTTTGCATTTTAAAAAGAACGAGAAAAGGGAGAGTCCTGAATTTATATAAAAATTATTTTTGCTGGTCATTCCTCACCATGGCTGAAAAGCATAATCTCAAAATGATGTTTTACAGCTATCTATATTTGAAAGGAAGAACTAAATGACGTGTGCAGAGAACTCTAATGAAAAGAGTCTGAGAAATGGACTTGAGTTTAGGTAATTTATTTAGAAGGAAGCCTATGATACACTAATGAGGACTGTGAGACAATTCCTCACACAAAAAAGCCAGTGATGAGTTTATTCATAAGCAGAATAATGCAATGAGCAATTATAATGCCATATCATTGGGACCACTGTTACCTGTAGAACAAACCTGTTCCATGACAGAATGGAGAAGGTCAGTCATTTACCCATTTGCTTCTATTCCTCATTAGTTGGAGTCACCTGTCACCCCTCAGTGCATTCAGTTCCCAGCATTTCTGAGCGGCTGGGCAGGTGCAGGCTGAAGAAGCTCTCTGCATCAGAGAAAGTCTAAGGCAGCTAAGCAGAGGGCAGATGTGAATAGCGTGCTTGGTAACTGACCTTGATAACTGCTTGGTAAGTTGTTGTAGCTGGCGGTCCATGAAGACGTGGGATACGCATCAGCAGCACCCACTACACAGATACATACAGAGCATACAAGAAGGGCTTGACACTTTTTGTCACTATGAATAAATGAAATTAATCAGCTTTCCTGGAGAAGAAATGTGAGTTAAAGTGTGTTTCTCTGTCTTAACATTTTTAGAAAATCTCCATTTTTGTTCTCCTGTTGTACTAGAAATGATATTACAAATTTGGGATCTAAAACCAATTTAACTATATTTACTGTGTGATTTAAGTAATGATATATGTGTGCGATTTTATCAAGATTAATGTTCATGTAGTCACTATAGACTCCATTATGACTATAACTTATTTTTTATAATTTTTTACTTTTTCTTCTTCTCTATGTTGGTCACCAGTAGAAAAAATGTAATATTGAAAAGATGCTTCATGCAATCTTTTCCCATTATATGCAATCAAAATGTGGATATGAGATTGGATCTTTTTCAAGAAGAAGAAAATCTGCCATTTGAAGCTATGCATGTAAAATAGGAAGGATTTTAGTTTATGCTTAGCCTCATTCTTTTGACAATGATATGTGGTATAATCTATTTTCTATGTAAAAGCAATTATTAACATAGATTATTAATACAAGTTCCCTTCAAGTAGAAAAATTCATTGTAATATTTTGTTAGATAGATAAATAAATAAGATACTATTGAATCTCAAAGAACACTTTATGGTAAATATGTAAAAATTAATACTGCTCTATTCTGTTCCTGTAAAACCATCCTATAATGCCATCATTTACTTTATGTTGCTGGACCAAAGATCTACATTTTAATAATTTATTTGCTGAGTGTAATTGAATCTTCAAGAACAATGTACTTTTATCATACTGTAATATCATACTGTAGCTTTCCAGGAATGAAGATCTTGTATTTCTATGTTTCAGGTTCATTATTTATTGTTTTTTTTTCACCATTTATAAAAGTTGGTGAGTCTTAATGATAGTAAAAGAGAAGAATGGTGATTTAGACTTCATTTACTTCAGCACATAAAACAAAGTGCACTACAAACCTACAGGCTATTTTTGAAAATTCATACATAACTACTTGTGGGTCTACAGGCTAGATATTACTCAAGTACAAGTTTCTATTTCCTAGGCCAAGGTAAAAGAAAACAACGTCTATGAAAGGGCCCCTAGGCCAGGCATGGTGGTGCATACCTGTAATCCCAGATTTTGGGGGAGGCTGATTCAGGAAGATTTCAAGTTTGAGACCAACTTGGACAATTTAGCAAGACTCTGTCTCAAAATTTAAAAAGTGTTGGTATGTAGGCCACTGATAGAGATCCTGGGATCAATCCCCAGGACTGAAACAAAAAATGGTGGGAGGGGTGTTTATGTATTAAACTTTTGTATCTTGACTGGACTTGGTTTCATATGAAAAGAATGGAAGGGGGCATGAAGATCAATGATTACTTTTGTGGCTGTGACAGTTACTTAACTTCTCTGATGGTTGTTGTAACCACTAATACATCAAGGATACCAAGACCAACTCCATACATATTTGTGAGGATGAATGAGATAGTACACATTAACTGCTTAGCAACATGTGAATTATTAGTAAATAGTAATTCAGAAAATTGAAGACGAATATACTGAAATGATTTCAGTTATAGAGAAGAAAGGAATGACATTCAATGACAATCTTGAGGCTTTTGAAAATTTCCAGATAGAGATTATTGACAAAGTATAAATCAAATACAAATGTATCAAGAAGGCTCAATTTTCAACATCAGTAAAAGTGGCTTTAGGGTATTGAAAAAGACTTGTAATTTTCTTGAGAAGCTTTGGAGGCAGTTTGTGATGGTCTCTAGAATGGATTTCTTATATTTATCAGCCTATTGCAATACCTAACCCAGTAATAGGAGTGTTCATTCTGTACTTTAATATGTCCTCAAAGCTTATGTTTTATTGATTTGAGTGTTAGAGTCAAGAAGTAAATTCTGTGAGTTCTTAGATAACTATACCCTTCAGGTGCGGCATATGTTCCTTTTCCTTCCTCTTTTTCCTGGACAGGAAACCAGACTCCCAGTAACCTTCACACAATTTACATACCTTAAGATCACCCCATCACCAGCTTAAGAGTGTCTAACCCATATTGCTACAAATAATCTATCTTAATCTTTTAAATAATGTTACCTTGTCCTTAGCTGTTAGAATTATAGACAGTGGAGCAGCCAGACTGCTCTGGAATTCTGATCGTAGAAGGATGTCAGTTTTCCCATCTGTAAAATGGGAAATATATTAGTATCTACTTAGTAGATAATTTTTTTAAAATTTTTTATTGTTGGTTGTTCAAAACATTACATAGTTCTTGATATATCATATTTCACACTTTGATTCAAGTGGGTTATGAGCTCCCATTTTTACCCCATATACAGATTGCAGAATCACATCAGTTACACATCCATTGACTTACATATTGCCATACTAGTGTCTGTTGTGTTCTGCTGCCTTTCCTATCCTCTACTCTCCCCCCTCCCCTCTTTTCTTTTCCTTCTCTCTTCTCTCTCTCCTCTCCTCTCT
>NW_026000057.1:32068354-32074100 GCF_001458135.2 Marmota marmota marmota
GTCGCAGGTCCGCCTACCTTGCAGGCGCGGGGGGCGGGGCAGCTCTACCCTTCCTCAGGCCACTGGGCCTGTTCTGTCTGTCGGTTGCAGGTCTGGCCTGTTCTCTTGGTGGTCACAGTTCCGTCTATCTTGCTGGCGCGGGGGGAGGGGGCGACTCTGCCTCTCAGCAGGCCGCTGCGCCTGTTCTGCTGGTGGGTTGCAGGCCCGCCTACCTTGCAGGAGTGGTTGGCAGCTCTGCCCCTCCGCGGGCCACTGGGCCTTTTCTGCTGGTGGTCCCAGTTCCGCCTACCTGGCAGGCGCGGGGGGTGGGGGGTGGCTCTGCCCCTCAGCAGGCCGCTGGGCCTGATCTGTGGGTGGTCACAGTTCCCTCTACCTTGCCGGCGCAGGGGGAGGGGGCGGCTCTGCCTCTCAGCAGGCCGCTGCTCCTCTTCTCCTTAGTAGGTAATTTTGAGGCTTAAGTGAAGTAGAATATATAAAACACATATACACCTAGTTTAAGTGTGCTCAGTATTTTTATTATTGCTAGTTTAATTTTGCTCTGATAATTTTATAATCATAGAGGAGCTGTTTATCCTGGTTATATTTAATATAAAGAAAACTTTTCCTCCAATCTTACTCAAACATAAAAATACTGAATTATGACATGATATTTGTGTTTGTTCAACAAGTGACTATTTATCCTCTAAACTGAGAGACTACACAGTGACAGAATTGTACTGATGATTCACACACAACTTGCATATGATTCTTCCACAAATTTCTGCCAGATGTTTATTTTCTAATGTTTTACATATAAATGTATTCAAACAATTATTGAATATTTGTTCAGAAAATTATGGTAGGAATAAGTAGGAAGCAATAAATTGAAAGATAATCTGCCTTTGGATAAATACTTATAGGATGAGAAAAGACAAAAAAAATACATAAAGTCAACAACAATTTAAAAGTTCTCAAGATCATTAGCTGCTCACTGCCCTGCCTCAGTTGTGCTGAACACACATCCTGAATCCCAGAGAAAAGCAGGATTGTGGATTACAAGACTTTTAGTACCTTGTTTTCCATCCTTTTGATACCATACAAACTGACATTTAAAGATGATCATTTTGTTTTGCAAAATGATACACATTCATTATTAAAAATATAAACAATATCCAAATAGAGATCATTGACAAAGTATAAATCAAATATAAATGTATAAAGAAGGCTCAATTTTCAACATAAGTAAAAGTGGCTTTAGGGTATTGAAAAAGACTACCTGTGTAATTTTCTTGAGAATCTATCTTAATCTTACATCACCCTCATAAACAACCATTGCTAACAACTAAGGAAATTAGAAATTACTTCGGGTAGATAGTCAGGAAATGCTTTTTATTTATTTATTTATTTTTGAGAGCAGGTATTGTTTTATTAACTGACCAGATTACAGAAATACCTTATATCATCCTTCTAATAAGCCTGTGAATCTGGTCTTCCCCTATGGCCAGCATTTCCACCTTCTACAAAATGGGTGGTCTTTTCCTTCATTCCATGTCCTAGAGAAGATAATTTGAAGGGACACAGAAGTTATTTGCTTCTTTGAAGCATCTTCTAACAATGTAGATCTCATGAATCAGATCCTCCCCTCAGATGATGCTATATTTACCAAGAGATCAAGCAATCAAAGCATTCTCTGTCAAGGCAATTTGTTTCTTATTGATTTTGCCATATCCACGCTTATAGATTAGTGCAGTCACCAACTTCAGGTTTGGGTACCTCCATGCAGCATAAGATTCCACAATCCTGAGCATGTTAATTGAAGTCTTGTTGAGCTTAACAAAGGTGCCATTGAAGATCTGTGGAAGGTAAAGGAGTTGTAACACCTAATGAACCTTTGGGCTCACACCATTGATATCGTTGATTCTGATGACCGATTTGGGTTCTGCAGGTACATAGAAGTTGCCAGATGTTCTTGTTACCCTAACCATTCAAATCTCCACTCTGTACATCTGCCTATGTTCCTTCTGGTAATGCTTGGCTTTTTTCATACATAAGCTTCCTCCTTGCCTTTTGAATCAGATTTTGGGCAAACTTCTTTAATTCCTTCGCTTTTTCCTAAAGGTTTCTGACACAGCACGAACCTCCTTTTCCTTCTCTTTGGCACCCTCCGTGGTTCCAGTTGGAAAAGAGAGAAGGGACGATTTTTAATTAAAAATAAGATCATACTCTTCGTGTTACTTGCAAATGAAAAATTATTGTTGAGTAAAATTGATGGAAATGTTACTTTTCTGATAAAAATGTCTTCATTCCAAGTATTTTTTAGCTTATTTATTATTGCTTAGGAAGAGATGATGACACAAGAAATATTGAGAGAATGAGGTCATTTTTTAAATTACATTTCAACTTTTGGCTCTATAAAAAGTCTAAATTCTGTGAAGGGTGATATTGTTATTTTGTTTACCCAAAATCATTTTCCACATTCTATATTTTTTGGGGGGAGTACCAGGGATTAAACTCAGGGACAAGCACATTATCATATTGCCTAAAGAATATATTGGCAGATTATAAAAATAAATCAAATATAGACTGCTATTAGCATTTTTAAAAGATAATATGTTATTTTCTCTGTTTCTAGGAAATGCAAAAGACATCATGATAATATATGAAGAAGATGCTAAGGAATGGGCTGTGTACTTGAGAGAAGTATTTTTCCATGTTGTGAAAAGAGAAACAATCCTATTATATTGCTTAGACAGTTTCTCTCTTCAGCATTTGGAATTGCTAAGCTTAAACTCTTACAAATGTAAACTTTTGATATTATCCAATGACCTGCTTAAAGACCTAACTTCAAAGAAGCGTCAGTTTCTAGAAGAAGTTCTTGACTCACCAGAAAGTGTTGTTACCCTGCTTTGTGGAATGAAGAGCTCAAGTCAGCTATATAAATTATTAAATATCTCTGGAAGCCCATGGGAAATCTCAACAGAGCAGGAGCCTGAAGACTACATTTCTATCATCAAGCAAATCATATTCAGAGGTAGTGTTGCCAAATCCTCTCTATTTGTTGGTTTTGATTTTATTTTGTCTATTTTTTATACTTTACAAATTTAAAGTTTTATTTTTAAACCAATGAAAATCTGATGCTAGGATAAAAAGTAGAAAAACAGAAGCCAAATTTATTTAACAGTATGTTCATAGCAGCTTAATTCACAATAACCAAGCTAGAGAAATAGCTCAGGTGTCCTGCGAAAGAAAATGTGGTACATATACATGATGGAATATTGTTCAGCCATAAAGAATAATAAAGTTATGGCATTCACCAGTAAATGGATAAAACTGGAGACTATCATGGTATGTGAAATAAGCCAATCCCCCAAAATACAAAGGCTAAATGTTCTCTCTGATATGCTGATGCTGACTCACAATAGGTGGAAGGGAGGGAAGAGAAGAAGCTCCCTGGATTGAACATAGGATACTGAGGGAAGAGGGAGATTGGAGTGGGAAAGACAGTAGAATTAATTGGATATAACTTTTCTATGTTCATATATGAATATGTGGCCAGTGTAACTCCACATCATGTACAATCACAAGAATGGGAAGTTATACTCCATGTATGTACATTATGTCAAAATACATCCCACTGTCATATATGATTTTTTAAAAAGAACAACAACAAGAAAGAACTGTGTTAGTTTTTCTTTAAGGTTTGGTAGAACTAAGCTGAGAATCCATCAAATTTTAGGCTTTTCTTTCTTGAAATGCTTTTAATTGATGTTTTAATTTCATTACCTGAATATTTGTCTGTTTAGATTTTGTACATCTTTTTGGTTCAATTTGGACAGATAATATGTGCCCCCAAATTTGTCAATGTCTTTTAGATTTTCCAATTTATTGGAGTACAAATTTTCAAAATCATGTCTATGATCCTCTGGATTTCAGAAGTGTCTGTGGTGATATCTCCTTTGTCATTTATAATTTTGTTGATTTGGGTTTTTTCTTTCTTTCTGTTGGTTAGTTGGGTTAAGGGCTTATCAATCTTATTTATCTTCTCAAAGAACCAAGTTGCTTTGTTTTTATGTACTTTTGTTATTCTCAATTTCATTCATTTTGGTTTCAATCTTAATTATTTTCTGTCCTTTACTGATTTTGGAATTAGTTTGTTCTTATTTTTATGAGGACTTCAAGTGGAGAAAGCATATTTGAGATTTCTCTATTTATTTAATATAGGCACTCAGTGCTATATAGGCACTGCAAATGCCATGATTTTGTTCTCTTTTAATGCTGAGTAATGTTCCATTGTGTACATATACCAAACTTTCCCTATCCATTCTTCTACTGAAGGGCATCAGGGATGGTTCTACAATTTAGCTATCATTCCTGTAGTATGCTGTTTTTAAGTCCTTTAGGAATAAACCGAGGAGTGGAATAGCTGGGTCAAATGGTGGTTCCATTCCAAGTTTTCCAAGGAATCTCCATACTGCTTTCCATATGGGCTGCACCAGTTTGCAGTCCCACCAGCAATGTATGAGTGTGCCTTTTCCCCCACATTCTCGCCAACTCTTATAATTGTTTGTATTCTTGATAGCTGCAATTCTGACTGGAGTGAGATGAAATCTTAGAGTAGTTTTGGTTTGCATTTCTCTAATTGCTAGAAATGTTGACCATTTTTTCATGTTTGTTGACTGATTGTATATCCTCTTCTGAGAAGAGTTGGTTCAGTTCCTTGGCCCCTTTACTGATTGGGTTATTTGGGTTTTTGGTGTTAGGATTTTTGAGTGTCTTATACATCCCAGAGATTAGTGCTCTGTCTGATGTGCTTGTGGTAAAGATCTGCTCCCATTCTGTAGTCTCTCTGATGGTTTATTTTGATGAATAGGGCCTTTCTCTGGTTCTCCAGGCTGTGGTGTGAGGGCAGGCTTTTCCCCAGATCTCCAATCTCCAGGATTGCAGTTTTTTAATGAAGAGAAGATAGGGTAGGAGCAAAAGAAATTTTGAAATATTAAAAAAGTTAACAAAGGAAAGGCAGGAGATAGGTAGCAGATGATGGTTATAAAGTAGGAATAAAAATAACAAATTAATAAAGAAAAGAAGAGGAAAAAATAAAATTTGCTTATTATTTGGAGAAAGAGTGATGTAGGGGCAATAAGAGAGACAAAACACAAGGTACAAACAAACAACCAAATGTAAGAACAAAACAGCTCAAATTCACTTATAATTATACCCCACCTAAGTCAAACCAAGTGAAGAATGAAATATATATATATATATATATATATTTGAATTTATGGGATGATGGCCAGCATCTCATTAATGGGTTCTTCTTCCTGCCAAGGAGGGTGTAAACCACCTGAGAAATTAGAGTCTAGAGTAATTAGTGAAGAACAAAAAACAAAGAGTCAGAAATATATTTTCAAAAACACAGCCCCTGATATACCCAGTCCACACAAGAGCTGGAATTAGACAAAAGAAAATGGCTCCAGTGGTTTATTTAAGGGAGTACATCAAAGACAGGAAGGTTTCAAGGGTGGAGTCTTGCTTTGTGATGTACAATCAGCAGGTTTATTGGAATCTTGGTAGGTCACACCCATCCCAGGTGCTATGTGTGACATGGAAGAGAAAAATAGGAATTCACAATGTTTCTGGGCAGTCTTATACATAGAAAACGTCCACTGGAAGTTCCCAGACATCAGATGTTCCTATTGACTGGCTGCAATGCTGACAAAGTCCACACACAGCCTACAGACAGCTCGTGACATAAATATATATATATATA
>NW_026000057.1:32074113-32080351 GCF_001458135.2 Marmota marmota marmota
TATATATATATATATATATATATATATATAAATTTCCTAACCTATTCCCATAATGAGAACACACACAAGAAAGTAAAACAGTTATAAAATATAATGAAATAATGTTTGAAAAAAAATTATAAATTAAAAAAGGTAAAAATATGGGGTTGAGTATTGCGTGGGGGAAAGAAAGAAAGCTAAAAATCCTTAATGAGAAATAAAGGGCTTATCTTAGTTGAGGTAATGATCACAATTATAGAAAAAGTTGGATTTTCATTCTTCATATTTTTATTTTTTTACTCTGCAACCCTTGGGTAAAGCACTGGAGGCCGTGACATCTGACATTTTTGTGTTCCTCAATTAGCTGTCAGTCATGGTGGTTAGGAGCCAAAGTTAGTTGTAGTAGCTCTCAGCATCCTATGTCTCAGTTTATGGTAGAATAGTTGGAGGAGTGCTAAAGAATTATTTGTTCCTATAGCAGAGGTGGTGCAGAGTTTCAGTAGCTGATATTTGGTTTTGGGTGACTGCTGGAACTCTGTCAGTAGCTATTTGAGCCTTGATCCACACTCTTGGATTCTTGGGAGATAACAAATCTCTGATGGACATCTGGGTCTCAGTTACCTCTCATAAATTCCACTTTTAAGGTGCAGAGTCAAAAACTCCATAGGATTTACATTCACTGCTATGGATGAGAATTTCCCAGTATTAGCCTTGGAGTACAGATGCTCCTATGTGGCCATTATTGGCATCTTTCCAATAGCTCTTATGGAATTCCAGCAATAAAGGAACTCTATCTCTATCCTTAGTATCCTTACCCTGAATGTCCTGAGCACAATTTTTTTTTTTTGCATTTATTTTAGTCACACTAGTCCAAGCACACCATACAGCCTATAATAGGCAACTGCTGGATACACTGGAAACCTCTTTTATGAGTTTGCTAACTCAGCCTCTGCTTGAGCTTTTAATTGACTCCTAGTGATCCTGGTTCCCACAAGACTGTCCACCTGTGGGACAAGTGATTTTGGTTGCCTTTCACTCAACAGCTTCCCATACTGACTCTAAGTACACTAAGATCTCTCTCTCTCTCTCTATTCTACAGGTTCCCAAAGCCACTCTCTCATTGCCTGCTCTTCAGCAGTTGTGACTGCCATACTGCTGCCAGCCAACCTGCCACATCTCTAACATATTATTTCATCTATTATGTTCAAAGTTTCCAACTTTCTGTGTCTCTATGCTTTCTTTTGCTGTCCAGTATTGAATTTCTGTGAGTTCCTTTAGTTACTCACCTCACTGAGGATTAGTCATTCCACTTTTTACTTGTGGTACTGTAAAGGATTACATGTGAGGTGTCCCCAAAAGCTCACATGTGAGACAATGCAAGAAGGTTCAGAGAAGAAATGATTGGGTTCTGAGTCTTAACCCAATCAGTGAATTAATCCCCTCATAGGGATTAACTGAGTGGTAACTGAAGTGGTAGGGTGTGGCTGGAGAGGAGGTGGGAATTGGGGTGCAGCTTTGGGGTATATATTTGTATCTGGCAAGTGGGGAAATTTCTCTGCTTTCTGATCACCATGTGAGCTGGTTCCCTCTCCCACCCTCTTCCACAATGATGTCTTGCCTCATCTTGAACCCAAGGAATGGAGCCAGCTGTCCATGTCCATGTCCTCTGAAATTGTGAGCCCACAAATAAACTTTTCCTCCCTATATAATTGTGCTGATTGGGTCCTTTACTCACAGCAGTGAAACAGTTGACTAAAACAGGTGCTAAGAAACTGCTGGGAATTTCATCTTTCATCTGCCATCTTGTCTAATCCCGCAACATGCTTTTAACTTGTGGTCTGATGTGCCATTGAGTTGTTTTATTTTGTTTTTTTCTCTCTCCCCTGCTCTCTGCTTCTGTTTATCTGTTTTTAGTATTATTCAAATATATTAAGCTTTTTAATTTTGTTTGAAGAGAAAAATAGTTACAATTGAAAAATTATGAAAAAATTACAAAAAATGTGCATGTAAAGTACAAGTAATTGACTGCCACATATTTCTCAAGACAAAAGAGCACCGAGATGGATAGCCAAATTTTAAGTGATTGTTCACCCTCATAATTTCTGAGTTTTGAAGAATTCAGTTTGTTTTGGCCATTTAAATTATGATATCAGTATAATATTGAATATATTTTTGTTCTTTAATTGTTTTGTGATGAATACCTTTGGGATCTATATAAGTGATATTCTGCTATATCTTCAAATGATAATCTTTTTCATATTTGATGAGAGAAAAATTCACATTTTATAGACAACACAGTACTATTTTTGAAGATATTATTAACATTCAAGTTTAGGGCTCTAATTTTTTTAGAATAACAGATTAACCAAATGGAAGATATGACCATTTCATGTGCAAAAAGATGTTCAAATATGACTTATTTGCCTGAGATACAAGAATGCAATCAATATAGAAGTCTATAAGCAATTTCTAAATATAGATTATATAACTTTTACATGTGGATTGTGTTCCTGGACAAAAGTTGTTCTAATTGTTGTTGTCTATGCAACAATAAATTTGCTTTAATAAACTGCCTAAGTCGTCTGCTACATTATTTTATGTTTCTTATTGTTATTCATGATGATTATATAGAGTCTGGTTTTCAAAATTGAGAAAAGTATAAAAGTGGATGAAATGGGACAAAAGATGTGGAATTCAATTTTTACTGTCCCTTTTCCACTTTTTTCCATCACATAGAGAAATTATACAATGAATAAAGGAAACCTTTTATGCAGGAACATGCTGTGGTAAACGAGAATAACAAAAATTCCAGGAAAGTCATAAAAATAAATAACTGTTTAATATATTCACACAGACAAAGGAAAATCAGAGGAAATTTTATAAAACTTAATGAAGGAGAAAGATGTTTTATAATTAAGACTCCAGAGAAAAGTTTTAATATTAAAAAAGTTAAAGAGAAATTCATGTTTCATCGGAGTATTTTATTTCCTTTTAAAGAATTAAGAACAGTTTACTTTCTGTTTACCTAATTCTCAAATTGACAGTCATAAACATCAAACGTTTTTCCACTTTTCTGCATGTTTTACAACCTCTTTGACACTATTTCTTCTTTTTTTTTTGGGGGGGGGGTGTCGGTATTTTCTTATTTATTTTTGTTTTCTTACCTAATATTCTCCTTGTAGTCTTTCCACCTTGTGGGATTCACACAGCATTGTTTACATGTAATTTAAATATCTGACTTCAACATTATATAAAATCAACTAGCAGTTTTGATATCAGCATTGTGAACTTTCATCCTCCATTTAATAGAAAAATGTTAACATTGTCTGTGATTCGGGCACATTCCTGGGCCTCTGAGCTTCCTTGATTTTGTTCTTCATCTGTCACCTTTACTTCTGAATGACTCAGCTCCTTGCCTTGTTGTGCGCACACCTTGATTATCTTTGCCAACAGCTCTGTACAAGGCAGATTTTTCTTATATTTTCTTCAACATCAAATGAGAGGGGGTAAAAATAAGTACTAATGTTTTTCATGAAGAAGTTATTTTTATTTTGTTTTCATAGTACAGAACCAAGGAATTTAGTTTATTAGTTTTATTAAATCGCAAAGAAGAAGCCTAAAATGAAGAGTAGTTGTAGCAATGCAGAAGAGTTACTGGAGAGACAAAACAAAAACCAGTCATGCACAATCAACACAACAAAACATACCATAGAAGCATTGTTCCTTGCTCTCACTTGGGGCAGTGGTTGCTGGAAGAGCTCTGGTTGGCTGGGTCTGCTCAGAACTGGTCAGTGAGCCCCCATGGCCTGTCAGATGACATCCATCTGCAATTTATTTTGGGAGTAATGTGAGGCTGGACTCCAGATTATCTTTAATATTGTGAATTACCTGTTTTGAATGTTTCAGTTGAATACATTTAAAGGTTTTGGAATCATTCACATTTTGTATTTGAGTTCATTTGTGTTACTTAGTTTCCTTGGAATTTGTTAATTTTCCTTGTCTTTAAATTTATTAGCATGAAATTGTTTATAATTTTCTTTTATATTTCTGTGCTGCATGCAGTTTTGTACCCCTTTTTATTTCTAAGGTCATTTATTAGTTTCTTTTTCAAATAATTAATCTCAAAAGTTTGTCAATTTTATTTGCTTCCCCTTCCCCCCCAGTACAACCTTATGAATTTTTGAAAGATATTTTCTATTATATACTTTTATATTTTCCTAAATTTTTGATAATATAGTTAATATTTTTTTATTTATATTTCCTTTGGATTTTTAAAATGCTTACCTCTTAGACACGTAGGCTTTTATGTTTTCCTTTTACAATAGATACTTATGGCTATAATTTCTTTAAAGTACTTCTTCATCAACACCCCCCAAATTTATTCCAATTCTTTAATTTCAATTCTAATATTTTCTAAACTTATTGTGATTTCTTCTGTAGAAATTTTCAATAAAGAGAGCATGGGGTTTTATTTATTTTTTGTCACTGACTTCTAAATTTAATTTTATGATCACAGAATATGGTCTTTGTTATTCAGGTATTTTGAATTTATGACATTGCTCTTGTGGCCTGATTTTTTTGGGTTTTTTTACATCACTTTAAAAATGTTCAATACATTCTTGAAAGAAATATTTAGTCTTCACATTTAGTGTGTATGTTTTTTTATGGCCATTAGATTAAACTTGTTATTCATAATGTAAATTTTTTACCTTCTTTTATATTGAACTACCTTTATACATGTGCTCTATCTTCAAATATTAGGTGTATCTTACAAATGACACATATCCTAGTTTTAAAAATTCAGTCTCACAATGGTAGTCTTTTAGATATGTAATCAGATATATAATTTAATCAAGTTGTATTGTCTGAGATACCTGACATATATGTATTTCATTATACAATCTTACTTACTGTTTTCCATACATTCCATATTTTTCCTTAATTTTATTTTTTTGTCTCTCTGGGTTGATCCTCCTATTTATTCTATTTAAATTCTATTTCATTCTTTCAGGAGCCTGGAAATTTTAAGAAGAATATCTAATTTCACAGTTAAATTATCAATATTACCATGTATGAAAACATGAAAAAAATGATCAATATTACATCTACTGGTTTTCTTTTCTTCTGAAAAGTTGAAAGGCTTTATAATGCTATAACTTATTATTTCTTTTGTGATTTTATAGGATAATTATTCCATCTTTTATCATGTTTTTGATTTTTATAGAATCAATATTTGTTTACCTTAAATAACATTATTTACAATTTTTCTGTGTACTGTTCTCTCTTGCATCTCAAACACTCCTTTTAGAATGTCTTTTTCTCCATGAAGTTTATCATTAGAAATTCTCTTTTGTGAACTCTGTTAAATTCAGTTTTGACTTAGGCAAAAATGTCATAATTTGCATCTTTATTGAAAAGTAGCTTCTCTGATAAGGGAAGTCTGGGTATTTTTTCTGAGTCCTTGAAAATATTTTTCTATTTTCTCACTTCTGTTGTTATCATTGAAAAGCCTGTTGACAACTGTTTCTCTGTATGCAATCTGTTTTCTCATTCACTGCTATTAAGATGTCCATGTTGTCTTTGGGTGTCTAGCTACTTAATTTTTAAATTTATCTGATGTGTAACTGCTCATGTTTCTTACAACTACAATTCCATGTATTTTGATAATCTGAAAAATGCTGAGCCATTACACTTTCCATAGTTTTCCTCTCCTTCCATTTAGTCATGTCCATGTACAACTTTTCTCCCCCTCCCTCTCTTTTCTGTACCCCTTGCCCATCCCTTCATACCTGCTATTCCTCAATCCCTCTTGCTTCATTGTATTTAATTTCTTCATATCTATATTTCAGATAACAGATTTTTCTGCTATTTCTCATTCTGCTGTTGAAAATGATTGAGTTTCTTATTCTGGTTATTATGTGCTGTAACATTTTTCATTTCCAATAGTTCCATTTAGAGGTTTATCAAAGCCTGACCCATTTCATATTCTGATTCCTTCACAATCTTGTTTTCCAGTTTTATTTTTTATTAGCTTAATCTTTTATCCCCCTGAAAATAGTAATTTGTTTATTGCTGGCCTGATTCTCTGAGGGATATAACATGGACATTTATCTATGGGAATACTTTGAGGCCTGATTTTAATACATTTGCTAAAGAGAAGATTTGGATTTGATTTTTTTGGGCTGGGAAGTTGAATTTCCATCTGGGATCACTTTAAGCTAAATTTTTGACTTGGAGTTTTGGGTCCCCCCCCCCCCCC
>NW_026000057.1:32080375-32112795 GCF_001458135.2 Marmota marmota marmota
TTTGGGGCCCCCCCCCCCCCCAGTAAATCTTCAGGTCCTAAACCCTCATTAATACTCTTAGTTTGGAAATCTTAAGAGATGATTTTTCTACTTTTCTTTTCTACTGAGAACCAAGAAAAAAAAATTCTCTTTGCAGGTTTGGGTGTCCCTGATTTATAGGAAGGCCTCTAGTCCAACCTTTCCCTTTGCTCAGGCTCTGACTCTCCTGTCCAATGGTTATGGAACTCTTCACAACCCAGTACCACCTAGCACCAGCTAATACGATGGGGATTATCATATTAGTTCAGAGCAGATGTGGGCCCCATTGCAATCCCTGAACAATATGAATTTGTACTTATTTGTTGTTTTGGCCTCTGAGAAGTTCTCTTTCTTTACATTCAGATCATTGATGAATGAATGATTATTATTATTAATGTGATTATCTGTAGTGTTTTAGGTTTGATATAAAAGGACTGATAATTCTGAATTTCTGCTCTGTTATGTTAGAAACATTTTATGTTTACATTGTTATGTAGAACAAAGAGATTAGTAGAAACACTTTTTAAAACTGAGAATCAAATTGTTGTCAGGAGTATAACATGGACTTGAAGCCATTAGAAATTTCAACTAATTGAAAGTCTGGGCATACATTATTGGACAAGGCTTTCAAGATTCTTTGGGTAAAATAACAAAAAACTGCCTATTTGCTTTGTTTTATATTCATATGCTTCAGTTTTATTGTCATAATCCACTTCTGAACTTCAACATCCTACAATGCTTAGTGGATTAACAGTGTGAAATTTGTATATTCCATTGTCTTAACAAGATTTTTAAGTGATTTTTTTTTGTGTGTGTGGTGCTGGGAATTGAATCCAGGGCCTTGTTCATGCGAGGCAAGCACTCTACCACTGAGCTATATACCCAGACCTTTAAGTGATTCTTAAATGCTGCAAAAGAAAAAAAAAATGTATCTTTTAAAAATTTTTAATCAAATAAGAAGTCATACTTCAATTTCTATAAGAAAGAAATTTCTTAGGAGAAGTGAGGCTTAATCACTTTTTCAAAATAAACCCTCTATGGATCTTTAAAGATTTTTCAGATATATTATTACCATGCTTGACTTTTCCCATTATCTGTGAGTTATCAAAGATAACATGTAATCTCATTTTAATTAGTTTTCATATTTTGTTGACACTCATGTTCTCTGCTTTAGGTAGTCGTGTTCAAAGTCATGTCAAGAAAGACTAATTTTTCAGCAGTGAAACTTGTATAACAAAACATGCTGATTTATGTGTGCAATAAGAGCAAATTAGAAATACGTGGAGTATGGCATATTAATTAAATTGCAACATTAGTATTCTGGTTCTCCTGCAAATTACCACCTTAGGGTTACCTTTATGGAGAGGTTATTATAACTAAAACTGTAGTGCTCCATATTCCCAGTAATAAACACCCTTTGGTGGGATGTCTAACTGCCCTTGCTCTATGCACTGGCCTTTGGTCGGATGTTTCAGCAACTAAGATATCCAGAATACAAGAAAGTACATGAGAACATTCTCAATGACATTAGTCATTAGGAAATACAAATTTAAACTACTATAAAATTTAAGTTACTATATAAATTTAACATGCTATACAAATTTAAACTACTATATGATATATAACCACTAGAATGGCAGAGGTGTTCAATAACTGGATCAGACAACACTCTTGATAGGAATGTAAATGGTACAAGCATTTTAGAAAAAGTTTTATAGTTTCTTAAAAAGCTAAGCGAACACAAATCATTGTGATCCAGTTATTTCATTACTATATACCCAAGACAAATGAACACATATGACTACACAAATATTCATAGAAGCTTTTCTTGTAATAGGCAAAAACTGGGAACAACCCAAATATTCAGATAAATGTATAAACAATTTCTAAAATGTCTGTTAAGTGAAATATTACTCAGCAATAACAAAGAATGTCTATCTGAATACCAATATGGATGGACCTCCCCTCCCCCCCAAAAAATGAGCTGAGTATAAAAGAGAGAACATGCTGTATGATTCCAGAAAATACAGAGGTATATATAGTGACAGAAAACACATTAGTGTTTGCTGGGGTGTTCAGTATATGGTGCAAAGGGGAAGGAGCAAGCTAGACCCAAGCTTGAGGAAATTTGGGGGCGTGATGGATATTTTCATTATTTTAATTATGGTGATGGATATTGTTTTAGTCAGCTGTTCTTTGCTGTGACCAAAAGACCTGATGAGAATATAAAAGAGGAAACATTTATTTTAGCTTACTGCTTCAGAGGTCTCAGTCCATAAACACCTGACTCCTCCAAGCTCTGGGTCCAAGGTGAGGCAGAATGTCATGGTGGAAGAGCATGGTCAAAGAAAGCAGCTCAGGGCATGGCCACCAAGATGCAGACAGAGAGCTCTGTTTACCAGGACAAAATATAAATCCCAAAGGCACACCCCCAGTGAACACCTCCTCTAGTTACTCCCCAACTGCCTACAGTTACCACCTAGTTAATCCATATCAATAGCTGATCCACTGATTAGGTTACAACTCTCACAATAAAATCATTTCACTTCTGGAAGTTTGGGCATTCTCTCTAGTCATCAAATTATACATGTAAACATATGCAGTTTAAACATACATGAACTTGTAAAAATTTCAGGCTAGAAATTTAAAAAAATTATTTTTAGTGCTTCATCAGGGAAAATCTTTTATGAACTTTACATCTACTTTAACCATATTTGCATGATGGTTAATAGCACAGTTTGATGCCACTGCCTTTATTCATAGTGAGGTGACAACTGTTTTACTCTTCATTACTTTTGCACCATAATACACAAATTATATCGTCATATAGTGTGAAAATTGTTTCAACCTCGTGGACCCCATCAATCACTGTTCTAGTCTGCAGTTTTTCCTCTTGACTTCACATTGTTTATTTCCCACCTCCAGATTTGCTAAATCAGTTTTCTTCTTTGCCTCCATAGAAAAATGCAGCCCTAGTTATACGTTCCATATTTTAGTTAAAGGCATCACTACCACCCCCACGTCTGCAGAACTATCACAGAACTCTTCCCCTCTCCCGATGCAATTAATTTCTCTGCCTTAGAAATGTTTCTACTTTCTCCACCCATTACTGAGGTCTTCATCTGTTCTTTCATAGGTTACTGCCAGACTATTCCAACTGGCAACCTGCTTCTTTCTTCTCTACTCTTCTAAAACATATACTAGCTTAGAGAGTTCTACACTTCCAAGAGAATAAAATCAGAACACCATAGAGCAGCAGAAAAGTCTTCTCATAATCAAATATCATGTAAAGGATTTTTAAAATTTGCAGAAGGATTAAAGACTCTCCAATGATTGTTCACTAATAAAGATAATAATGAATTGATTCTAACAAAGAAGGGTAATGATAACTTAATATATTTAGGACAAAGACCAGTAGAATTGTTTTTGTACTTCGAGAATTTATTAAAGTTCAAAAATTATTAGCTGCCAACTTTAACATCAGGGATTGAATATCTGCTTTTTAAACTTTCTCTAAGAAACTATTAGTTCATTATAACTTCAGAATTCCAATTAAAATGATGGATTGTGTGAAAAGTAGATTACTCAAAAAGTCTGAATTATGAATGTGAGTTCAGGTATTTGATACTTTACACAAGGGTTCTATTTTGCCCCAAAGAACTTCTGTGGTTTGTATAATTTAATAAAGCAGCTCAAATTATTTCTGAGGCTATAAAGACGAAAGTTTCAAGTTCTTGCCCTCAATTTATGATACATATTTAACTTTTTTTGAAGAATATATTTTAATATATTTGTCTTTTTAAATTCTATTTTTCCTTATTTGTATTTTGATTTTTTCTACATTTTTTGGTTAGTATATATAAGAATGAAACTTAAAACTCCAAAATTGTTAATAGTAGTTCATCAGTCCTAGACACTGGAATAAAACTGTGATTTATTTCTTCCTAATAAAATACAAGTATGGCAGTTGTTCAGGATATTTTTAGTTGTGTTGGCAACAGCATTTTTTACTCTCAGCAGCTTTTAATCATATTAAAATTATGAAAGTGGTGCCCTCTTTTCTGGATTTCTACCATTTCTCTTGCATTACTCAGGAGCATTGTGCCATTAACTGCTTAGTTGCTAGCTGAGATATTCTCAACTATTCCAAACAACTTGCCTCCTTTTAGATAATTTTCTCTTCATTTTTGTCAAAACTGAGATTTCTTTTTAACATTTCAATTTCACATTCAAAATTTTTAATTGTGTTTGTACTGAACACATACGGAACATTCTCCTCATCATTCTCCCTAAACAATACATTATCTGCTGCGTTAATAGCACCATTCCAAGACTCTAGTATTGGAGAAGAAATTCCATGGAGCAGTTGCTTGATATCTGTAGTGTGTTAGATCTAGGACCTCCAGGACCAAACTACAAAGATACTGAAAACCCTTTTATAAAATGATGTAGGATTTGCATATAAGTTGTACATATCCTCTCATAGAATTTAATCATCTCTAGGTTATTTCTAATATGTAGTAGGATGTAAATGCCATGTAAATGGTTTTTATGTTGTATTGTTTAGGGAGTAATGATGAGGAGAATGTTCCATATGTGTTCAATACAAACACAATTAAAAAATATTTTTGATCTATTGTCCCCTTTTACATTTCCTTTGGACTGAACCCATGGATGCAGAAAATTGAAGATACAGAAGGCCAATTGTATAAGCCTGTGACAAAGCACAATTTTACAGTCTTATATTGAATAAAATATCTGACTCTGAAATCTATACCAAAACACTTGATATTCTGAAGTCCACAGAATTGTCATTCAAGATCTGAGGAACTCTGCCCTTAAGGGATGATTGAGCCACTGGAGGGAATTTTACCAGTTTTGGCTTGAATGTGCCTTGCCCTAACCAATGATCATCTATTTACTAGTCTCATTAACTATTTTCCTAACAGACACTTTAAACTTTATTTTCTTAGTATTAGTAACAACCTTTTCTCCTCCACACTTATATTTATCCACTTATAAAATAAAGGATCATATCACAGCAGCTAACAGCTAACAGAGAATGCACCAATATCACTTCACCATATTTTTATATATCACATAGGGAATAGACTGAGAGGCTGCATATTTTAACTTTATTCTTCACTAAGAAAAACAATAGGCAGTTTAAATTAGATTGAGAAATGAATATTTTAAAAGGCAGACATTTTATGATACCACTAAATGGAAATTCACTTATGTGCATATGCTGAGGATCTATCTATCTATCTATATCTATCTATATCTATCTATATATCTATATCTATCTATATCTATATCTATCTATCTATATATGTATGTATGTATTTGGTACCAGGGATTGAAATCAGGGGCACTTGACCACTGAGCCACATCCCCAACCCTATTTTGTATTTTATTTAGAGACAGGTTCTTGTTGAGTTGCTTAGTGCCTTGCTTTTGCTGAGGCTGGCTTTGAATTTGGGATCCTCCTGCACCAGCCACCTGACCTGCTGGGATTACAGGCGTTTACCACCATTCCTGACTATGTATTTTTAACTGTAAATTTTCCTGAGCTATTGTTATTTAAAATTATTTTTTACTACTACCTTAAAATTACTATCTTTTGGGAGTGCTGAAATTTTTAAAAAATTTTATTTGCAAATTATATAATAGTAGATTTGGAATGACATAATTTGCCAGGAATTATATGTATGCATTAAATTTTTTGTGGTTGTCTCCTTTTACATAACCTTTGGACTGTAATAGGTATTTTAGAAGAGATGGAATTCAACACAAATCCTTGTCTTAAGCTCACCCTATATTTGTACTTTTTTTGTAGTGTTGATTGTTTCACAGTAATATAAAGCATATTTGTAGGGATGTAAGTGAAACTTTAATAGTTTTACATATGAGGAAACTTATTTAACATTACTTTTTATGCAAGCACCTCACAAGAATTCAGGGTTTTTTTAACACTATCAATATTGGGAACATATATTTTCTAGCCCTACTTGAATGCTATCTGACACCTTAACAAATGTTCTGGCATTGCTTTCACTAAACTGAAAGCTTCTTAAGAAAAAGAGATATGTGTCAATACATTACTCACAATGATTAGTACTATATACAATATTTTTTTCTTTTGAACTGTCCAAGTTCTTTAAAACTCATTGAAATTCTTTCAGAATGTGAGATGGTATGGTTTATGGCTAATGTGTAATTGTTGCTTAGTCTTTCAAAGCTTCTTAGAAGTTAGGAAAAACAAGTGATACAATTGCATTTTGTCAACCCTCTTTTAAGATAAATATTATTTAGTTTCTAATGTTTAACTTTTTCTGTATTTGATCTCAAAAATATATGCTAACTTTGAATAATGGACAAAAACTTTTATAATTCAAATGAAAATATTGAAGACTTTCTGGTTTTTGTCATTATAAAAATAATGCCTGTCTAACAATCTGAATAGTACAAAAATATAAAAGAAGGGGGGAAATGTCACTTAGAATAATACTGAAAAACAAACACTGTTGGTATTTTGACACATTTCATTCCATAGCTAAATTATTATAGTATAGAATGTAAGCTATTTGAAAGTTGAGGAAGTACCTGCCAAATATGTACACAGAATCATTTAAAAGCAAAACCATAGTTTATGTTAGAGAAAAAGCAAAGCACAGTGATGAGTATAGACTGTATTTCAACAAATATGGGAATAATTTTTTAACATTTTTTAAAAAATCTGAAATGATAGGCCAGGATGTCAGATTTTGCCTTTGGCTAAGGAATAATATATTAACAACTGTTTCATGAGAAAATGAAAATCTCAAAATCAATGTTGCATTTTAATAAAAGATCCCAGTCTGGAACAAATAGTTCAAATAATGAAACCAACTACTAACATATGGAAGCATAGATTCAAGTGGTAATAATGACCTTAATTATACTCAAATGTGCAGTATACTGACTTAGGGCAATCAAGTGTGTCAGAGATAAGCTGAAAACAGATGAACTATTATGAAAAAAGGAAGAATTTTTATGAGGACTTTTCTAGTACTTCCTATGAAGAAATGTGGAAAATGCTTCTTTTAAATAAATTATACACTAATTCTGGAGTTAAAAGTAGTCTCACATGTTTTCTCCAATGTCTTTATTTGACAGAGGGTGAAATTGGGAAACCCCCCTCCCAGATATTACTTTATTTGTGTAGAGACCATGGTTTGGAAGTGGGGATATCTAGGAAAATCCAGCTAACTAGAATCACTGGCTTCTCCATTCCAAAGTCCAGCTCTTGAGTAGTGCTAGTACTTACACAGGAAAGCACTTCAATTCTCTTCCCTTGTTTGTTCATGATCGAGATATTCCTTTATTCTCATATTTTTAAACAAGATTTACTTTCTAACATTCATTAATGAGTTTCATGAGCCAAGCACTGTTATAAGAACTAAGAAGGATCATCATTACCAATTGATAATGACTCCACATTTGTCACTATAAAAAGGAGTCATTTATTTTGGCAGTGAGAACCAATCAGACACCATACAACATGCCCCAACCTGGAATTCTTTGTAAAATAAAACATTCTTGTGAGATAATTCAGTGAGAACAAGAACTGGTATACATGTTCACATATAACCTGCCATTCCTATGTAAATTAGTAATATAACCAGAACACCAATTTAATGTCACACAGGGTATAATCTTCTGTTATGGTAATAATTAATGCTGTAGACATTTTCTCTGAAGGTTTCATCCATATATTGTTTTTAACAGCTCTGAAAAGTTTGTGTCTTTGATTCTATCAGATCATTTCTATGGTAAATTGTCTTGTTATGTGCATGGATACAACTGTGGTTGGGAAACAATATAGTCTACTGACCAAACTCATCTGAAGTCTCTCTAGGTCCTCTTTTGACTCCAGCAGTAACCAGCTGTGGCCTTGGAAGAGTTAATTTACTTCACAGAACCTTACTTTCCTGATTTAAATCAGCAACCCCAACACCTTTCCTCACACTTCTTATCAGTCTTCCGATCTTTGATTTTCTTCCTAATGCTCACCAACGTCTCCAACATACCATATTTTTAGTCACATTGGTTGTTTTTCCTACTGCCCACTCCCACCCATTTGATTGCAAATTCTCTGAAGGAAGGCTCACTGTCCTATCCTTAACATCCTGAATAGCAACATCTGGTACATAGTTTGCTGATGTTCAAAGAATAAATAAATTAATCTATATAATGAGGATAATATAGTTACCTACCTTATAGATTTGGTAGAGTATTAAATGTGTTAATATATGCAAATCACTAAGAATACTATTTGGTATATAATAAATGTTTAATAGTTGTAATTAGCATTCCTGAGGAAATTGGTTTATAAAATCATGGGTATTCATTTTCGATCCAATCCCTATTTAAGATTCTTTTCCTTTTAGATAATGAATTGATTATGGTTTTCCTTTCACTTGCTAAGCTGGAAGTTTTCATCACTAAAACGTCCCAGCTTCCTAGCACTAAGGTAAGACTGACACAGAGGGAAGAGATCACATGCCTGAGCCACCTGCTAAGATAATAGTTATTCACTGAGGGTGTAAGAGAGACTCAAGTCCAGTGTCAAGGGCATGAAATTTAAAGTGAAGGGAAAGATTATTTTGTTGACTTCTATCATGACTTCATTTTTTAAAATAATTTAATGGTGGTAGTAAAAATAACACAAAGAAATTCCATTGACACTTACTAGGTCAATTCAATGTGCAACCTCTCCTTCTTATTCATTCCAAGGGCAAGGTCTCTAATTTTATGCGATATGGGCAATACTGCCTTCCACTCTCTTTTTAGTCTGCCTTTATAGTCTTTTTCATGTCCTCCTAGATGTTCCCTCCTTTCTTTCTCCATAACTGGGTCACTCCCTGAGTTCTAGCTGGTCTCTGCTGAGCCACAGAGGCAGATTTGAACCTACTTGCCTTGCTCTTATATGCTGCACATGATCCCTTGTATCCTCCTGAATACTGTCACACTAACATCCATAATTACGTGTAAAGATCTGTCGTGTGCTGAAGGCAATACCACAAATGGAAACATTGAAATTGCTATTATTTCCCTGAGTCTTATGACAATTATGAACAGGCCCTTCCCAAAGACAGGTTGGACACTTTTCCACTCAATCCACTTATTTTTACTTCACCTTCTCAATGTATTTCCAACTGAAATATAATAGTTTATTAATTTTACAAATCATTATTGAATGCCTATTATGTTCCACAATGAGCAGTATAGGCAATTACTCAGTCTGATGGAGACTGGAGAAAGTAATGATGAAATCAAAGTTCTAATGACGAGAAAGTTCTCTCCTCTTCACCATTTTATGTATCAAGAACCGCTTCGGAGGAGGCCAACCTGAATGCCTAATCCATATGCCGTTACTTTAACATCTAACAGGTGGAAACAGTGTTTTTAGTTAGTACATGAAGATATATAAATATGTGAATGATCATATATATACATATACATACATACATGATATACAAATATTTGAATTTACATATATACATAATATATGACATATATTGTAAAACATGTATATTTGATAAATATGTGTAAGTGTATATTAGTACTGATATCCTTAGACAATAAGCATAGTATTATATATATATGATGGGCTTGAGCTCATATCCCCAGGAAATGGAGACAAATGATTTGCATAAATACATGGTTTGTATACAACCAAACATACACAAATCACTACATATAATTTGTGTGTATACACACACATGTCTTCATGGGATTAGTATCTAACTGTTCTTTAAACTACATTAAACCTCAACCATTTTCTAAATAATACTGAAGTTTTATTTTCTATCCAAGTGACAGAAGGCCCTCATTATTTATTTACTTTGAAAATTGTAAGATTTTCCAGTTGAATTTACTACTTTATTATGGCTATATCACCTTATTCCTAGATTAATTGTATTTTCTTTTTTTAAAAAAAATTGAATCCTGATGGATACAAAGTATTGTATTCTTTTCATGTTTTTGAAAGTGTTAGAAGAGGTAGAAAAGATTCTATTTGAATAATTTATGGGTGAGAACCAGTTTCTGACTCACAAAATTTAAAAACTGCCTACAAATAATTTTGAATGGTTGACAGAAATTCAATAATGCAGCACTGAACTAATATTTATTATAGTTTTATGTGTGTTCAAAGTAAAATTAAATGTATGTGGAAATCTTGATAAAATATAAACATCACTAGAGTATGAAGAATTATTGTTGTACCTAATATCATAAATGCATAGAATATTATCCCATTTTAGTTTTCAAAAATTGTGCATTTGCATGCTTCAAGCAAAGACTAGAAGCATTATATCAAGAAGGTAATGGTCATTCTCTAGGAGATAGAATTATGAGTGATTTTTCTTTTTCTTTTTCTTTTTCTTTATGTGTGTGTTTTATGTACATATTGAAAATCTTACTTATGTAAAGAGCAAATTTAATTATGAAAATGGGATTGTTTCTGTCTTCTCATCCAACAAAAATGAATAACTTTTGATAGTTTTATCTGATTAGAAAAGTGATATTATGGACTATTGAAAATCTAATATAAATTGGAAATAATAAAGAAAAAAATTTAAATGTTACTCCCACCTCTCAGAAATAATAACTGCTAAGTTAATTCTAATACATAATATAAAATATTTTATACACATATACACTTGCTTTTGTACATGTACACACACACACACATATATGTATATACTTATATGTATATACATGCTACTTACTGTCTACTTTTTATTCAGCTAAAATTATTAAGAAATTGTCTCATGCAATTACAACTTCATATGTACCTGTGCTCAAACTGTTTATTTTATTAATTTTTTCTTAGAGAGAGAGAGAGAGAGAATTTTTTAATATTTATTTTTCAGTGGACACAACATCTTTATTTTATTTTTATGTGGTGCTGAGGATCGAACCCAGTGCCCTGCGTATGTCAGGCGAGCGCATTACCGCTTGAGCCACATCCCCAGCCCTATTTTATTAATCTTTATCCAGATCAGTCTGTGCTTTTTCTTTCTGAGTTATAAAGAAAGAATAACAAAAAGAAACTGTTAAGTTGTTGAGTGTCTGGGTTGAGTGTGCCTTATTATGCCAGAGGTATTTTTCAGTGGAATATTTCACAAGATGACAAATAGAAAAGTCATTGCTCTCTTCATAAATTACATGGCCCATGTATAATTTAAGACTGAGAGTTAGTATGATCAGTGCATACCCAAAGTTTTTTCTGTAACCTCAATTTAAAAAAAAATTGCAACCAAAATGAATACAAACTTTATAGTATTCATTAAAGAGAATAATTGAAAGCCTGATGCTCCCTTTTTGTTTGAAAGGCTATTCGAAAGATCTTGACTATATTTCATTGTGGGGAAGCTACCTAAAGGGATTGTTACTGATAGGTATTGAACGTTCTTGAGAGAATATACTTTGGTTTGTTTCATTAACTGGGTGCCTTAGCTCAGTGCTTCATATGTGTAACCAGTTGCAAGAGATGCTGACTGCTAAAAACATGGTAATGCTAATACCGGACCACTTTAGCAACTCACAAAAAGAGTTCAAAATGAAAACATGTAGGATATCAACTAGCATGCTTAGCCCTGCCTCAGCTATGATGGCTTTTTCTACCTTTGTTCACTTCCTGTTTTTAGGGTTATACTGATTGAAGTAAAGTTGTACTTCATTAAGACAGTCAGACAATGAATGTGGTACATAGAATAAATTACTGCCTACAGTCAGACAATGAATGTGGTACATAGAATAAATTACTTCCTTTGAGATATAAGCCATCTTCCCTCTCTACTCCCCCTCCCCAAATTAGCTACATATAAATATATTTAATAAATATATTTAATTATTAAACTAGGAAACAAATACTTTTAAGCCTCTAGGATGTGACAGGTACTATTGTATGCACTAGAGGTATAGAGGTGGAAAAAATAAAACAAAACACACAAAGTCCCTAACCTCAAAAGCTTGCATTTTAAATAAGATGGACAGGAAATAAGGAAACAGGTAAATATATAATTTCCGTTAATGACAATATTATGTTAATGTTATGGAAAGATATCACACTAAGGTGTAAATATAGTTAGTACACACTGCTTCTCCAACATCTATATATGTTCAAATCTCTGAGGATCCTTTGAAAATGCAGATCCTGCCTCAGTTGGTCTGGGGTAGAGGCCTGAATACTGCAGTTTTCATGGATCACAGTCTTGAATTGCACAATATTCTAACATTTCTGTGTGGCAACTTTAATAACTATGGGCTGGGTAAGGAAAGGTACTTTCATGGAGAGTGAGTTCTTTATGGGTTATAAGGTAAAAGGAGAGGGGAAGCGTCAGCCAAAAGAGAAACCACAATAAACAGAACAGTATGGAAATGCAGAAAAGAAAGGGAAACGGAGGCCACCAAAGCCAGCAACTCCTCACACACACCTTGCCTTTGCTTTGGAACTGTCACTACCTGATAGAAACCAAAAATAGTAGGCAAAAGTACCAAGAGTGAAGAATAACTCTCTATTTATGCTAAAATTTTATAGAACTTTAGCTGGTCGAGTGAGTGTAGTTTAAAACAATGTAGATTCATCATCTTACCTGTAAAGCTAATGTTTGCTATTCTATGCCGAATATGTTTGTCTATATTTATTTAGTGGGTAAGAAGTTTTATTGCCGTAATGATTATTACTGCTTTGGAGGTTGGCTTAAATAAAATACGAGTGATTCTGTGTCCCCCATATAAACTGCATAAGCCAAGGATGTTTAGGAATGCCAGTGTGGCTGGACATGGTGGCCCACCTTGCAATCCCACTGATTCAGGGAGGATCAGAATTTCAAGGCCAGGCTGTGGAGGTAGCTTGGTAGTACAGTGTCTGTGGGTCCAATCCCCAGTACCACAAAATAATAAAAAATAAAAAGAATGCTCGTGCCTAGACCGATAGTTGGTACAAATTACATTTCTTTCTTCAGGACATAAGTTTACTTTTCGAGACAGGGCTATGTGCTTACCTGAGGGATGGGGAGTGTGTTGTGGCCTTTGATATGACCTTAAAGCATCAGAAAAGCATGCTAAGATCAATACTGTTCAGGAACAATCAGGAGAATTGTTTTTATAGAATTTTATAGAGATACAAAATGAAAAAGACTTTTTTAGAATATTTTGAAATAAAACCCATTGTTTTAATAATTTTGATATCAGATATAAAAGAGTGAAATTGATGTTGAATATCCTCTAAACAGCACATTATTAGTATTATTAGTGTTTTTTTTTCTTTTTATGGGTTCTTTTTACTTATATGTAACATTAGGATTCATTTTGACATAAATATAAAGGCATGGACTATAATTTGTTCTACTTCAGTCCCCAGTATTTTCTCTTTCCCTCCCCTCCTTCTTCCCCCTGTTCCCTTCCCTCTATAGTCTTTCTGCTGTTTACTTATAGTCTTTTTAAATTAGTGTCTTGTTGATATACACAATGGTGAAAGTCCCTGTGGTATATTCATATATGTATATAGGAAAGTTAGGTCAGATTCATTTCACTGTCTTGCCTTATCCCAGTCTCCTCCCTTCCCTTTTCCTGTTCATCTACTGCAATGATCTTTCTCCTATTTTGTTAGAATCCCACCTCCTGTTTTCCTGCTTTTATTCCTCTCTCTCTCTCTCTCTCTCTCTTTTCTCATTTTGGACTACCTTAGGTATATCAGAGAAAACCTTCAACCTTTGCTGTTTGGGTCTGGCTTATTTCTTTTAGTATGACAGTCTCCAATTAAATCCATTTACCGGCAAATGACATATTGTTATTCTTCTTTTTGACTGAGTAATATTCCATTATGTATATATATACCATATTCTCTTTACCCATTCATCAGCTTAAAGGCACCTAGATTGTTCCCATAGCTTGGCTATTATGAATTGTACTGCTATAAACATTGATGTGGCTACATCACTGCAGTACGCTGATTTTAGTTCTTTTGGATATGGTGATTCCAGTCCCAATTTTTTGAGAAATCTCCATTCTGCTTTCCAGAGTGTTGCATTAATTTGCAGTTCCACCAACAAGGTATGAGTGTACCTTTTCCCCACATCCTCACCAACACTTATTATTATTTCTATTCTTGATAATTGGCATTCTGGAGTGAGACAAAATCTCAATGTAGTTTTGATTTTAATTTCCTTAATTACTAGAGATGTTGAACATTTTATTTTCATATATTGTTGGCCATTTGAATTTTTCCTTTCGAGGAGTCTCTATATAGTTCTTTTGCCCAATTATTGAGTATTTTTAGATTCTGGATATTGATGTCTTATTTGAGGAGCAGGTGGCAAAGATCTTCTCCCATTCTGTAGGCTCTCTTTTCATGCTCTTAATTGTTGACTGTGCAGAAGCTTTTTAATTTGATGCCATCCCACTTATCCATTTTCAGTTTTATTTCTTGTGCTTTAGGAGTCTCATTAAGGAAGATGGTTCCTGTGTCAACATGTTGGCGGGTTGAGCCTACATTTTCTTCTAGCAGTTGCAGAGTTTCTGGTTTTTGATCCAATAGAGTTAAGAACAAGAATCACATAATTATATCAAAGATGTAGAAAAAGTACTTGACAAACCACATATGTTTAAAACAGCACAAAAACTAGTGATTAAAGGGACTGACCTCAACATTGTCAAGACTATATGAAAAGCCCAAGGCCAACATCATACTGAGTGGAGAAATAGTAAAGCATTTCTTCTAAAAACAGGAACAAGACAAGATGCCCACTCCCACTACTCCTATTCAATTTAGTCCTCGAAACTCTAGCCAGAGCAACAGGCATGAAAAGGAAATTGAAGGGATATAAATAAGAAAAGAAGAGCTCAATTTACCTCTGTTTGCTGATGACATGATTCTATATTTAAAAGACCCAGAAAACTTCCCCCAGAAGACTTCTAGAGCTGGTAAACATTTGGTAAACAAATGTAGTGAGTAGAAAGATATAAGATTGACATACATCAATGAATTCCTTTTTGCTATTCCAGTAATGAATATTATAAAAAAGAAATTAGGAAAACTATCCCATTGACCTTAACCTCAACAACAACAACAAAGTACTTGGGAATTAATCTAACAAAGGAGGTGAAGGACTTACGCAATGAAAACTATAGAACACTGAAGAAAGAAATTGAAGAAGACCTTAGAAGATGGAAAGATCTCCCGTGAACTTGGATAGGCAGATTTAATATAGATAAAATGGCCATACTACCAAAAGCATTATACAGATTTGATGCAATCCTCATCAATATGCCAATGACATTCTTCACAGAACTAGAAAAAGCAATTCAAAACGTCATTTGGAAAAATAAGATACCAGAATAGCCAAAGCAATCCTGAGCAAAAAAAGAGTGGTGATGGAGGCATCACAATCCAGGCCTGAAATTATACTACAGAGCTACGATAATAAAAACAGCATGGTACTGCCACCAGAACAGACCTGAAGAGCAATGGAATATAATAGAAGACAGAGGCACACGTCCACATAACTATTTTTATCTGGTAATAGATAAAGGTGCCAAAAACACATTGAAGAAAAGATATCCTTTTCAACAATTGGTGCTAGGAAAACTGGAGATCCATATATAGAAGAATGAAACTTCATCCCTATCTTGCACCCTGCACAATAGATGTATTAATTGATATAACAAATGCTACTTGACTTTCAAGGGCATTACAATTTGACAAACGTATGAGTGAAAAATGTAAATTGAAAATGCATTTAATATGTCTAACCTACTCATCATCATAACTTAGCCTGGTTCACCTTAAACATGCTCAGAACACATACATTAGTTCACACTTGAGTTTAACACAGAACCTGTTTTATAACCAAATATACTTGTTACACAGTATACATAAGAATATCAGTCATGTGACCCTGTGTCTGAATGGGAGCTGCGATTCGCTGCCACTATCCAGAATTTCCAAAGTATTTTATGGTATGTTGCTAGCCCAGGAAGAGATCAAAATCGAAAATGACAGTTTACAATGAATGCGTACCATAAAATTGAAAGAGCATAAGTTGAACAATAATTTGGGGACCACTTGTAATCAAAATAATCCAACAAGGAAGATACTATTTATTAGACCACATAACTAAGGAAATTGAAGCTTAGTGCTGGGTACTTTTCTCAAAGTCAAGACAAGTGTTCTTCTGTTTTTTGTTTTCTTAGCAGTAGGCATATTTTTTTTTTCTTAAGTGATTCTTTCCCCAGGCCCCAACCCTCCCCAAAACACACTCATATTAATTTGTGAAGAAAATGGAACATTTTATTTTCCTGTTGACAACTGTTAGAATTTTAGTCATTGTACATTAAAGAATGACTTATTTTTTTTAAATCAAATAAAAAAATAAGCCTACATATGATAAAAATAAGAGAATCCACTTTTTTCCCAAAATTCCTGAGTTTTTGTCAATTTTCAGAAAATCTTTCTTTACTTCCACATGGGTTTAATTAGTTGGCAAAGAATTAAGCATAAAATATTAAAAATCCACACTAAAAATGACACTTTAGAAAAAATAGGTAGCATTAAAAAATCTGTGTTTTGAAAGGCAATAGGGGTAGCTTTAAAAATTAAAGACATACTGTGTGTTTTAATCCATAAGGGGAATTTTATTTTCTTGTGCCTGTTTTCTAATGTTTTGCATTTTTAATAAGTTTACAATGCAATTATATTTATTAAGAAAATGAGAAAAATTCAGGTAGCTTTCCCACCCCTAATATTCAGTTGAAAAGAGAAGATTCACCTTTGTTTCTGATATCATTATTTAGTGTTGCTTAGATCACCTTAACATAAGGATTATTTGTGATAATGTGATTTATTTCATATACTATCTGCAAAGTAGTGTTTCCTACCCATTTTTTGGGTCATGACACAAAAAGAAATGTTTGTAATGAGACTGGAAGAAGGTGGATGAATCAGCTGGCTCAGAACTGAGACCAGTCTCCCACGTTTCACTGTTCACGGTACACTGAGTACCATGCGGTTAGGGGTTAGGTAGTGAATCCATGCAGGTAGATTCCAATTTAGTGCCTCCACTCACCCATGCCCCAAACACACACCCTTTCCTGCTTTCTTCCTTCTTATTATTCTCCTCCTACTTTATCACTGTAACCGGTTCCTTCTTAGCTGTTATAGTTTGGATCTGGAATATCCTTCAAAGGCTCCTGTTTTAAAGGCTTGGTCACCAGCCCATGGCACGGCTGGGAGGTAGTGGAACCTTGATGAGGTGGCGTGTAGTGGAAGGTCATTGGGCTGTGCCTTCAAAGGGGATATGGGGACCCCACCCCTTTCCCTGTCTTTTTGTTTCCTGGTTGCTATAAGTTGATCAGCCCCCCTGCCATGATGTTCTGAGTCACCACAGGCTCGCAGAGCTAAGTGGCTGTGGACTGAAACCTCTGAAACCCTGATCCAAAATGAATCTGTCTTCCTTGTATATCTCAGAATATTGTGTCACAGTAACAGAAAGCTGACTAACACAGTAGCCAGTACATTTTTTTCTGAGTTGTTTGACTAAACAATTTTTTTTCAATGTTTTTTCTCTTTGTTGATTTTCATATGTCTCTTTCATGTGACAGATTGTTGTTAAAAAGAGTGACTGTCTTGGATGACAGTTTATATTTTTAATAGAAAATCACCATCAGTTAATTGTGTCAGTTTTCATGTGGCTCCTCCTGTGAGTGTCCTGCTCAAGATATCCTCACACTCCAGAGCCAGTGCTTAGGAATCTAACCCATTAAAAAGTGCTGAAGTCACATTGTATCATTTTTCCTTTCTCTGCTGACTTTGACAATGTTGAGAAATACATCAGTCTCAATTCTGCTGCTTTAGCCAGTCCTAGTCCTAGCTTCTAGTGTTTAGAGTCTAGAGTTTTATTCTTAGGGCAAAAGCAAATTGCTTCTTGCTCCGTAGCAGGAACAGTTAGGAAATTTCCAATTATTCTGGTTGTTGTAAATGAGATTTTAACTTATTACCTTGAACTTTGTCTTAAGAACCATTTCTCCTCTTGAATTTTGAGTTTGGTATCCTTTAATTTTGGAAATTAGTTTTAAAAACTTAATATTATATTTGAAATTGCATTTTACAGTTCTGTTTTAAGCTATTATTTCTGCTCTGGTACCTGCTCATCTAGTTCCAGATTTACTTTGCTCTTTCAGGGACTCTTTTAAATTTGTTCTTATATAATAATACCATTTATCAATTTTCAATGTACTAATATATTTATTATTTTTAAAGTAACTTTTACTCTTATGTCATTCACATGTCATATAAGGAATAGATATAGGTATTTAGTTTGCAGACTCAATAAATTCTTTCTCTACTTGAAATATTTATAGTTTACCTTCTAAAATAAATACATTTTTATTATGAAAAAGTCAGCATAGATCTTACGTGTACTATACTATTAATATTTTATATACATGTATATAATAAAGTTACTTATACCCCACAGGCTAGAAATAACTAGATATTTTGGGTATATATATGGCTAGTCTATTCTTATTTATTCAAGATTATGTCTTGAATTTGTACCACATATTTCTGTATACACTTATTTTATTAAAGCAGAAACCTATTAAATTGACAATATTTTAACTTGACCTTTTTTGAGTTATAAACTTGCTCTTAGGTGGTAAATATTCTCTGATGGAATTTTTACTAGTAACATCTTTTATCACATAGAATATTTTTATCTGTTCTCTTATTGCTTAGATTGCTTCCAATTTTCTGCATTATAAACAGTGCTTCTGTGAACATTCATGGAGACAAACATTTTTATACATCCATAATTATGTCCCCAGGGTAAATAAAATTACTCTTCTTAACCTTATATTGCAGAGGTCTTGCACAAAATCTTAGATACTGCCACATTGAATGACTTACCTCTTTTTGCTTTAAGGAATATTAAATCAATTTCCTAGTTCTTTTATCAATTCACAAAATCATTAAGCTAGTTTTATATAACTGTCCACCGTTATGATTTGGGTGTGTGAGAATATATGCAGAAGAGAGAGAGAATGAGAATTCTTAAAACATTTTAAACTGTTAAAGCACTAAAGGCTGATTTTCATTTCTTTTAAAACAACACTTGTATTGGGGAAAATCTGGGAATTGCAGGTGCTTTGGTGCCTTAATTCTGCAACAATCACAAAACAGAAATAAAATAATGCAAAACAACAACTAATGACTTTCCTTCTTAGATGAAGCGAGGAGACAGATATATCAAACAATTGTCTTTTATGATGCTTTGCTTTTCTTGATAACTTACCTGTAGAGAACTGGTGTGTTTTATTCATTTAGATACAATAAGTTAGACTTTTGTCTAGCTCTGTCTGACTTTATTGACTTTGACTCTTCTTCCTTTATATTGCCAATGCTCTTTAGTCAAGGACCACCAGGAACATACTTGAACTCGAACTGTTTGGAGTTTTGTTTGTTGCAACGAAGAAAAGACACTCTATGGGGAACCACAGGATGTCTCAGTGAAAGAGTATTACAAAAGATTATAGGATTTAGGCTGGTGTTATGTGATTTGAGGGAGGTTGTCAAGAAAAGAAGGCACGGAAGATAGAAGGAGACCCTCATTGTTATACAAAATTACATATATGATGGTGTGAGGGGGAAGGAAAAAAAGAGAGAGAGAAATGTGTCACAGTAGATTGGGAAGAGAGAGGTGATGGGAGGGGAGGGAGGGGGTGATAGGAAGGGCAGCAGAATACAACAGACACTAGTATTGCTGTATGTATAAATGTGGCTGTATAACCAATGTGATCCTGCAATCTGTACACATGGAAAAATAAGAATTCATACCCCATTTGAATCAAATGTATGATATGTCAAGATCATTGTATTGTCTTGAGCAACCAATTAAAAAAAAAAAACTTGTCCCAAAACTCAGAAATGGACAGATTTGTGTACCTTTGAGAAAAGCCACTGGCTTTGGACAGCTCAAAATTCAGCCTGCCCCAGCAGGTTTCCTGACATTTGTGCTCTTTTGTTATTAGCCCTCAGGTAATTTGGAGGTGAAACTTTGCTATTCCTACTACTGGCCACACTCCTGCCTGTGGTTATTTTCTTCTAAGAAGTGTTTTCCCTCGGCCTGAGACACTCCTGATGATATCCTGTCATTTCACAGACTTCCTTCTCAAAAATGGGTGTGGACTCCATCTTTTGGGACCTTTGAAGTTTAACTACAAATTTTCATACTTTTTTTAAAAATTAGCTGACTGTATAAGCATCATTTGTCAACTCTAATACAGCTCCTTTTTTGTACCCTTTCTGAAACAGCACACCCATTAGTTACCTTGCAAACTAATAAACATTGAATTGGGCTTGAGCGCAAGTCAAAAAAAAAGAAAAAAGAAAAGAGGGCTTCACTATAGTTTTCTTGCTCTCAAGAAGTGGGGTAATTTTATGATTTGATATAATAATGACTCTATTTACAAGGAGGGTCAACTGTTCCAGTTTTCTTGGACAGAGAGGATTCCTGGGACATGGTATTTTTATCACCTATACCAGAAAAATCCCAGGCAAACTGGGCAGAGAGGCTCACCCTATCTAGAAAGCAGCAGAAATGAAAAGAAGCTAAAGTTCCATTGGTAAAGATGCAGCAGCCAGATGTCTGTCTGGCCTTTGTGTGATCTGGGTAATCCTGTTTTTGCAGAGTGATCTTGACTCTCTATCCATCACATGTCTTTGTCAGGTACTGAGAAGATATTGATGTTCGACAGGAACTCACCAGGGCCTACCTGTGAGTTCAAAGTGGGCTTGTGGAAAACCAAAGCATTCTTATGCCTCAGGCCAGTTTTATGGGTCAGAAACTGATCCCTGCTTTTCATTTTACAGTTTTCTTGTTTGGGAATTTGAGGGATAATTTTGGATGGGCCTAAGAGTTTACACATGTTGTTGCAATGAAGAGAGTTGCATTTTGAGTGTCTTGATTTTAGACAAGTTAGTTCTATGCCCCAAAGAAAAATTTTAAACAAATTTTTAAAATTTGTCTCATTACTTGCTACATATTTTTTCAACAGAGAACAATGTTTTAATGATTGACACTAAAAGTAAAATTATTAAATGTTAAAACAATAACTACTCTACCCTTTTTTGAGAACTAAATTCACTTTTAGTGTATTCAGTATCCTTGGAAATATACATTAAAAAAACAATTTTTGTATATAGAACACTTATTTTCATAGAACAGATTAACATTTTGATGAACACTAATATTTCAATATTAAACTAATATTTTATTGAAGTATAGTTTTGCTTATTAAATTAGAAATATAATTAAAGTTTAATAATTGTTCTGATTTAAATTTTTTAATTTAAAATGATTTTTATCACAATCATGAAAAAAGAAATTATCTAATGCTTTTTGGATTTATTGCTTTACTATTAAGAAAAAATATAAATAGTAATTGAAGTCTTTTTAAAACACAACTAGTAGATGAGCATATTATTATATAGTAGATCTACTCTGGTCATAAATGTTGCAATATTAGTTATATTGAGAACATTATTTAATTATTGATATATGCTTAATTATTTCAACTGTCTTAAACTCAGTTCTGCTTTCCCATGTATGCATGAAATTTAATGATCGGCAATTAGTCTTTATAATAATGGATGAAATAATATAATCTAATTTTGCAAAAATTTCTTTAGATTCTGAAGACTACCTTGAGGTCAACGTTCCAGCGGACATAGGAGTCATGCATTCTGGGGAAATAAGTCAGAGAAAGGATGAAGAAGATTCATCAGAAACTTCAAGAAGCACCATACCACTGGCAGTAGTGCTCCCTGCTGAAATTCCTTGTGAGGTCAGTAAGTGTGTCTTATTTAAGTGGCCTACTGTTTTAATAAATACCACATTTCTCTAGACTGTAAGCTATAACATTTTAGTCTACCTTGCTCATGACTGTGTCCCCAGAACCTTGAACAATATCTTGGAATTACAAGGCATTTGACATACATTTATTGACTAGTTGGACATTGGAAAATATATGAAAGCTGAATTTTATCCATTGTTATTTGATATTTTACAAAAAGATAGATACATAACTTTACATGAACATACACAAACACATATCAAGCTGCTTAAAAGAAAATTGGATTTTCTTTTCCCAAAGGGAAACATACTCTTCATACCCTTGAACCCAATTTTAAAATACTTATCTTTAGAAACATAAATTTTCCATCATAAAGGTGTAGGAAAGGCCAGCATCATTAAGTAGAAATGCCGAAAGAGCTCCAAGTTCTGGTCCTCCAGGGAATGACTAAGGTTGGGGAAGGATTTCTGGAAAGATCCCTATATGAAAATATATTCCTGACATTTCTTTCTCCTAAATCTTCCTTGAAATGAACCAAGAAAATAAACGACTTGTAAAGCTGGAACTGAATCTCTGCTGTGTAATCTGCTGACAAAACGAAAAATGCTGGACCTCAGAGTTTACAGTGTCTCTGAGAGGAAAGAGCCAGAGACCCTGGGGGAGGCTTACAGGAGCCGCAGGAAAGAGTCCTTCTGACTGAAGCTGGTGGATGCTCAGGACCTGAGGGCAGTGGCTTGCTAATGGCTTTGAGTGGGTTCCTGATCCTGCAGTGAGGGAAGCTAAGCATCCTGTGGAGTTGGTTGAAGCTCAATTCCCTCAATTCCACCCACCATGCAGGCCTGAGAAGAAGAATTACTGTTTTAAGGTAGTTTGCTATAAGTTCTAGAGGAACAGAAATTGATTTGACATTATTTTAGAGACCCCAGGAATTTCAACTATACATGTTTAAGGGAACTGACACAGATAATCAGGCAAAGAGAAATTACACCACATTTAAAATGACTCAGGAACTTAAGGAAGGGAGATGAGGCAAAATAATCTAAACTAGCTCCCATTGAGTTGGAAATAATGGAAGAAGCAGAAAAGAACTATAATAAAAGAGAAATGTGAACTACTCTCAAGTAGATGAAATCAAAGCAAAAAAAAAAAAAACAACAACAACAACTCTGAGACTAAAAATAACTCACCAGGAGTTAGGCAGTAAGTCTAAATCGCTGCTTTTAAAAATATCTGCAAAAGTAAAATCTGAGCACTATAAAATCCTCCTATTACTAAAGTCACAAAGAAAGTGAAGTCCAAAAATCAAGCCTCACAGTCCTCAGGCAGAGGTGTCTAATACAGAAAGCTGGTGAGGACAGGGGTTGTTCAACAGCAGAGTCATGGGCCCTTCTTTAATTGGCATTCTTTAAGACCCTCTGAAGTTAAATGCAATATCAAATGTCTCTTTGTTACTCCACTTTTTAAAAAATCCTAAATCTGAAATGTCATGCAAGGTCATTTTAACATGAGCCCATCCCCTAAAATTTCAAAACAATCTATTTCCCTTTTTTTTTTTTTTTTTTTTTTTACCAAAAACAGTTATCCCAGGCAAAATCTTGTATGCAACAAGGACATATATCTTGATAAAATCTGAATCCATTTGACTGTTGCCAAGCCCAGCAGAAAAGACCATTTGCACCCAACTGAGTAAAATCAGGTTTGGGGTTTGCTGGGATAATGCTCTGTCTATGCCAATTGTCTGAAAGCTCAACCCTTGAACTTCAAATCATTTCTAAGAAGTCTTCCAATTAGTCGATGAATAAAGACCACTTCTCTTCACCAAGGAAGCAATACTTGAGGTTTCATTGCCATCCCAATCTCCAAAAAATTAAAATACTGCTCCTGCCTGTCACCGAGTTTTATGTGAGATGTGCCTCATGCACACCCAGGTTCTTCAAAACCTATTTATTTCCCTTTGTAGTTGTGTTTCCAGCATGCTGACTTGAACATGAATCCTCCCCAGGGGCCTAATCTTCACATTGAGTTGGAAGGGAGTCTAATTTCCTCCCACTGCTGTTTCTGGCTGTGGAATTGCACTATGGATTTGCCTCCTGGAGAAGTTCTGCTCCCTGTCCCCTCATGTTCTGGAGACCAGCTTTGGTGGATTGTTAACTGAAGCACTGGATGATACTGCTGCTGTAGCCTTGGGTACCCTTTTACTTTCCCCAATGCTCTTCCTTTCCACAGAGTTTAAAATTTTTCCTAGCCTTTGAAAAATCTTTCAAAACAGCAGAAAAAAATTTTTTTTCAGTCTCCTCAATGTTTTTTCCACACACTAGTGAATATACGCCCCTAGTATTCTATTTATGTATGTTATTCTTGGCCTTTTTGAGAACTCCCTAAGTTTAAATTTTAGATTTAGGTTTCAATCTTTTTAACCCGGCCTCTTTTTAAACTTTCTCTAGAATTGTCACACTTTGTTCTATTTTACTATTTTTAAAAAATGTTTTCTTTGTTTATTAGCCTGAACATTTGTTTTTCTAGCATATTTCTCTTGACTTTTGTCTTGTAGGGTAACAGATCGTGAGTGATATAAAACTAATGAGTTCTAGGTCTGCCAAATACATCCACTGTTAAAACAGTTCTCATGCAATTCTTGCAATTCTATCTCCTTGATCAAAAAGCCACCTGGGAAGCCTTCTCCATTTGGAACAACATTTAAGTCACAACTGGACCTCATATTTGGTAGCTCCTCTTATTTATGCTGTTATTCCAAAGTCAGGATTCCATAATTATTTCAGGAAAATTCCCTCAGAGTAGCCATTCTCAACTGGGGGGTAATTTTGCCCTCCTTATACCCAAGGGACATGTGGCAAGTCTGTAGGCTTTTTTTTCTTTTTTTTAAAATTTATTTCTTACATACATGACAATAGTGGAGTGCATTACATTAATAATTATCCATTCACATCACAATTTTTTTGTAACTCTGCATATAGAGTATGTTCACACCAAATTATGCCATTATATATGAGCTCTCTTATTTTTTTTGCATACAATTCTTAATACACCTTTATACCACCATTTATCATATCTCTGTTTGTATATAAGGTATGTTGACACCAAATTCACATCTTCATACATGTATTTTGTATAATGATGACTGTCTCCTTCCATCATCCTAGCTATTCCCGTTCTCTCTCTCTTTCCCTCCCACCCCTGTTCCCTATCTAGAGGTAATTTTCCACCCATGCTCCCCTTCTCTACCCCACTTTGAGTTGTTAAGGTCGAGCGAGCTTCGGAGGAAGAGACCACCAAGAGACTGTCTCATGCAACAGCAGAGGGTTTATTGGGGGTCCAGCATGCTGGGGCTCAGAGCTCACTTGAGAGGAGCAAAGAGCCCTGAGAACAGCTTAAGCAGAGCTTATATACATTCTTTAGGGGAGGGCAGGGACTTCACATACATCATAGCATCCCTTAGCAAATCATCACACGCCGCGGGAAAATCAAATAACAACTCTAAACCATGATTAGCACATTTACTGGCGGGAACAAGTTGGGTAAGGGGGATTGGTCAGTACAAGAAAAGGGTATACATTTGAACTGATTGGTTTAAGTCCTGAGGGGTGTACGTGCTGAGCTGCATGGTTTCTGGGAGGGGTTGTTTTTACAGAGCAACCAGATGGTCAGGAGAGATTTCTCAACATACATTTAGTAGTTTTTCCAGGAGTTGTTTTGACATCTACATAAATTTCAGGTTTCAGGAAAACAGAACTTAGACTCAACTAAGAAAACAAAACTTAACTTTTACATTCTTAACCTTTCAGAGTCACCCCCCTTATATCAGAGAAAACAGTCGGCATTTGTTTTTTGGGGACTGGCTAACTTCTCTTAGCTTTTTTGTTGTCACAAGTTGGGGAATTGCTACTGGCTTCTAATGGGCACAACTAGAATGCTATAAAACATTCTACAATGCACAGAACAGTCTGATGACAATGGGTTTTCTGGTCTAAAAATGTCCATCTGATACTGCTCAACTAAAGTTAAATCCTGTCTTGAGTATAGGAAATGTATCCACCTTCTTGTCATAAGTGAATCACCCTCAAACTTTCCCACCATGGCATCAAGAGTTCAGTGCTCCTGTCAGAGACTTCTCAGGAATCAGTCCAGATGTCCTATAGTCACTTGTATGCACTGCCTGGTCTTTAAAGAGATCCCAGTCACTTCTTTTTATAGTTTTACCCAGGGCTGTAAGGGGGATTCGCTGTTGGGCACCCCTCTCAGAAGTACTGCCATTTGCTCCCTGAAGCTTCACTTCTCTTATCATTTCGGTGAACTCCCATCACAGACTTGGTAATGACCCTTATATCTTTTCTGAAATGGCACCATCCTAATGAGAGACAAGGGTGAGCTTATCTTTTTATCTTGTTTGATCTGTAAGTAGCGCTTTAATAGGTCATTTTCCCTTCCTTTTAGAAGAAACTGCCCATTGCAATCTTGGCTTTTCTGCCCCCAAATCTTTTACTTCCTTTAGTAGAATCCACTGATGCTCCTTTAATATCTTATTCTCCCACTTCGGCTATCCTGATGATAAAACTGAAACATTTTTAAAACCAATTCAGTCACTCATTGATGTCTTGAACAAATTGAGTTCTTAAAGTCATAGCACAATCACAGAAAGCCCTTTAAGTGGCTTTCTTAACATTTTATCTATACTAATTTCATTAAATTGTTTTTCTGTCTGCATCCTAGAACATGGTATTTTCCCTAATGAAGGCCTTCATTTAGAAGACCTGTTCACTGACACACCTCTGTGGCTGAAACCATAATGAGTTTCTAAACCCACAGGGAAGATCACAGACTGCATAATTAACACCTGTTGAAATATCAGAAGACCCTGTGAAAGAATGAGACTCTCAAGGACCTTAAGAGTATCAGAGATCTCCTTCCAGTTCACTCATTGGCCTCAAATTCAATTTAAAATAATATACAGAAGCTATCAGCATCACCCACTTAATTCTGACAACAAATCACAAAACCATTTGTGGTAACCAACCCTAACTTAAATCCTGATCCTTTGATTTAATTTAAAAGAATTGTAAAGGCAAAACAAACTGATCATGTACGTTAATGCCTAAAATGTCTCTTTTGTAACATGCTGCCTTTGGGAGGGGAATATTTACAGAAGTCAAGGACTTCTCTTTCTTTTAATCAAATGGCTCTTAAACTACTGAAAGGCTTTTAGAGAATACAAGGGGAGGGTTTTGTTTGTTTTGTTTTTTGTACAGAACCCGGAGGGCACTTAATCACTGAGCCACATCTCCAGCCTTTTTTACTTTTTATTTAGAGACAGAGTCTCAGTGAGTTGCTTAGGGCCTTGCTAAATTGCTGAGGCTGTCTTTGAACTTGCAATCCTCCTGCCTCAGCCTCTGGAGCCCTTTGTGTTACAGGCGTGCACCACTTTGCCCAGCTACAAGGGGAAGTTTTTTAAAATAATAATGCCCATTTCCTACTTCCAGGGATTTATCTAGATATAAATATTCAGTTACATCCTGTGCACCGAGAGTTTTAAAATGTTTTCCAAGTGATTCTGAAGGTGAGCATTAGCAGTCAAATTTGAAACCATTGCCATAATCAATTTCTACTCTGCTGTCACAGACAAGATCCATCCCAACTGCAGAAGCCTATACAGCTCTAGCTTAAGGTATCCCATTGCACTTATCTTGGAGTAACATTCAAGGTTTGTGACCCATGCAGCCAAACTTCACCCATTCTCTCTGAATCTCAGACCCAAATAAGACACATGCAGAGGTATCAGAAAGAACAATAGCAAAACAGCAACTTCATAACTGATAAAATTAACTTAAAGGTCATATGAAAGTCCTAATACTTTCTCCATTGAGTTCAATGTATCCATGTAATCAAGGTCAAGCCCTCCAGAAGGATTAGATATAGCTGAGTACTAGGGTGGTAAGGAACAGTTTTAAAATGTCATGTTTTTACAGATTTATTCCATCTCAAAGAAATATATACAGAATATCTCTAATCTGCTTAAGTCTTACAAGATTATACAATGGTATGAGAAAATAAAAACACCCTCAGAACATTTATGATCTAGCTGGGAAGCCATGACACAGATATGAAGAACAAAGACTGGAGATTAGGATTTAGCAATGGCCAGATGCAGGGCATGAACATGAAATGCTCTAATATCCTTTCACCTCTTTTGTTGTTGTTGTTGTTGTTGTTTTTGGTAATGGGGATTGAACCCAGGGATCCTTAGCACTGAGATACATTCCCAGTCCTCTTTAATTTTTATTTTGAGACTGGTCTCACTGAATTACTCAGGCTAAACTTGAACTTGCAATCCTCCTGCCTCAGCCTCGAGAGTGGCTGGGATTACAGGCATTTGTCATTGTGCCTTGAATGCTCTAAAATTCCTTGTGGGCTGAAATCACAGGGAGAATTTCATAGACCTGGTAAAACCTGAGTTGGACCTTGAAAAGGAACCTACAGACAGGGTAATAGAGGGAGAAAAGGAACTAAATAACACAAACAGGATGAGCTACCTAATTTGTAGAGCAAAATGAAAATGCAAGATCTTTGTTCAAGTTATTGAATATTTTAGAAGAGTGACAACAGAACATTAAGCCAAGGGCAGGGCCTTCTAAGTGTGGGGCCCTGTGATTGTATAGGTCATAAGCCCATGAAGCCAGCCCTGGGTACAAATGAAGATGTAAATCCCTCATTTGGAGAGGTCAGTATGCTTGTCTTTTGTTTAGAATTTTTCTCTGGAAATTGTCAAAGGCGGAGCCCTGCCCTCTATTAAGGAGGGAATCTGTTGCATAAGAAGTAGCCTGTGTGGATACTCAGGAATGAGAATGAGTTGGTTGGGTGAATAAAACATTTGGCGGGTACACCTGGACTTACCAGCTTTGAAAAGAGCAAAGTTAAAACAAGGAGCGACTTAAACACAGAAAACAGCTCTGAAGAGCTGTGAAGCTGAATTCTTGAGAAAACAGACCTACCAAACAGGGAGTAATTATGTGACTTAAGATTCAAGGTGAAGTGACAAGAAAAACAAAAGGAACTAAGGGCTTATCTAGAAGGGAGTCCCTGAGGGAAGGAGGTTGCAGATGTGAGGAATGAAGGCTAACATTCCCAACCTGCCCTGATGCAAGTGGGCAAGAGGAACAGGTGGAATCATGGAATGGTGCTCCTTCCTCTGAGATGGACCCTTTTCCCATGTGCAGTATAGTTGGTGAGGGGAAATTTAGTTTGAAATATCCTACAGACAAACATTGGGAGTAGACTTTGGTAAAAAATGTCTGAAGTGTATTTGTGTGTCAGCTGAAATTATTTGTATCATCAACATACTATTTGTAGAAACTATTACTATTAAGATGTAAGTTTCACTGATGTGTGATTAATGCTTAGGGAGAAACATTTAAATAAGAGAATTTTGAAATCAAGGACTTTTTGATAAACATGATTTACAAGAGTACATAAATGAGGTTTCTGTTTTATTTAGTGTAAGGCTGAAATTTAGTATGACTTGGAAGAAAGTCTTTGAAAGGTATTATCTGAGATATTTCATTATTATGAAAGGAATATTTTATTTTTTCAAAAGGTTAGCATAGTGTGAAGAAAAGTGTGGATCTAGAAGTGAGATAGTACAGATTAATCTTCAGAATGCAACTATACATATTTGTTGCTCTCTTCCTGAAAGAAAAAAGTAACTATTTTGGTTGTGTGTGTGTGTGTGTGTGTGTGTGTGTAGTTTCAGTTATGATTAAAAGAGATTTAAAACAGACATTTGATACATTTTTATTCTTTCCTTTTTGTCAGTATTAACTTCAGTATTTCTCATTGTTAGTAATTTTCTGGATATTTTTGTCCAAAAATAAATCTTTCAATAACACTTTAACTTCATATACATAAATGTACTTTTTCCAACTTAATTAAATCTCAAAACTTGTGGATTTATAACCTTTGGTCAACTCAGAAATTTTCACAGATCTTCATATAAATAAATAATAATCAGAGAATGCTTACTATATAATAAAATTACTAGACATTAAAAATTTTCATTACATGTAAATGATAAGAGGTCTTAAGGTTAAACTTAACACTTTCTCATTTACAGATAAAGAAACCAAGTTCTAGAAAGTTGAAGGGATTAGGTTAAAAGTTGAATGATAGTCCCATGCTGGTCTGTGAAAAGATGCTTTTACTCAAGGACAGTATGCCATAGTAGGAAGAGGTGAGAGGAAAAATGAGTATTGGATAGATATCAAACTGATAAACTTAAAGGGTAGTGAACATCATATTTACATATTTCATGTCTGAATATGACTGGAAATACAAATAGGATTGAAGACTTGCTCAATGATAGGGTATAACCTTTATCACTGATAAATGTAATGGATTCTTTGTTAAGGTAAACTGAACTGTGTTATATTTTTACTTTATAGAATCCTGGGGAGATATTCATTCTTTTGAGAGATGAAGTAATTGCTGAAACTGTGGAAGTTGAATTTACATCAAACAATATGCACATTAGAGCACAGCCGGCCCTTTGGAATAAGAAAGTCTGGTATATGAAAGCTTTAGGTAAGAATTTTTATGCTTTAAGAAATATAAAACATCACTTTGAGTTCCTTTCATTAAATTTATGAAAAATGGTTTTGCTTCCCTACAGAAACTAATATTTTTCTGCAGGTGTTTCCTGTGTTTAGTTTCACATACCCAAGGTTGTTATTATTAATCTGGATTTGCAAAAGTAAGAATGTGTAAATTATGAGAAATGTGATTGTGTACCATGTAGTAAAATGACAGCCAGTAACAGAGAGCACTTTAATGTACATCAGCTAATAAATTTAGAACAAAAATTATTTATTTTATTGTAACACTCAGATTAGCAGATATTGGGGTTTATTAAAATAAATATTCTGTTTTCTTTTCCTTTTTGCATACCCCCTATCACTGCAAGTCTCTGAATATATTTTTGGTTTTCTGGAAAGCATAATTCTTTTTCAGTATTTTCTAATCATGATTTCTACATATAATCTGTCCATCATTTCTTTATTTCATTTATGAAGCTAAAAATCATTTGATTACCCAGCTTTGCATACAGCATGATTAATTGTATTAGATATAAAATTCCAGACAGAATAACCATACTTGCCACAACAATTGTAACTAAAATAAAATATATAATATATAATTTTGTATGTTTTGTTATGTTAAGACTACTTGTTTTTATTTTACTATATCCTTTCATAATCAAAGAATAAAATTACTTCACAAAATATTTTGCAATGAAAATATGCTTCACCTTATGAATTTGGAATTGTGATAGAAATATTTAAAGTCAAAATGTATGTCAAACATATCTTGAGCTCCTCTTTTTTCCCCTTCTAGAATGTCACTTTTATACGGAACATTTATAGAGCATTTACAGACCTTTATGTGTTTTAGGAAAAAATGTGTCCCCTCTGTGGATTTCCTTGTACAACTTGGGTTGGAGTTGGATTATTAGAAGGAAGGACTTTATACTAGGACTTCATAAACATTTTAGACACTGCTTCTTTTCATGGACAAATATACTTACAAGTGTGATTAGAAAGAACCCTTTTTTCTTTCTTTCTTGTCACAAAGCCCCTACTTCTTTAAGTCACATTCTTTTTTAGGGGGTGGGGACTGGCAATTGAACCCAGGGGTGCATAACCACTGAGCCACATTCCTAGCCCTTTAACTTTTTTTTTTTTTTGAGACAGATTCTCACTAAGTTGCTTAGATCCTCATTAAATTGCTAAGGCTCATCTTGAACTTGTGATCCTCCTGTCTCTGCCTCTCAAGACACAGGCATGTTCCACTGTGCTTCGCCTTATATCATATTCTTAACTGATTTATGAATAGCAATTTTTAACTAATTACTTTTAAAGTTTAAATTAAATTTAGTTAGAATAAGTTATTGCAGGAAAAAAGTCAATATTGTAAATTAAGAAGTACTTAAATATTTCCCAAGTAAGAGATCAAGATGTCAAATAAAATTATTCACATGACTTAAGTTTTTTGCACAGTGTACCTATTGGCTAAGAGTAGTATAAAGAGTAAAATGTGCCAAAGTTCCTGAAATCATGAAATTACCAGATGGAACCATAAGGGAAATACTTCAAGATATCGGGATATGTAAAGATTATTTGGATAAGATCCCAAAACACAGGCAACAAAAGCAAAACTAGAAAAATGGGATTTTATTAACCCAGGAAGCTTCTTCACAGCAAATAGAGTAAAGAAACAACCTAAAGAATGGGAGAAAGTATTTCTAAGCTATATATCTGAGAAGGGAATAAGATCTAGAATATATAAGGAACTCAAACAACAACAAAAGTAATCCTATTAAAAACTGAAGAAATGGAGCTAGGGATTTGGCTCAGTGGTAGAGTGCTATGCCTAGCATGCATGAAGCCCTGGGTTCAATCCCCAGACCCCCCCCCACAAAATATATATATATA
>NW_026000057.1:32115849-32117416 GCF_001458135.2 Marmota marmota marmota
TATATATATATATATATAAATGAATATGAATGAAGCAGGGGCAGGGGAAGGAGATGATATGAGTTTGCAATTTTTAAAAGATGTTACCAATAAGTATATGAAAAGTTTTCAACATTACATCATCAGGGAAATGCAAATCAAACTATGACTTATCATCTCACCCTAGTTAGAATGTCTATTATCAAAAAGACAAAAGATAACCAACCAACGCTGGCAAGGATATGGAGAAATGGGAATTCATTACTATTCATGGGAATGAAACTTTGTACAACCATTATGCAAAACAAAATAATGGTTCTTCAAGAAACTGAAGGTAGAATACTACATGATCTAGCAATTCCACTACTGTGTATATTTCCAAAGGAAGTGAAATCATTATGTCAAAGAGATACCTACACTAACATGGCTCCTACAGCACTGTTCACAATAGTCAGGATATGGAATCAACTTGGGTACGCATGCGCACATTTGTATGTGTGTGTATGCAATGAAATATTGTTTATTCATTAAAAAATTGAAACCCTGTCCTTTTAACAAGAATGGACCTGGAGAATGTTATGCTAAGTGAAATAAGCAAGTGGAAATGACAAATACCACATGTTATAGCTCATTTGTAAAAACTAAAAAAAGTTGAGCACATAGCAATATAGAGTAGAATAGAGGTCAATAGAGGATAGGAAGGGTGGGGAGGAGGTGGGATGGAGAAAGGGTAGATAATGGATACCAAAATGCACTTAAGTGAGGAAAAGTAGTTTTGATGTTCTTTAGTACAACAGAGCAGTTCAAGTCCACACAATTAATTATATATTTCAAAATAACTAGAAAAGGGTTTCTCATAGAAATTGTAATGTATTTCTCATAGAAAAGATAATTACTCTTATTTGATCATTACACATTGAATACATGTATTGAATTATAATGCCATGCTCTATAAGTAAGTGAAAATATTATATCTATTTAACATAAAAAGAGAAGATAAAAAGATGCCAAAGTTCAAATTGCTTATCAGAAAAGTAGGAAACTAACTTTCCTTCTCTCTAAAGATATATACGATCATAATATTGTCTACATTGTAAAATAACAAATATGTCATCAATCAATAAATAAACCACTATTTACTATCCTAATTAAATTTCTACAAGTTGTTCTTTCTACTGGTATATAGAAATTAATGAGGAACTTCCCTGGCCCGGGGCTAGGAGCCCGCGGAAACTGCTTCTCGGTCCGGGTCCTGCTGAGGGCTGGTCAGGACTCACCCGTTGCTTGGGTTGCCCGGCAAGGGGAACGAAATGGTGCCATTCGCATAGGATACAAACATGGCAGAGATCTGATGTCATCAGAAAGCGGCGGAGGAGAGAACTTCATCAATACCAGCGGCGAAATAAACAGTTGGTATCCTGGTAGGGGGGGTGAGGCACAGACACCCGAGTCTCCTCAATTTGTCGTCGAGCCAGAGGGGAGGAGCCGGGCAGCCGCCAGCGCCCGGAGCAGGCCCAGCGGCTCGCCAGCGTGGTGACCGCGTGACCCCAATTGGAGAGGGGGTGGAGCGGAGCTGCCACCCGCACCC
>NW_026000057.1:32117534-32194114 GCF_001458135.2 Marmota marmota marmota
AGGGGAGGGGAGCGGTGGGGAGGGGGGAGGTTGGAGGATGGGAAAGGCAGCGGAGCACAACAGACACTAGTATGGCAATATGTAAATCAATGGATGTGTAACTGATGTGATTCTGCAATCTATGTATGGGTGAAGGTGGGAGTTCATAACCCACTTGAATCAAAGTGTGGAATATGATATGTCAAGAAATTTGTAATGTTTTGAACAACCCACAATAAAAAATTAAAAAAAAAAAAGAAATTAATGAGAGATTTTCTTTCAAAGTGCTTGTTGCTATGCCACAATATACAAAATGTTCATATGAATCTGTGTGGAACTATAGACAGAAAATGTCTCAGCAGAAGAGGTCAGAATCTTACTTTCTCTGGTTTTGAAATATTTTGAACCCTAGTAAGAACTTCATTTTATACCATGAGCCAGTCATACATAGGTAACTGTTCAAAACCAAAGTTTTAAAAGCAATATCATACTAATGGTTCCAGCCTCATCAAGCAGAGAGCTTAGACAATGTCACTCCCATTTCATAAGATAAAGCTGAGCAAACTAAAATTGGAGTACCCTTGAACCCATGTGAGAAATAAGTCACATAGGGGTAGAAAATTGTTATATCTCTGCTTACCCATCAAAGGGGCCATAGTTGACATGTCCAAAACAAAGACAGACTGACATGTGAATAGCATAGCAAATTCATTTAGTAAAAGTTTTTTATGATGCTGGAAGCCTCAGAAAGAAGACCCAAAGGGCTGGGATTGTGGCTCAGCGGTAGAGTGCTCACCTGGCAGGGGCGGGACCCGGGTTTGAACCTCAGCACCACATAAAAATAAAGGCATTGTGTTGTGTCCATCAACACCTAAAATAAATAAATAAATAAAAATTTTTAAAAAAGACCCAAAGACCCAGAGAAAACTATTTTTATGTTTAGTTTCAATAAGGAACGGACAGTGTATAGAATTGTAAAAGGACCAAAGATATCTAATGATAACCGAGAAAGGCCACCCAGCCAAGCCTGAGGGTCCAGATTCTTCTTGGCCTCCCTGTGTAGCATTTCTTCTTCCAGGTGTGGGCTAAGAACCTCTGCAATGAGGGCCTCCAAGGGAGAAGCAAGAGTGTGACCTTTTGAAGTATTAAGGCTTGCTTTTGAAAGGAGACATTCTAGTTGTTGGAACTACCTTGGAAAAGCAAATTCTGTTTTGTGACTCTCTTCAAGTAAGAAAAAGGGGTGGGAGGTGGTAGGATTGTCAGATAGTCCTTAGTTCTGAGGCCCTTCAAGTCTCCTCCAGTTCAAAGTACTCAGCACACTAAGGCATCATAATCTGGGGTGCTGTGTTTTTGACCCAAAGAGATTTTTAACCAAAATCTCTAAGAGTGGTATCAAGAGAGTGACCTTTGATATCTGTTTACCTGGAGTATAATTCACTGAACCCATAAATTGGTAGAAGTACTTTAGCATTAATTTTAATGACTTACTTAAAAATAAATATGCATAGGGGTAGAAAGGTGTTATATCTCTGAACTAAAAATAGTAACAATGTATTATGTGATTACAGCATATGGATGAGTGAACTGATCAACAGCAATATTATAAGGAATGGGAGGAAAGAATTGGGAATATTCTTTTACAAGATAACTGCACCATCTATAAAGTGTCATTGTATTATTTGAGGGTGGAACTAAGTTTGTTAGATATGTATTCAAAACTCTAGGACAATCATTAAAAAATTTAAAGATATAACAAAAACTTAAAATGGGATTTCTAAAATTCTCAATTAAAACTGAAAGAACAGAAAAAGTTGAAGTTGGGAGGAGGAAAGTAGAAAAAATTCAGTGAATAAGATTGTTACAAATACACTGAGTAGTAACCCAACTATGACTAAAGCCTGGTGTTCACTACTGAAGTATGAATACTCAAAGTATACCAATTAAAAGACAGATTGCCAGAGTGAATAAAAAAGCAAGACTCATCTATATGTTTACATAAGAAAACTCACTTTCAATATAAGACACAGTTAAATAAAAAATAAAGGGATGGAAAAAGATATACCATATTAACACAAATCAACAAATGCTGGACTACTGTGTTGATTACAGACAAAGAAACTTTCAAATAAGGATAATTATCATGAATAAAGAGGGCCATTATGTTACAATATAGGTACAATCTCCAAGAAGATAGAACAATCCCAAATATATATGCACTTAACAACAGAGGATCAGGGCTAGGGTTGTGACTCAGAGGCAGAGTACTCGCCTAGCATGCTTAAGCCACTGGGTTTGATCCTTAGCACCACAAAAAATAAAATAAAGGTAATTGTGTCCACTTCCAACTAAAAACTAAATATTAAAAAAGAACATAAAACATATAAAGCAAAAGAAAATTGAACTGGAAGGAGATAAAAAAAGGTATGCTATTCTAGGTGAAGATTTGGACACCTTTTTTTCAATAATTGATAGAGGACATAATATCAGCAAGTATATAGTTGAGCTGAACTGTATTATTAATCAACTTGATTTAATTGACATTCATACAATACTACATCCAACAGTAATAGGATGTTCATTCTTCTGAAATTCACAAGAGACATTCACCAAGATAAATCTCATGCTGGTCTTTATAAAAATCACTTTGATCAATGTAAACAAATAGAAACCACAAATTTCCCTCAATGGAAATGAAATAAAAATCAATAACAGGATAATTTAAAACTTTCCTAAATATTCAAAGGTTTAACAACAAGTTTTAAAAAGCAAGATAAAAAATGATTTCAAATACATGAAAATATAACTTACCCAAGTTTGTGAGATGCATAGAAAAGATGACAGGACAATTTCTCATAGATATCTATAATAGAAAAGAAGAAGATCAATAAAAGATCTGAGATCAATAAAAGATGCCTATACCTTAAGAAAACAGAGGAAATGAGCAATTTAGGAATAAAGCAAGCAGAAGGAAATAAATTATAAAAATTAAAGCAAAAAATAATAAAAGAGGAATATAAGAGGTAAAATCAACAAACTTCAAAGAGAGTTCTTTTAAAGATCAATAAAATTGATCAAATTCTAGCCTGGCTAACCAAGAAAGAAAGAGAAGACAACAATTTCCTACATCTGAAATACAATATCAGGCGTCATTACCACTAATCCTTGAGCATTTCAGTGATAACAAGGGGTACTGTGAACACTGTAAGAGTAAGAATTTGATAACTTAGACCAATGGGCTAATTCCTTGGAAGACATAAGCTACCAAAACTCACTTAAGAAATGGATGTTCTGGATTGATCTGTATCTTAAATAAATCGAATATTAATTTTCTACCTTCCATAAAAACTAATGCAGGGCCATTTTCATGTGGTAACAATGCAGAATAAAACAACTCTTATGTTCATGTACAATGATGCTGACTAGTCAGGAAATCTTAAAAGATACTTTTTTCTTTGCTGCCTCTGTACCTTTGACCCACTTCCACATTTTAACCTGTTTTTTTTTTTTCATTTGAGAACGTATCCTCTAGTTTTTTTTTTATCACCTCCCCTTTCCATTCAGCTCCATAACTTGATAAAATTGAAATAACTTTATTTTTCAAGAAACATACCTTTCTGATGGTATCTGTAGGTTTATCTCTGACAAGGACTTTTGACTAATGCAATTTGAAGTTACTATGGTTCTAGCTTATGTCTAAATGTATAAAAAACCTATGTGAAGCATTACAACTTTAAATATTAACTAATTGCTGTGCAGAAGGAAGAGGGTATTCCTTTGGTATTTGTAGCATAGCCAGGAAAAAAAATAAAAAATAAAAAAAACAGCACAGCAGGGGGACAACTAATTAAAGGTTGAAAGGAATGCATAATATATCTGAAAAACATAGATTCCCTTTATTAATTAGGAAACTCCATTCTAGGTAATATGAATTATAAATTTTATTTCATTAAAAGAGCTTGAAAACACTGCAGGATATGCCAAACATACTTAGGGAAAAAGCAACATTGACAAACAGATTTCTATGATCAATTTGTGATTTGAACATTTTAAATTGAGATTAATTTTTAGGCAGGACCAAGGTTTTGAAACCATCTTTATTTAATCCTAAGAGTCAAACCAGATCTCGTGGAAATATTAGTTGAGTTCATCTACCATTGAAGGTTAGGACTAAAATTGGCTCTCAAAGTCAGATGGTTTCTCAGATAATGAAAATAACACCAGTAAAAGAGCTCTTACTGGGTTTGTGAAATAGATACTATTATGGAATAAGTAAAATATTTTTACTATTCAAAAATACCTTGGGATTGTATTTTCCCTAAATTGCATCAGTTTATGCTTAATGTGGAAGAAATGACCAGTTGAACCATGGAGAAAGAGAAAGTTATTGAAGTATTTTTTGTGACGTGATTTATCACTCAGATAGTAAAAATTAGAAGCAAATAGATTTGATTACCATCTTTAGTCAGGAAATAGAAAATTAATATCTTTAAAGAGACAATGACATTAAATGGCCTAGAGTTTGAGATTTGAAATTTAAATAGCATTCCTTTTTCATTGCTTCTCTGTATGTGTTTATATCTGATGGAGGGAAGGGGCTCCATGTTTTCCTTCCATTGTGGGTCTTTTTACCTTTTCACTGCTGGCTCTCACATGCTTGCTTTGTTTGATGACCTTGACCTCTATTTGTGTGCACTTCCAGAGTTAGATATTACTTGTTATCTCAGTCTAGATGGTAAACAGCAGGATTTACTTTTACTCTTTTCTATTTAAGTCTTTAAATTATTTGGTTTCTATTTCTTCTTCTTTCTTTCTTTTTTTATTTGATTTTAAGTGGACACATAACTATTTATTTATTTATTTATTTATTTATTTATTTATTTATATGTGGTGCTGAGGATCAAACCCAATGCCTCACACATTCTAGGCAAGCACTCTACCACTGAGCTACAACTCCAGGCCCGGTTTTGTTTTTTTTTTTTTTCTTTCATTTTTTGAAAAGCTATGAAATGTAGTCATAGTGAACCCATGTTAAAGTGAAATTATGCTCAAGCAGTTCAGGTACAGTTCATGAAAAAAACAAATTGATGTGTTCATAAAGAAACTGATGTAATGATACCATGATAAAGGGGGCCTCCCAACCAAATGATTTCATAAGTAGTTATTTTCTAATATATGGGTGGAAGCAGTAATTATGTTTGAATTTAGTAACTGCCACTCAACAGATATGAAAATATATGCAGCAAACATGATACTTTGGAGGGCATTTCTTTGAAATATTGCACTAACAAGAACATCATTAGATACCCTGGTAAAGTTGTAAGCTAAGTAGTGACTATATATCAAAAGCAAATCCATTCATTTTCATGTTGAACTCTAAAGAAATTAGAGAGTTTTAAGTGTTCTATAGCAAAGAACTACCACACTCAACCACTGAGCCACATTCCCAGCCCTATTTTGTATTTTATTTAGAGACAGGGTCTCACTGAGTTGCTTAGCACCTTGCTTTTGCTGAGGCTGACTTTAAACTCACGATCTTCCTGCCTCAGCCTCCCGAGCCACTGGAATTACAGATAAGTGCCACCAGATCCAGCCAAACAGATCTTCTCACTAGGCATCTTTCATTCACTGCCTGGCATACTTTCAGTAGGATAAATCTACTAATCTTTTTCCCAGTACGTGAAATCAATATCTTCTTCAAAACTATTTTCATGATTTACTACAAAAAAATAAAATTTTTGAAAAAGCATCTTCTGGAAGTCTATAGAAACTCATTTTATTGGCTCCAGGGATTCTGGACCCCTCTTTACCATCACCACCTTAGCACAGGCGATGTGTTTCCCAACTTTGAGTTTGGGTTCAGGTTTCTCTTATGTCCTCTGTTGGGTGAGTACTTCTTCAGGAAGACAGTGATTCTTCTTTTGTACTGCAAGTCAGTATCTTGTCAAGAATATGGAATGAGGACAGAACAGCTCCTTGACCTAGTTAAGCTTAAGAATGCTTTTGTTGCCTTTAAATTTCCCTGAACAAAATTATAAGAGCTCCATTAACTTTTTTTCATGAGATAAAGTAAAATTAATGCTTGAGCCTTAAGAAATTTTAAATATTCAAGTCTGTTCAAGGCTGTTGATTTTATAATTAATGACTTATCCCAAACCCACACGTTTTGAGTGACAATTTTCCAGGAGAATTTGAGAAATATCTCTGCAACAAAGTGAAAGCTTTTTAAGAACTGTCCTACAAATAAATTTAAAGAGCTAAATTTTGTTTACTTATGTTACAGTAAAACAGAAATATCTCTATTTTAATGATTATACATTGTTATTCTTTCATGGAGAGCCTCTGATTTTTGCATAACTTTAATTATGTTGGTATGATACCGCAGAATTCACAGGGAATTCTACCTTGAATAATTTGTTACTAAAAGCTTTGGATGAATGTATTGTGTATATACAGGGCATGCTTAAGTATCAGAGCATTAGGTCTTGCTTTCCCCAAGGTATTTCATTCTGATCAATTGAATACAAATTCTGTAATTTCAATCAATGCTGCTCTTTCCAAACATGATTTTGAGAAGCTTGCCTATAATTAATTAGAATTTTCTTCATAAGATTGGTAACAAACACCTAAACACCTAGCTTTTAATGAATGACTGCACTTTTATAAATTCTAAAAAATTATGTAATGATGATTATAGATCCCTACCCCCCAAAAAATGAGTAAGTAGGAAGAAAGGATTTAATGTTTTGCTTTTATTATAACTTTAGCATGTTTTAATATGTTCTTTTACATTAAAAAACAATTAAATTCTATTTTATGATTTCTAAATACTAAGGATAAGAAAATTTAAGTGATAGACATTAGTAAAATTGTTAGTGAATTCTTAAAGCCTTACTTTATGTTCTTTAAAATATAGAATGCTATGAAATATGTATTATATATCCCAGCTCCTAAATCTTATTTGTGTTTTGATAAGATTTTCCTGCTGGTTCAGTCAACGTCAGTGTCTACTGTGATGGTATCATTAAGGCTACAGCAGAGATTAAATACTATGCACCAGCAAAGGCGATGGAAGACACCCACAGAGCAGCAGATCCAGGAGAGGGTTTGTGCAAGGTAAGTGAGCCTTTCCATGAAGTTAATCATAAGCTAAGCTAATGCCGGATAAGAAGATTCCTGCTTTGGTACAAAATTTGAATGTTGATTAAATAAGAATTAATTGCTGATCAATACAAAGGGAAGATGTGAACCTCCAAGTATAGAGATTCAGGAAATTACTTTGCCTACAGTTCAAGTCATTCCAGATAATGGCAATGAGAGAGAGTTGATGTCCATTACCACATGGCTATTGTGATAGGTTCTGTTGCAGAGCAGATAAGAAAGAAAGGGGGATCAGAGAGAACTCTAAGGAAATGAATTTCATCTTTATTCAGATCTGGACAACACAGATAAATCAGATCATCTATCTGATGGAGGTGAAGGACTCAGACAAACCAAAATACCACCAGAAAAAGAGCATGTTGTGTTAACCTAGAAATTGTTTCCATATGGTCATTTCCAAGCTCAGTATATTTTTCCTAATTTCATTTACTACTGTATCTAAGAGTGAAAATTTTTGTTTTATGTGATTAGTGTTTATTAGGAATTCTAGAAAGTTTAAAATTTCCTAGGAGCGATGCAAAGAAGTATCTCCAAGCTCAGGTTTGTTTCTCTCATGTAACAAAGTATTATTCTCCAATGATAATTTCGTGAAGCATTCCTAATTTCCTTTAAGGGCCCCTGTTAGAGACTTTTTTTTCTGCAAATGCCTGGCCCTCGTGGATGTTACAATGTAATAATCACATCTTGAGGAATCTGAAACCATTAGCTTAACTTCTGCATTTTATTTTTTGTTACTTGACCTACTTTTACAAGGAAGCTGGCTTAATGTAAAACTTTTATCCTTGGTGTGATTATTGCATCAAATTTTCAGAGTGAAAAAGTCATTTCTCTTTTCTAGCTAGTTGATAATTAGAATTTTAATTTTGCTTAATTGCCTTGCTGAAAGGGAAGGCATAAGGGAACCAAAGTGAAGAAAAAGGCAATTGGGTTGAACAACGTGATGTTCCTGATCACAAATTTACCATAAAATACCCTATAAGATTTGTAACAAAGCTGTTCATGACAGTGAGGTTGACAGGTTGTCATGAAGTTTTGTATGTTTAAGCTAGTTTGGAATGGGAGGCTTTGTTATATATTTCCTGTGACACATTTTTTCCCTATTAGAGTTCTCCTTTATGAACAACATATTTTAGAACAATGGAAAATGTAAAAATGTCTTAGAAAAGGACAGGGAGAGAAATACCATTTGTCAAACTGGAGAGTCTTGAGGACATTTGACAAAATGTCTATATTGTAATTGCAAAGCAAGTACAAAAGTAATAGCTTGAAATACCGATTTTTTAAAATTTTCTTGTGACAAATCTACCTTGTCTTCTACTTAAAAATTCTATTCATAACATAAAGATTAATAAAGGTAATATACTGTGTTATCAGTATTCAGTCAGTGTGGAAGTAAAGTAATCCCAGAATACATCTTTTGTGTTGCTTTTTTGGGGGGGGGCGAGGGGGGGGCAAGTTTTGTATGTAGTGAAAATTAAATGTAATTTATGACTCCTGAACAATTTTACAGAATGCAATAACATGCAAGTCATGATTTCTTCTACAGCTTGAAGCAAACATGAACTTTTTTTTTTTTTTTTGCACATTTTACATTTTATAGATAACTAGAAAATTTCCTGTTTTATTTTTACCCTCACTGTCAGAAATGAGAGGTAGAAAAGATTATGGCTACATATTAGATTTTCTCCCCTCCAGCAAGCATGAGGGACATAGTTATATGTATTATATGCCATACATGAATATGACATATAATGTATATAACTGAACACAGGGCTGGAGGCTTTGCTGCTGTCATCAGGGGGACCTCAAAGAGATGTCCTAGCCTTCATGTGTTTCTCCTTGTTGACTCCTGTTTTTTTCCTTTTATCATTTGGCTTTGCTCTCACTTAGATTATATTTAAAGAATGTGTAAGAAGCTGTGCTTTCCTTTTTTAGTACAGAACATTGCAGTAATTGTTTCTTTCCTGTGCTACCCTGTCATTAAGTTGGGAAAATTGGATATTTTGTATATGATCTACTGAGCATCTCCTTTCAAAATACAACATACATTATACTTTTATTTACTATAGTTATTGTATATTTGTAAGAACATATACTAGCAAATTTGAGATTTTTCAACATTTACCTATTTAGGTGAGATAGTATATTTTAAAAACTACCCTGAGTTTTCCAGTAAATTTTAATGGTGAATGTGATTTCAGTAATTTTCAAATTAGTAACAAGGGCTTTTTTGTAATCATTTGAAAAGCCATTGGGCCTATGATAACATTAATATTGTGTGAATTTGAGGAGAGAATTAATAATGATGAATCTGCGAAGTTTATTCTTTAGTATTTCTAGAGTTTAGAAGGAGAGACTTAACTATTATCATTTAAAAGCTATTGGACATATAGTAAAATGAATGACCAGTCTGTGAATTGGACAAAAGCAATGATAATGAGAAATCTGTATTTATTTTATTTTTAATGATGTCCATCAGGTTTTAGAACATTTACCTAAGCCAGCTTAATTTTCTTACTGCTTCTTAAATCTTTTTTTTAATAATTACTAAATCCTATCACCAAGCCTATAAAGGTGACATTTCCAGATCATCACTTAACATAGAGAATATAAGAGATACAAATGAAAAAAAAATCTGAAATCCCAATTTGGGATGATAATTAGAATTAAAAGACTGGTGTTAGAAGTAATTAACACCAGTAACTAATAGGGACTCCTATTTAACTGAGATAATTAAAGCCTTTGAGATTTTCATCCTGTTTACAAAATTGTCTTGGGGCAACAATAAAGTTAACTTTATATAGGAACAACTAGATACAATATAAAAACAAAATTAGGTCAAAATGCTAAAAGAACACTGCAATTATTAATCAAAATATTAGGATCTCATTCATTCAAAGTTTTTAACAAATAACAAATAATTCTTTTTAGTTATATTTCTTTTGAGTCAAGCAAAACCATTGTGTGGTATCTGTTTGTCATAGTGCATGTTTTACTTTATACATATTTAAATACTATTTCCATCTTCATTTTTTAGTAAGTCATGTGTATTATTCAGTCTTTGATTTGCTGCCTGCAAGTACTTAATGCCCTGTGAACTCAAATGGGGTTGGAACTTAGAGAAATCAACACAGTGAGAAATTTCCCAGTGTGTTTCTTTCTATTAACAGTTCCCTTAAAGATTATTTTTATGCCAGCACCATGCTGTTTGGGCTGCTGTAACTCTGTATCTATGTGTCCTTTTTTCACTCTTCTTTGTGTTAATAACTCTCTTTTAGAGAATGCAGAAGTCATTTGAATTTCATATGTCCTCCATCTGTTTTATTGCTTGTTTCATATTTCTGATGAAAGACTTGAAATGAGTAGCATAAGAACAGTCAAAAGAAATGAAATTTGAAGACTTTTTTCTAGATTCATCTTTTCATATTTTTTCCCTTATTAGGATGGACTAATAAAAGACTTCAAATACTATCGAGACTTACATTTTACTAATAAAATTCCTAACATTTTGTGCTTTTGTGCTATCTGTCAAAACAGATAAGGATAGTTAATGATGCCTGATTAGGGTAGTTCAGTCTGAAGAATAATACCTTGGTTTCAAATAATTCAATAAAACAGGTGCATGCCACTTAGTACCTCAATTGTTTATTTACAAATAGCTGATATAGCAGCTCATATGAGGAGAAAATGAATATTTCTGAGTTCAGTTGCCTAGCCATAGAGTTGGGTTGTTGGTTCTTTATAGATTATTATCTTAGAATCTGTCTGCATGGTTATTGCCCCATGTTCTAGCTTATATTTTCAGCATATATTTTTGTTGAACCCCAACACAAAGAAAAGACCACCAACTCCAATTTTAAATCAAATTAAAGCAAGCTTGTATTTGCGTACACAAAGAGACTGATCAGCGGCTGTCTCCTCTAACGAGGGCTAGAGACCAGCCCCCAGCTCTCCAAAAATAAGGTTTTATAGCACAAAAAGTTGCAAAGAGGGGTATCTTGAGAACTTACAGCTAACAGAATTTTGACAAGTATAATACAAAGGCAGATCGTAGGTTAATGATCCACATGGCATGATATTTCAAGGTAGGGAGTAAATTCAGATCTCAACACCAGAATTTATGAGGCACCTCTGAGGTTTCAGTGAGGGTTGTTACCTGGTCAGGGAAAGCCAGGCATGGGTGAGTTCAGAGCACGGGCAGGAATTCCAAACAAGTTTAGAAATCACAGTAATTTACAGTAAAACAGAAATTAACTTTTCATGACTTTGTGACGAGATGGCTCCCAATCTTAAAATCAAATTAGGCTGGGTTCATCATTTTATTGATGACTTCTTAACGTACAGTCTCTGCTAACTAATTGGAAATAAATACTTCATTTTTATTAATCCCACACTCAACATCAATGTATTTCTTTCCTTTTTGGAGTTCTTATTTAGTCATACATGACAACGGGTTCATTTTGACATAATTATGAAAGCATGGGTGGATGCAGTGGTGCCTGTCTGTAATCTCAGTGGTGCGAGTGGCTGAGGAGGAAGATAATTTGTTCCTCTCCAGTCCCCAGTACTTACCCTCTCCCTCCCCCTGTTCCCCTTTCCTCTGCTCTACTGCTCTTTCTGTTATTTACTTTCTGATTTTTTAATTAGTGTCTTGTGGATGTGCATGATGGTGAGAGTCCCTGTGGTATACTCACATAGGTACATAGGAAAATCAGGTCAGACTCATCCCATTGTCTTTCCCTATCCCATCTCTCCTTCCTTCCCTTCATTCCCCTTTGTCTACTCCACTGATCTTTTCTCTATTCTTTTTAAAAATATTCTCCACTTATTTTAGATTAGTTTCTGCATATCAGAGAAAACATTTGACCTTTGATGTTTGGGGGCTGGCTTATTTCACTTAGCATGATTGTCTCCAGTTCCAACTATTTACTGGCAAATGCCACAAAGTCATTCCTTTCTATGGCTGGTTAATACTCCATTGTGTAAACACACCAAATTTCCTTGAAGGGCACTTAGGTTGTTTCCATGGCTTGGTTCTTGTAAATTGAGCTGCTTTAAACGTTGATGTGGTTGTGTCACTGTAGTATGCTCATTGGAAGTCCTTTGGGTATAGAGTAAGGAGCAGCAAAGCTGGGTCATATGGTGGGTCCATTCCTAGTTTTCTGAGGAATCTCCATACTGCTTTCTAGAGTGGTTGCACTAATCTGTAGTCCCATCAACAACGTATGAGTGCATCTTTTACCCCACATGCTCACCAAAATGCGTGTTATTTGTATTGACGATTGCCGTTCTGATCGGAGTGAGATGACATCTCACTGTAGTTTTAGTTTGCATTTCTCTAATGACTAGAGATGTTGAGCATTTTTCATCTGTCCATTGGCCATTTGTATATTTCTCCTTTTGAGAAGTGTCTTCTCAGTTCGTTGGTTATTGACTGTTTTTTGTCTATTAGTGTTAAACTTTTTGAGTTCTTTGTATATCCTGAACTTTAATCCCATAGCTGAGAGGCAGGTGGCAAATATTTTCTCAGCTTTCTCTTCACACTCTTGTTCCCTTTGCTGTGAAGAGGCTTTTTACCTTGATGCCTTTCCATTTATTGATTTTTAAATTTTACTTCTTGCAGTTTAGGAGTCTTGTGGAGGAAGTCAGTTCCTGAGCAAACATGTCACAGTTTGAATCTACATTTTCTTCTAGCAGGTACAGGGTTGCTGGTCTAATTCCTAGGACTTTGATCCACCTTGAATGAGTTTGGTGCAGGGTGAGAGGGCTTAACTTTCAGACTTCTACAGATGGATTTCCTCAGCACTATGTATTAAAAAGCCTATTTTGTACCTTTTTCTAGTATGCGATAACTGTATTCATGTAGAGTTATCTGTGTGTCTTCTATTTGATTCCATTAGTCTTCATGCCTGTTTTGGTGCCATGCATCTCAGTAACTGCAGCTCTGTAGTATGATTTGAAGTCCAGTATGATTTGAGGTTGGGTTGCCTCCCGCTTTGCTTTTCTCACTAAGGATTGCTTTGGCTATTCTAGGCCTCTTATTTTTTCCAAATGAATTTCACAACTGCCTTTTCTCTTTCTGTGAAGAATGTCTTTGGAATTTTGATGGAAATTGCATTGAATCTATATACCACTTTGGATAGTACAGCCATTTTGACAATATTAATTCTTCCTATCCAAGAACATGGGAGGTCTTTCCATCTCCTAAGTTCTTCTTCAATTTCTTTCTTGAGTGAGCTATGGTTTTTATTATAGAGGTCTTTCACCCTTTTTGTTAGGTTGAGTCCCAAGTCTCTTATTTATTTATTTATTTATTTATTTATTTATTTATTTATTTAGTTGAGACTATTGTGAATGGGATGGTTTCCTAATTTCTCTTTCAGTGGATTCCTCATTGAAGCACAGGAACATGATTGATTTATGGGTGTTGACTCAGTACCCTGCTACTTTGCTGAATTGAGTCATGAGTTCCAGAATTCTTCTGGTTCCCCCTGCTTCTTACATCATCACTCTTTCCCACCGGTTAGTCTTTCAGAGAATGACTATGTGATGGTGTGGGTGCCACCCACGACAGACCCCACCAACATGAGGATCTGCTCTTACCACCTAGTTCTCCAGGTTGATATCATTAACCACATGGAACATACCACAGCACTTGGGAAAAACAGAGCATAAGTCCCACAGAGTTAATTATGGTCCTTCAAGGATATTATTTATAAGATAATTAAAGAAAATTAGCAAATCTGTTTCTGATAGGAACAAAACTCAAATCATCAATAACATTTTGGAAGACTGAAAATTTCTTGTGGCAAAAATATGTTTGTTTGCATTTTCTAAAAGTTACCATGCAGTTTTCTGAGATTCTGTACTGATAACACTTATAGAATCAATAATAAAATACAGAAAGACAATAGATATATAATTTGGGAAATCTGAATTGTCTTTACAGTAAACCAAATCAAGATATGGGGAATATGTAAAAGAAATCTTTGGAAAGGAAAATTTAACTTCCTAAAATTTTCTCCCCAGAGATCAGCCTTTAGTCTCAAGAATGTTATTGCCTTTGGTAGCAAATCACAAACAGGAGTCCCAATGCCTTTTTTACCCTCACCCTCCAAATTCACCCCCTCATAAGCTGTGTCTTTGTCAGTTACTAAATATTGCACATCAGTTTCCTTATCTCTGTGGCTCTAACACTTTACTCCACTGCATTTTTCTCTTGCTTAAATTGTGGTTAGCCTAATTTTCAGTTCTTCCACACTTCCTACTATCTCAAATTCACAGTCTGAGAAATTCTTCTAAAAAGAAAGATCTGAGCATGTAATTCTCTCACTCCTACACTTCACTTGATTCCAATTATTGCATCAATTTAGATAAAAGAATGTTTAACAAGAACAATATAGCAGTGTGAATACTGACCCTTTTATTTCCAGATTAACCTCATTCCTCTCCCTGTGCATTCCAGGTACACTGGATTTTTATTTCCTGTGCTCTCTAATGTAGTCTACCACAGGGCCTTTGTGCATGTTCCTTTCTTTAATGACAACACTTTCTAATCTCCCCTACTCCCTCACTGTTTTTACCTAGTTAATTCTAAATAATTCTCCAAATTTTAATCCCAGTGTCTCTACCTTAGTGAAGTCTTTCCTGATCTATTCTTCATAATACTAATTACGTTCTGAGTTGACATCTATATGAGTGCTATTTCTCAAACTATCTTCTTCTCATTAGATTCAGAGTCAATAAGGGCAAAGATACTATCTATTTGGCTCTGTATTTTATATCTAAAACCAAGACACTGACAAATACATAGCTGCTTTCTTAAACTTTCTTTTATTGATGCCTATTATTTATACTGAATGGTGGGTTTAATTGTTCTATATTCATATGCATATGAAAGCATAATAAATAATTCATTAGGTAAAGGAATGAAAGGGTGGAAGAATTTTATACATTAAATTTCTCACCCAATCTCAAATGACCCACCAATTTGTTGCAACAGCTACTGGCTCACAAGCATAGCGTCCCCCTCACACACACACTTTTTTTAAGGTGGACTTTTGACTAAAGTCTTTTTAAGAAGTCCTTTCCTTGGACTGTTGACTGAATCATTGTTGCTTCTACCTTAAATTGTGCTTCTCCTTAAATTGTGGTTAAGAAGGAGAAAGAGCAAAGCAATGAAAGAACCCAAGGAAATAATCCATTAATATAAATAGTGAAACAGATTCTGTTACATAGCTTGGAAACTTGCTCCCCAAACAAAACAAAAGAATAATTCCAAAATTATTTTATGAAATTATGGCATTATTCATAGAAGCTGCTTTGAAGGATATTTCTTAGAATATTCCAATGTTATATTTCTTTTAAATTTTCTGACTCTTATTATATATTTAATATAAATTTCTAAGAAGTGATTGCTACTGAAAGGTGAGCTTGAGAAAAGTCATGGTTCTTATACTTCATTTGTACTTATCATAATGAAAAAAAAGCTTTGAGTTTTTAGTCTATTTCACCATTAATATCATTAAATACCTCCACTAATGTGTCTGTTCAAGTTGGACCAAATTAAAGCTTTGAGAGTTTCTGACATTATGAATTAACAATGTAATAAGAAGGACGTCAACTTGAAAAATTCAGCACAATAAAGCTTCAATCAATACTCCAGAAAAGCATTTAAGTAAAAAAAATTTATCAAATTGCCTTCACATAAATTATGATGTTTGTGCTCTTGGCGTGATTGATGGAAATGCAAAAATTGTTAGTCATTCTGCAATTTTTCTTTTTTTGCTCTTACGTGATCATATGGCTTTTGTCTGGGCACATGGCTAACCAGGTAAATGTTGCACTTCGTCCCTTGCATCTGCTCTAGCTGTATGTCTAAGGCCCAATGCCATATGGCATGGCCGTGCAAGCAATATGTGCAGATTTACCAGCTTGTTCATTATCAACGTGTGGAGTTATGTTCTCCTCCTCCCTGACTTTTCTTTCGATTGGCTGAAATTTTAACAAAATTCCAGTGATAAATGTGATACATGAACCATCCTGGACCATAAAGATGACACAACAGCAATGAAACAGGGTAAAAGGAACATGGATCCCTCAATCCAGGGAGCTACTGCATCAGCCCTAAACTGACAGATTCCTTTATGGTAAAGAGAAACAGGCTCCTCCCTTGTTTAAGGCACTGTCACTTTGGGTCTCTGAATTGCCCTAGCAGAACCTACATTCTAAACAATTTAAAAGCTATGTGTTATTTAATTTAATATTTTAGAGATAAAAAATAGATTTTTTTTTAATCAGTGGAAAAGCCAGTGTGGGAAGCCAAGTCTCTTCAGTGATACCATATCTATACTTTTCTCTAGATCACAAGGATTACACTTCATGAGCTGTTATATCTGAGACCTAATATTATAGTATTTAGAGAAAATGGAATTAATATTTACTGGATATTTTACGTAGTTACTTATTTTAACTCCTAAATAATCTGCCTCATAAGAATTATTATTAAAATCCATGGCTACTAAGTCCTGGAGCAGGCATTTAAACACAAGTCTCTTTTTTTTTAAAAGAAAGAGAGAGAGAGAGAGAGAGAGAGAGAGAGAGAGAATTTTTAAATATTTATTTTTCAGTTTTTGGTGGACACAACATCTTTATTTTATTTTTATGTGGTGCTAAGGATCGAACCCAGCACCCCAAGCATGCCAGGTGAGCGCGCTATCACTTGAGCCACATCCCCAGCCCAAAACACAAGTCTCTTGAATATCAAAAACAGATTTTCTTTATGTTAAAATATCAGTTTCATGCCATTGAATGAGATACTATAACTATATAAATACCTAATTAACAAAACATATAAAATCATTTGAAATAAGTCTTGTCTTGGGTTTAAATTTTGTATTTCTGCATTGGTGGTCACAAATGTTTCAATTCTAAGAAATGATCCATTCAAACTTAAAATAATTAAGTTAGCCAAAGAAAATATTTTTCTTATTGTAGACTTATTCACTTAAATTATTCTTTAAATTATTTTAATAACATCTTGGATTTGAATATTTACAAAGCACCCAAGAGAGAAAGAAAAAGAAAGAATGCCTTACCCTAACCCTAGAAAATATTTGCTTTGCTCTTTAATCTATCATTTCCTTTACAAGCTGCAGTAGGAAATTTTGTTTAAAATATGTTATGTAAACTATTTATCAAATTCCACTTTAAATGGCTATTTTGGCTCTCTTTCACAGCACACATTACGAACAATGGAACAAACCAGGTGACTGTTCTTTCTTTTACTAGTGAAATTTAAACAAGTACAGCCATTTGTTATAATAAGAAGAACCAGGCTGTTTCCAGCCCAACCACCAAATTTCCTTTTAGATATCTGAAGGTAAAGAGTAAAATGCTACTGTGACTGTCTCAGCCCGTCCTCCAGGATGGAAATCACATGGCTAACAAACAGAGGGTTTAGAAAGAATTATATATTCCATTGCTTCATGTAGCAAAGTGGCTACTCCATACACAGAATAGCAAGAGGTTCAGGGCTGAGCAGCATATATATGTTTTGGGGCCAGAAATTAGCAAATTCATAAGCTATGGGGCAATCTCTCATTGCACCTGTGTTAATTTCTACAAAGTCAGTTATGTTTGCACATGGTTCAAAAAGTACTTAAAATTGTGCAAGTATCCCCCCAGTGATTCATTTAAATGAGGGTCCCTGTTTCCCGTTATTCTCAATTAAGGAGCTGTGGTCAGGCCTACTCCCATTGGTTTAATGTCTTCTTGTGTGTTTTGAATAGATCCAGGAGTCCTTTTCCTCATTCATTTTAAATATAAAGTGTGCACTGATTTTCTTTTAAACATCTCCAACTTAAAATTTAACTCTATACTCTTATCCCTGCCATTTACTTTAAGCATAGAATATATAATGCCTTTCCATCCACTATCAGCAACTTTTAACCCTACATCCTGCGTCATTACAAATATTGAAATGGTTGTGTCTCCTATTGTGAATATTGCACAACTCTCCTGTGGTGATTTCATGGACAGGTTTTCTCTTATTAGCCAGGGCTCTTTATTATTACTCTTTCCTGTCCATATTTTTTCCATTTTCTTCGTATCTTGTGGTCGACCTCATAGTTTTCTTCATCCAACATCAATACCTAAAACCTCTTTTCCTTGCCTCCCACCATTATTGAAGCTGTAAAGATCAGATTTCAACGTTTTTTAAACATCCTTGCAACTAGATGTAATCATGTGAGATCTTTAAAAAAAGAGAGAGAGAGAGAGACACCAGGGATATATTCGGAGCTTTTGCTTTTCTGATTTAAAGAAGAGAATGAATAGATCTGCTTGGCAGTAACCCCCCACCAAAATGTCCCCCCACCATGCCACCTTCCTCTCTTTCTGGCTTAACATGAATATGATATTTGGAACTACAGTGATCATCTTAATACCAGAGGACTGTGATTTATTCTTTACTCAAATAATATTTCATATTCACTCTTTCCCCATGGTTTAAATGTAGTATATCAAATATAATGTGTTTAGAGGGTAAAGTCCTAAGTTAGAAATCCTTATTCTTCCATTTATTTGCTCTATAATTTTGGGTGTGACCAAAATTTTTTTGGTCTCCTGATTTTCACATCTATAAAAGTAGACATTTAAAAGTGTTCTACCTTGCATAATGTTACACAAATTAGAGATAAATCATAAAAAGCCTAGCACATTATTAATGCTCAACACATGGCAATTATTGCTACTACTCAAACATTCTGCCTCTCTTTGTTGCATAGACTTATCAAAAAGCTAATGCCATGTGACCTTTCACACCATGTCAATGATCAAAGCACCCTCATTGTGCACAGTGTATGGTGTTGCCATAATGTCCTCTTCCCAACAGTCTCTCAGTGCTGTCATCCCAAACTATGTTGCTATCCCTCTTTCAAAAAAAGAATGATCTTGAGTTTGAAGGGCTACTGCTCTATACATCTATTCATCTGTTCATAAATATAAATCTATTCATCTCAAGGAATTCAGCTTCTTTATAATTAATATTTTGGGGGATTATTTGTACTTAATTGAATTTTCAATTTTTAGACAATTATACATTCACAGATAGTTGAAAGAGAAGAATTATATGTTATTGTTTCTTGTGTTTTTAAAGAATTTCGTTCATTTCATGAGTATTGTCAAAATTTATGAATGTAGGATTGTTTTTAGGATTCCCCTATTGTGCTTTTGATATATGTAGAGTCTGTAGTGATAGCTTATGTTTCATTTGTGAAATTCGTCATATGTATTTTTTTCTTTGTCATTTTTTTGGGGGGGGCTGGGTGGGAGTGGTGCTGGGGATTGAACCCATGGCCTTGTGCATGTGAGGCAAGCACTCTACCAACTGAGCTATATCCCCAGCCTTTATTTGTCAGTCTTGCTAGATGTTTGTCAATTTTGTTGATCTTTTAAAAGAATCATTTCTTTGTTACATTGATTTTTCTCTATTGTTTTATACTTTCAGTTTCTTGACTTTCATTCAGTGGTTCTGTTATTTAGATTTTTACTGGTGCATATTAATTATACTGAATAGTGGATTTCATTGTGGCATATTAATACATAAGTGTAACATAATTTAATCAATTTTAACTGCTCAGTACTTTCCCTTACTCTCTGCTCCTTCCACCCCTGGCCTTCTTCCTTTACCCTAATGGATTCCCTTTTACTTCTATGAGACACACACTACTTTTTTTTTCTACCACTGGCTTCCACATATCAGAGAAAATATATGACACTGGGTCTGGCCATTTCACTTAACTTGCTGTTCTCCAGTTCTATTCATTTTTCTGGAAATGACATAATTTTGTTCTTCTTTATGGCTGAATTAAACTCCATTGCACAAGCATATCACATTGTATTTATGCATTCATCTGCTGACAGTCACCTGGATTTGTTCCATTACTTGGATATTGTGAATTATGCTGTGACAAACATGGATATGTATGCTCCTAAAGTATTCTGGTTTTAATTCCTTTAGATAAATACGGAGGAATGGTATGAATGGATTATACAATAATATCATTTTTCATATTTTCAGAGACATTCTGGTTTCCACAGTGGTTGTAATGATTTACGTCCTTACAACAGTGGATAGGTGTTCCTTTCTCCAGTCCATCATTACCAGCATTTACTGTTATTTTATTCTTGATGACTGTCATTCTGACTGAAGTGAGATAGAATTTCAATTCATTTGTCCAACTATTGATTGTTATTTACTCTTTGATGTTGAGTTTGGTGGGTTCTTTAAATATTCTGAATACTAATCCTTCATTGGGAAAGTATCTGGCAAACATTTTCTCCAATTCTGTAGGCTCTCTTTTCTCACAGTTAATTGTTTCCTTTGCTTGAAGCTTTTTAAATTTGATGTCATCCCATTCATTAATTATTGGTATTAGTTCAGTGTTTTAGCAGTCCTATTGAGGAAGGGGTTGCCTGTGCCTACAGGTTGGAATGCTAACCATGTTTTCTTCTAGAAGTTTCAAGATTTCTGGACCAATTCCTAGGTCTTTCATCCATTTTGAGTTGATTTTCCTGCAGAGTGAAATAGAGATCTAGCCTCATTCTTCTATATAGAGATATCCGTATATAACATTTGTTGAAGACATTGTATTTTATCCAAAGTTTTTGGTCTTGGCACCTTTATCAAGAATCGTATTGCTGTATCTATGTGGTTTGTGTCTGAGTCTTTACTTCCCTTCCACTGGTGTACATGTGTTTTTATGCCAGTCTCTGCTGCTTTTGTTACTATGGCCCCATTTTTGAAATTGAGCATTGGGTTGTCCCCAGCATTGCTCCTTTTGTTCAGAATTGTTTCAGCTACTCTGGGTCTTTGTTATTCCACATAAATTTTAGGATTGTTTTGTCTCTAGAATTGTTTCTGAAGAATGTCATTGGTATTTGGATGGGAATCGCATTGAATCTGTAGATTGCTTTTGTTATTATGGCCATTTTAACTATATATCCTTTGCCTATCCATGTACATGGAGATCTTTCCATCTCCTAGTGTTTTCTTCCATTTCCTTCTTCAGTGTTCTGTAACTTTCCTTGTAGGAATCTTTTACCTCCTTTGTTCGATTTATACCAAGGCACTTCATTTTTTTGAGGCTATTGTGAGTGTACATGCAAAAATCTTTAACAAAGTACTTGGAAATTGAATTCAGGGACACATTAAAAATATTATCCATCATAATCAAGTTGATTCCATCCCTAGATGCAAGTATAGTTCAACATTCACAATTCATTTGTCCAACTATTGATTGTTGGACATAAATAGAGTCAAGGACAAAAATCACATGATCATCTCAATAAATACAGAAAAAGCCTTTGACAGACTTCAACAATACTTCATGATACAACCCCTCAAGATTGTAGGAATAGGAGGAACTGACTGCAATATAAAGGCTGTGTGTGGCAAACGAAAGCTAATATCATACTAAATGAGGAAAAACTGAAAGCATGTCCTCGAAACTCAGGAACAAGACAAGAATATCTACATTTCTATTTAACATAGTGCTTGAAATTGTAGTGAGAACAATTAGGCAAGATGAGAAATAAAAGACATGCAAATATGAAAGGAAGAAGTTAAATCATCTCTATTGGTAGATGATACGGATCTTGTACTTAGACTTCCCTATTGACTCCACCAGAAGACTTCCATATCTGATAAACAAATTCAGCAATGTAGCAGGATACAAAATCATCCAGTTCGGACTTCATCTTTGACTTATAGATTACTATGAATCTGTTCTTTATTTTCTAAATATACGGAAACTTTCCTAGTATCTTTCTGTTATGGGTTTCTAATTTTCTTTCATGTGCTAAGAAAGTACACTATGATTTAAATCATTTAAAATTTGTTAGTGTTTGTGTTATGTCCTAGGATATGCTCCAAGGTGGTATTAGTTTCTTGGGCCCTTGAAATGATTGAGGTATTCTGCAGTTGTTGGACAAGTGGTCAATGTATGTTAATTAGATGCTGATTGGTTAGATCATTAGGTGTGTATTGGAGATTTTTCATGTTCTTGATAATTTTCTGTCTAATTTATCAGTCATTGAAAGAGGAGTATTCAAGTTTCCAGCTTGTCATTTTAAATTTGACTGTTTCTCTTCTCGGTCCTTTCAATTTGTCTGCACATAATTCGTAGTTTTGTTCTTTGCCACCTACTTGTATTACGTTTTTCTAGATGGATTGAATGTCTTATTATTGTATTATGTCCCTTTCTGTCTCCTATAAATTTCTTTGCTCTGATATCTACTTTACTTCACGTTAAAACAGCCACTTTTGCTTTCCTTTGTAATACTTGCACAATATATATTTTTGGAAATCTTTTTATTTTCAACATTTTTGCCTTGCTAATGTAAAGTGAGTTTCTTAAAAAAAATAATATATTTAGGTCATGGTTTTTAATCTACTCTATCACTCTGGGTTTTTTCTTCATCTATGCAGACCATTTACATTTAATGTAAAAATGATATATTAGAGTTTTAGTTACTATTTTGTTTATTTTATTTTTCCCTCTGTATTAATGTCTCCGTTTTCTTTCCTTCTTGTATGCTACTTAAACTTAAAAAAAATACCTACTCCATTTTAATTCATCACTGGTTCTTTTGGTACATCTTTTTTAGTAGTTGCTATCAGTATTATATAGCATAATTTACCATAGACTCCTGGTATCCTCATTTTAGCCCTTTTGGTGAAGTATAGAAATGTTAGCTTTCTGTTTTTCAACTACCTTTATCCACTTCTTCATTTATAATACATGCACATGAGATATTTCACATTCATTTGTGATACAACCCAATTTTAAAAGAATGCTGGTCTTCGTAACAGGTTATTTCATTGATAGCATAACACCCGAATACTGCATAACTTCTACCAAATAGGTAGTTACTCATGGCAAGCAAGAAGTCAGAGATGAATGTTGTAACTTACCTAGACACAGAAATAATATACTCTAGTAAGACCATCCCATGTCTGATCCTTAAGTTTAATAAGACTCATCATTTTACTATTTAATGAAAAATATATTTTATCAGAATTTATTATTGGAAAAATTTCAGTGCTATTGTTGACCTGTTGTAATGCTGTTTCAAAATTCGTATCTAAATATAGTGTCTTATCCAAAAGCAAACACTTTTATTTCCTATATCAGCTTTTCTATCACATTAAGAATTGCTTTTTAGGCAAGCCATGTTTCACATTATTTTTTAATCAGTTTTCAAGTTATCACTGTTACTAAATTACTGTAATATATTACTGTTATCACTACTCACTATTTATGCTAGCTAATAAATTTTAACTATATTGTGCTGAGATTCTGTGTATATAATTCAACTAATGAAAAATTTCTTTTTCATTTGAAAACAGAATGACATCGAAGAGCTTGATGGCATTCTTACATCCATATTCAAACATGAGATATCATATTATGAATTCTGGTCTCTTCAAAATGAAACTTGCCCTCAAAAAGAATGTGAGTATTTTCCAAATGCATCAATTATTCATTCATTATATTATATACTACTTGTTCATGATTGTAAAAAATGTTATACATACATAATATAGCTAGTTGATTAAATGATTAAATTTTAGACAACTCAATGCCTAGTGAAAGGCTATAAAGTGAAAACTTCTGAAGGCCCATTTTTAAAATCACAGGCCCTAAAATTATGTATAAATTTTGAAATGAGCAATCCTACTTCCTGATTTTTATTAAAGAACTGTTAGAAAAAATATATTTATGATGGGTAATATTCATTATGTCATTGTTTGTAATTACCCCCAAATGTAAATAGTTTTCTCATCCAAAGATAGGTGATTACATAAATTTGATATCATTAATGCAACCATCAGAAATTAATTCTTTTTTTTTTTTTGGTACTGGGGATTTAACTCAGGTGCACTCAACCACGGAGCCATATCCCCAGCCCTATCTTGTATTTTATTAGAGTCAGGGTCTCACTAAGTTGCTAATCACCTCACCATTCCTGAGGCTGGCTTTGAATTCGCCATCCTCCTGTCTCAGCCTCCCAAACCACTGGGATTACAGGTGTGCACTGCCACACCTGGCACAGAAATTAATTTTTTATCAATTTATTTGCTGGCTGAAGTTATATTTTCATATATACTTAACTGAATAAAAGTAGGCCATGTAGCCGTAGAGTGTGATCTTTGCTTAAAAATCTATATACTTAGCATATATGTTTATATATTTAAATTGATTATCTGAACAGACATGCAACTATTGTTCACAGTAGTTATGCTTAGGTTAAGCCATTTTAGGGATTTCAGATGCATATATTTTTCTTTTTACTGAACCTGTATTTTCTACAATGACTATGCATTATTTGTATGATGTCAAAATATAAAAATATCAAGAAAGTATATATATAGGAACTACTCATGAAAAATCATATTTCCAAATGTTATCATGAGCTTATAGTATACTTTAGAACATTTTGTTCTTTCATAGCTTGTTGAAATACTATTTATAATTCATTTATAAGGGCAGCATGTGTGAAACACTAAGATGTAATAGTAAATAAGACAGGCTTGGAACTAAAGAATGTGAGAAGTCTAGGGTTGGCGTGTTAAGGACTAATAAGCAGGATTTTCTTCTGTAGGGTTTCTGTGCTATTTTAAGTGGTTTTATCATCAGCCTGATAGGGCAGCAGTAAGAAAATAGGCACAGCTGATTATGACTCCCTAAATGTGTGAGGTGAATAATGATGAGGGTCCACTGTGGGGAAAAGTTAATGATGGGCTACTTTCAAATAAGTAATCTTGTAAGATTGATGAAGATTTATTTTTGTTTACCATATACATTTAAACAATATGTAATTCACTTAAAGTATTAGATTAGGATAGAAAAGGAACATGGCATAATTCCTCATTTAAAATCCTTATAATTTAGTTGGGGGAGAGATACTATATGTGTATTAATAGAAACAAGCAATGTGATAAATTTTGTGGAAGTGATTATAATGACAATAGAATTTTAAAGTAGAGATGCATTGTTTCTTGGACATGCTTCAGAAAAGACAGTGATATTTTGCCTAAGTCTTAAATGATGGAAAGAGTCCCAATGAGAAAGGAAAAAGGAAAAGGAAATTCTAGGCAGCGGGAAGGGATTGTGTCATCCCACCCACTCCCCTCCTCTTTCTCTTCCTCTTTCCCTTCTCTCTCTCTCTCTCTCTCTCTCTCTCTCTCTCTCTCTCCTTTCTCTTTCTCTCTCTTTTTCTCTCTCCTGGTCATGAGGTTAATAGGATTTCCCCCACATGCACTCCTACCATAATGTACTGTCTCAACACAGATCCAAACCAATGGAGTCAACCAAACATGGACTGACTTGTCCAAACGATGATACAAAATAAATCTTCCAATATGCACACATATACATATACATATATAATGCATTAATATAAAAATATATATTTATGAATTTTATAAATTTATATATATATATATTAAGGATTCTAGGTTGGTTAAATCAGAGACCCTGAAAAGGTGGATCTCATAGAGTAGGGCTGGAGAACATTTAAAGCATCTGCCTTTCTAACAAGTTCCCAGGTGAAGTGTTCCCTCCTGATTCTCAGACCTCTCATTGAATATCTAGAGTTTAGATCAGTGTTTATTAAACTTAACTGCAGAGCTTTTGAAAGACCCCACCCTAAGCCATTTCCTGTACTAATTAATAAGATCTGGGGGTAGGTAACAGGTTGTACTTTTGAAAGTTTCTCAGGTGATTCCAATGAACAGTCAAGTTTACCAGACTCAAACTTCATAGATATATTACAGACCAGAAAAATAATTCATCCTCATATTGATTTTTGAGCCAGAAACAATATTAATGTGTCTTTTCAAAAGTTAGAACATTGGTAGCCAAGGAGAGTTCTGAACCATTAATAGAACTGAATGATAATTCTGTATTTGGCAAAAAATTTTATAAAACACAATCACATTTTTAAACAATGAAAAGTTCAATGTAATAATTCATCCAGAAACCTGATTGCTTTGTATTGTTCTATTGCCGATGCTATTAAACCTGTAATAGAACCACACAATGATCATAACATTAGGCTATAATTTTGATTGAGGTAAAATAACACAATCTACATAATAAAAGTATGTAAGATAGGTATGATTATAACTCTGTTCATGTTTTGCTTACCCCCTTAACCCTGTGTTCTTGAATCAGTGTCAACTTCAGAATATCTGATCTTTAGGACCTTGTACCTATGTCTCATAATGTTCAAGTTGAATCACAGATAAGGATTGAGATATTTTTATACATAAAATAATTGTGAGAATTTGGGTAAATGCTAAATCATTGGAATCCACTGGATATATTCAGAGAAGTAAGTTCAGCAAATAATGTATCAGGTATAGCCCCGGGTATCTGCTCAGTGGCAGGGCTTGAGTTATTTGGTGAAATATTTATTTATTAAATATTCACCATTTATTTATCTATATTTTAGCTAAAATAAATTGGAGGCTGGGATATTGTGAGGGAACTTTAGCCATAAGGAATCAATGAAGTATAGCTTGACTATGTTGCCTTCTCTAAGGATGAGCAATGGATTACCTACAGATCTATCGATGGTTCTTTGAAAGTATGAAGCTAAGAGCTTTATCAATCAAAAATGTTTATCTTCTTATTGCCCCATCCTCTCTTCTTTTCAAAGTTCTTTTTAAATATTCTGGATTTAGTCCCTTGTTACTCCATTTATAAGTAAAATATTTCCCATGACATTGTGTCTTAGTCATTTTTACTCTTTTCTAGATAGCAAACATCGCCATTTGACATGTGTTTTCCTGTCTTACTAGAGTAAGGTAAACCTGGGGATAGGAAAAGATGAAATATTTAAGTAATAAAAATGTGTTTTAATGTTCTCTTACTTGGTGATGTTTTATTAATGATTTAAAAATAATATTTTCCATTGACAGGAATTTTCTGTAGGAAAAAAGTTCTCTAGGCATAGAGTAATATAAGGTTTCTAAGTAAGTTTGGTATATTAATGTAACCCAGGACTTTTGAGCACAAGAGTCACAAAGAATTTATGAACAACTTTCTGATTTACGAATCTTTGGGGATTGTGAAATCAATAAAGGGGATTATGTAGGCCTTTTTGGTCACTGATATATATGATATTAGAATAGAAAATATCAGAGTGTATCACTTAAAATAAGAGGACCATTTTAAGTAATTTCTATTTTAGTTGTAGGTTTTAATGTTAGCACACATGGTCTGAACCACCATCAACAAGTTAGAATGCCTTTGACTTGATATGAGACAGAACAGAATACTCAGCCAACACAATTGCTTTAGCCCCTCTGTAGCTCCTCCTATTCTGTTTCAAACCTTCTGCAGGGTCTCATAAATCTTGGTACAACAGATCCATTAATTTTCTTCATTTCTCTTAGAAGCCTTTCCAAAGCCTGGGTAATGCAGAGAATCTCCCACCGTAGACAGGAGAAAATATATAGTTTAGCTTATTTTTAATATATATTTTTAATATTTGTAATATATATTTTTAAGAATGTTTCTGGTTTAATTACCATATATGGCAGTTAATTTAGGAAAAGGGAAAGTAAATTATTTTGCCCAGATTAACTATCTTCCCCCAGAAAGCAGAACTGGCCAATTTAAACCCATGCCAATTTCTAAAACATCATGTCAAAGCACATATTCATTTACAAAGATTAGTAATATTTTAGTCTGAAAGAAGATAGCATATGATCAACAGTGACATCTGAAACAATTAACTCAGGATGTTATTTACTAGTTAATAAAAATGTATAGCTATAACTGGTATTCAATAAATGCTTAGTGGTTACTGTGGTGATACAATTTGTCTTGGATTTAAAACACCTTTGGGTTCACATTTGCTTAGTGGAGGAGACTAAGATGTTTATTGGGTTGTCTTTTTAACATTATCAAATAATTTAAAAGTGCTAAAAATAAAGAGAATAAATTTTAAAATACCCTATACCTAACATTTATATTTGTTGAGTCTTAACATTTTACTATATTTGCTTGGGACCTTTCTTTTAAGAAATATTACCTGAACACAGTGGCACACACTTGTAATCCCAGCAAGTCAGGAGGCTGAGGCAGGAGGATTGCAAGTTCCAAGCTAGTCTCAGCAATTTAGCAAGACCCTCAGAGACCGAGTGAAACCCTGTCTCAAAATAAAAAGAAATGGGAATGTATCTTAGTGGTAAAGCACCCCTGGGTTTAATCCCCAGTAACAAAAAGAAAAAAAAAAAGGAAGAAAATATTACAAATTTAGCTGAATTTCTGTCTCTGTGTTTTCACTTACGTGAAAAGTAACTGTTACTCTAATTACATTTATTAATGATGATTTTTTCTCACAGTTCTCCATCCTTTTACCATATATGATGTTCCTACAATTAATATATAACATCACATAATTTGTAAATCTTATGAAAATGGTATAACTTTTCCTTAATTTATTTTTGCCAGTATTTTGATATTCGCACATGTAGATCTATTTATGTGTATATACTCTATAGCATTATATTGTTTAATTACACCACATTGTTTCTGTTCTACTAATAGGTATTAACATTGTTTCTAAACTTTTATCATTGCAATTAATGCTATAATAATATATATTACTGCATATGAATTCTTATGCATATGCATAATAATTTCTAAAGCAATGCAATTACCTTCAAAACTTGTTAGATTTATTCTTATTTATTGTATGGTTTTATTAATATCAAAAAATCTTATTTAAAAATCATATTTTAAAGTTATTTGTAGGCTGGGGATATGATTCAGAGGTGGAGCACTCGCCTCACATATGTGAGGCACTGGGTTTCCATCCTTAGCACCACGTAAATGTAAAATAAAGATATTGCTTTCACCTATAGCTAAAAAAAAGAAATATTAAAAATAAATAAATAAATAAAGTTATTTGTGGTTTCTGTCTTCCCTGATTCCTATCAGGGGGACCCAAGTATCTTATATCACAGTTTTATACACATAAATTTTAACAAATGAGGAATAAACTAATCTTATTCCTGAATAAGTAGGAAAAATGGGATCAGAAAAGAAAGAATCAGCATTAAGAAAATTTTTTTGTCAAGATGAGTATTGCAAAGCATGAAGTTGTATGAACATTTATAGTTTGCACTTTTTATTACCTGAAGGAAAAAAATCAGAAGTCATGAAGAAATCAACATAAAAAGAAAAATACAGGCAAGATCATTTCTTATTCCAGCCTTAGAAGTAAAAGGAGGAAGGAGAAAAGATGATTATATAAACTCACTTCAAATTAGAAACAAACACATTACTGTGAAGTAAATATACTAAATTAGGGACAAATTTACACATAACGCAGCATCCAAACTTGTAGCGATTGAATAAATTGGAGATTTGGCATGTAAATTGACTGTAAAATTATAGATTTTTTTCCACTTCATTTTTTGTTAACACAACCCACAAGAACAGAATTTTCACATCTCTTACCAATGATAATTTTAGCATATTCTCAAGGTAATTTCATGAACTGGTGGTTCAATTTGGATCAAATAATAAAATAAAACAGCCCCTCTGAATCTTTCAAAGTGGTTTTTCACTTGAGTAATGAGAAAGATTTCTTCAGAATTACACGACTGTTGTTTAGTTTTACAATGGTTCTTCAAAGACCCTATTTCTCCATATATGAAGGAACAGCTATTTACCAATCATCAGTCCTTCGCCTTTTAACAACATTTGTAATTCCCTGATTGAGCCCATGTCCGTTGCCATCCCAGCATGCATTCTGTAATAAGCGAGGGCTTTGTAATTATAGATGAGCCTGCAAAAATAACATAACATTTTCTTCCAGTTAAGAGAACCTTGATCTAAAATAAGATTCTATTAAGCAATCTTATTCATTCATTTATATAACAAGGACAAAGTAATTGCAAAGCACTCTTCTAGGTGCTCCAGAGACAGGTGGCTGATACAGAAAAATCTGTCTTCATGGAGCTTTTGTTCCAGTGAAGGTAACAGAGTTAACTATCCAGCAGCAACCAAGTAAGCAATGTTATTGCAAATACTTATATGAATTATGAAAACTATAAAACTAAGAATTGATAGTTGGCAGGTGATGAGAGGTCATGCAAGGATTTTAAATGTGACTCATTATCTATTTTATACTTTAAAAATATTACTCTTGCTGTTCTGTGCAGAATAGATTACATGAGTGTAAAAATGGAAGCAGGGACATTGGATAGGAGGCCAGGCTATAGTGTCAGGGAGTGTTAGTGGCTATCACCTGGGTGATAGCAGAGGAGGTGATACAACTTGGGCATGTGAATTTCCCTTCCCTGTCATATTTTAAAAACATCTTCTCCATAGAAACAAGGGCAAAAACTATAATAGAAGTAAAAATTGCATGCGAAATTTATATTACCTTTTTTTTTTAGTGAAATACACAATGTTACATGCCTAATACATTTGATAGTCCCCTGTAGGTATTTGAAAGTAAAGGTGGTGGCAGGACTTCCTGATTGCTGGTAAAGTAATCTATCTGGCATAAGTAACTGAAGAAATGTAGCTAAAAATAAACAAATAAACGTCAACGCTGTTGACCAAAATGTAGGTTCCAAGGCAAGAGCAGTTTTATCAGTGTAATGACATAGTTTTGAGAATGTGATATAAAATTCTAGTTTGCACTTGCAAATTTGAAGGTAGTGTTAAACATGAGTCAAAAGCCCAGGAAGGAGGTTGGAAGTGATATTCAGAACCATGGCCTGGATAAGATCCTTCTGTTGAGTGCATCACAGGAAGTGTCTAGGTCCTGGACACTGCAATATTTAGAGATCTGGAAGAGAAGTTTCTATAAAAGATACTGAGAGGGAACAGCTGCTGAAATAGGAAAAAGGTGTTTCAAAGCCAAGTAAAGATAACTTTTCTAAGAGAAGGAAATCATCTATCATGTCACACCATACTCAGGAGAGTAGGAGTGGGAAAAGGTCACAAAATAACTTGTGACTTACAGAGCCATTCAAATGTCAAAAGTGTGCCCCCTTGAATCCAGTTACCCTCAATTTTTACACCAAGAATATCATGTAGCTCTTTTGGTTTCTCCTGAAACTTGTTTTCAATACATACAGAAAATAGAGAAAGATGAAATAATTATAGTTTTGATTAACTATACCCCCAACAAAACCTATAAAAATCTCATAATATCTAGAAATAGATGGGCATGCAGACTGATTCAGACAATGCAAGATGTTAATACAAGACAAAAGCCCTATCCAGAGAAAAACAGAAGAGGACTATATAAAGTTTCGATTAAATGACCTTGCTTTCATTGTCTAATGTAGTGAACTTTAATTTCATTTGTCAAGTAACCTTCTATTATTTTAATTTTTTCTGAATTTGGAATATAAGCTATCAGATAAAGAAAACTGCTTTGAAATACATAGATATTAGGAAATGTCTGATGTAAAGCTTATAGAACACATTATAAACAGGCTTATGTCAACAACAAGGGATAGGAGAGTAGATGAGAATCCAAAGTGGATGGAACAGCTGGGTCAATAGGTACATAATAAAGAATTAGCAAGACTCGAAAACTGAAGCAGTTGGCCATATTGTCTGTAGCTACTTTCATACTATTACTCTTACTGAGAGTCAGTTTCTGACTTCTTGGAGGCCAGAAAGGTATGCAGGAACAGGGAGAGCTCAATCATACATAAATTTTTTTACAGAAATGAAAATATGAGAAATGAGCATGACCTTTACCTGTATCTGATTGACTAGAAACATCTGTCTAAAAATTTGTGAGGATTTTATTCTTGTGCCCATCCCAAATTGACTATATTCATTGTTTCCATTATCTAGAAAATCCAAATAAAAGTTCTGTAAAAATTCAATGTGTGGCCAGGCCGGGTGGTACATCTCTGTGCATCTCAGTCCCAGAGACTCTGGAGGCTGAGGCAGGATGATTGCAAGTTTGAAGCCAGCTTCAGCAACTTAGGTAGGACCTAAGTAACTTAGCAAGACCCTGCCTCAAAATAAAAAATAAAAAATTTAAAAAGAGCTAGGGATGTGGCTGTGTTTAAGCACCCCTGGGTTCAATCCCCTGTATCCTCCCCAACAAGAAAAAGAATGTCATGTGTGACATTTGAACTATTGTTTCTAACAATATTGTATTTATTAAAGTTGCTCTAAGATTGTATATTTTCCAAGAAACAAACTAACATAAATATTATTTAGCATGCCATTTTTACTTCTGTTAGAGTCTTTTCCATCAATTACATTGAGAACATATGTTGAAACATGTAAACCATTGCAAAAAGGAAAAATAAATTTTAAAAAAGCAAAGAAAAAAACCACTGGGTTCGATCCCCAGCACCACAAAAAATTAATAAATGAACAAAATTTTAAAAATATGTAAACCATGATGAATAAAATAAATTCTTACAGAAGTTATGCATAGAAAAAGTTTACCCTTGACATGCCATTTATACTTTGCAGATTTATATTACTCCTTATGATGTTAAACTCAATTTTCTTGGCTATTCACTCTTGTCTAATTATGAGAACTAAGCCTTATTTTTCTTATATTTATTATTGTGATACTCAAACCTTAATAGGCATCAGGGTCATTTGGAGGGTTTATTTAAAACTCATATTGTTGGGCCCCATCTGAAGATTGCAAATACAGTAGGTCTGAGGGGGCATAAAAATATACATTACTCACAAACTCTTAGATGATGTTGATTCTATTGGTCTGTGAATCACCAAGTAAACACAACAGTATAGGTGGCATCATTGTTATGTCCATAAGTAAAATTGCCATAAGTAATATTAAAGTTGAAATAGCAGAATTTATTTTATTCCATGACTCTCTATCCTGGATCAAAATCATGAATGCAGAATAAAGTAGTTTTAGATTGACTGTTTATCTTTAAAAAAAATATTTATTTTGTGTACCATTATTTTAAGAAAATAACTGCATGAATTGTTACAAAAAGTTTAATGTGCTTTGCTCCTTCATAGGTACTCTTTTAGATACTGAGAGAAGGTGGAGGAATGTATGATCTATAAATTATAGTCCCAGAGGACACACAGGCCAAGGAAAGAGAAAAAAAAATCACAAAACTAAATGCTAAATGCAATTGATATAATGGTGCTATGTTAATAGTAGCTAACACTTGAATTTACTTATTCTGTGTTAAATACAAGCTGAAGCACTTCTCAGTTAAAACTCGTCTAGTTCCTTACAACAATCCTGAGGTCAGTACCGTTTTCGTTTGGGAAGTTGCATGCCTTACCCAGCGGGTAAGTGATATTCAGGAAGACTAGCTCCAGTGATCACACTGTGGCCACTGAGCCACTGTGGCCCTATGCAATCCAGGAGGTGGCTCCAGGGCATCCTGGGAGCACAGGGGTTGGGGGCAATCAGAGGGAGACATGGAGAAAATGATCTGAAATTTAGAAGAAAAGTTACAACAAGTCTTTCTCTTAATCATATGAAATACTATTTTAATGAATAATTTATGAAGGTAAGTTTTAAATAACTTCAAATATTCTTTTTATTATTTTCTGTAATCCTAGAAAAATAGGGATTTTTATTTCATAATGCATGATTGCCTTCACATCATTAATTTCATCTTTATGGGCAAATACTGCCCTTTAGGAAGAAGGCCTATTTGGTTCCCAGGTTTATTCCCAGTGTCTCGAAGTTTCTAGTACTTGATTCATATTTACTACTTTATTAATGGCAACCAAGTTGACCACAAACTAAATGAAAACCCAGGTCTTTTATAGGTATAGACAGAAATAGTTCTTTGTTGGAATAAGGCAGCTATTTTGATTGTTGTAATTTTATATTTCATTTTCTTTTCTTCCCCTTATCCATGGCATCTGCCATTAGCAGAATGAGAAATTGGCATGTGTGCCTTCTGAATATGCTGCACTGAACTGTCTGTGCTCAAGTAACCAAGGCACATATGTTCTTCCTCCCTGAGCCAACACAGAAATTATAGGTTTTTCAGGGTCAACAGTAATAACCCTTTATAATTACATCATAAGGGTTAGGAAAAGAAATATAAATACTATTAGTAATTGTTAATAGGAAATAGGCTCTCTAACATCCATTCATTTTAATAAGGAAAATGCATGCACAGGTTAGCTTTAATTAGTCATACACAAGCAAGCACACACAATGTAAATAGGCTTTTTTATTAATGTCTTACATAAGTTAGTACTCAAGGAACTTCCTCTTACTTTTGCAGTTGTTGTACAATAATGACCCTTAAACCTGAATGTCTATCCTTTGAAAGTCCCGACAAGCTCAGAAACTTCTCTCTTCAACCTTATTACTAATCCATCTCCCTAACACCTCACTTCACTGCTGAAAGGATTTATTTACTCTCTGGATTCTGCCATTACCCTATGCTTACGAATCATCTTCAGGTTTAAAGACTCATACAGCATTATTCTAAGAAGGAAAGGAACACAAAGTTGTAGAACTTCTTTTTATAACTTGTTCCTATATGGTTTGTCAAGGCCACTGCAGTCATTTTCCTCACTGTCATGGTCAGGATTCTACAGAGAAACAGAACCAGTAGAATGTGCACACATAGATATATAGACTGATAAATATTACATAGAATAAATCTCTATAAAATATATAGGGTATGTATATACATATTTGAAATATATATTATATATTCATATATATTATGTATTCATATATAATATATATTTAAGATAGAAATACATAAAATATATGTATGTTTACTAGATATTAATAAATAAATATACCTATGAGAGAAATATTGGCAATTGTGAAGTCTGCTAGACAGGCTAGCACTTGGGTGTTTCCCAAATCATTGTAATATTCCTTGTTCATTTTGTTCCTATATTATATAGGATAGTGCTCCCCAAAGACATCTAAAGTTCTACCAAGTCCCTTTATTGATCTGAGGACTGCCCAGATTTTCCTCCTAGAGATTTTCATTTTTATTATTAAAATTACTTAATATGTTTAAAAAAATAAATCAGGCACTCCAGAAAACAGGAAGTTCTAAAAGAAAAGCTGAGTACTTCTCACTAATGAAATTAAGTGTCCTTGCCTATAAGGTTGATTTAGTACATGGTAGCACACATTCATTGGACTTTCACGTGAGAGCCATGTAAATGACAATGAGTGGCTCTGCCCCTGTGGGGCATGGCCCATGGTAGTGTGGCACCATCTGATCCAAACCCAGCCCATATGGTTTTGCACACTTTGTTCCCTGTTTTCCAGGCACTTTCTAAGCTTTTGATTCCTTTGCTCTCAGGAGACAGTAGAGACAAAGTTGAAATTTTCAAAAGGACATTTTTTTAATGAACACAGAAGAAAAGAATATAAGATATTTATAAATAAAGTTTGTAAAATTCCAGAGGCTTGGGAAGCTGAGGCAGGAGGATCATGAGTTTAAAGCCAGCCTCAGCAATTTAGCAAGGTCCTAAGCAACTCAGTGAGACCCTGTCTCTAATTAAAATATAAAAATGGCTAGGGATGTGGCTCAGAGATTAAGTACCTCTGATTTCAATGCCGAAAGAAAGAAAGAGACAGAGAGAGACAGAGAGAGAGTAAGAGTTCAATGCCTGCTGAAAGAAAGAAAGAAAGAGTTTAAAGGTACAAACAGGGGAACTGGTTAAATAGGAAGCAGTCCAACACTTATTGTCTCACCACTCTCTGGATTTGATAGTGAAGAGTAGCTAATACACACATATATTCAAAGGCTCTGAGATTTAATTTTAGTTGATCCACATTCCAAGAACTGCTAATAAGAACTTTACATGCCCCTTTGTTTCCTAGAATTCCTTCCAGACAAGGACTCTGAGTTGCCAGGCATTCGCTGTGGCCTCTTGCCCTGCTGCAAGCTTGTTCTGCACATTGCCTGACTTCCCTTTGGCCATTCCTGGTGGACAGCCCTAGATACGAGGGCTCTTGGTCTGGGGATATAGCTCAGTGGCAGAGCACTTGCCTAGTGTACCTGAGGCCCTGGGTTTGATCCCTAGGTCCACAAAAATACAAAAAGAAAATGGTAAAGCTTTTCACACTGTGTTCCCAGAGACTCCCCTTCTGGGATCAGAGCGCTTCCTACCAGCCCTCCAGTGCATGTTCTGCTCTTATACTCACTCCTTCCAGCACTGGCTGCCTAAAATTCCTACCTCTATTTATTAGCTATCACATTTTTCCCCTTTCCCTTTCTTCTCCTCTTTGTCCTTCCTTTTTCTCCTCCTCCTGTTATGACTGCCACTAATTTTAGGATGAATTCCAACCACTGGAGTGTTCAATGAGCAATAAGCCTCTTCTGGATTTGAATTCACATGCTCCATTCAGCTCTGGCTCTTTGTATGAACTTACCATTAAGGTGCTTGCGTGCCACAATATCAGTCTTTCAGAACTCTGTTTTTACCCTTTTACAAAACTTTCAAATCTTAAACATACTGCTACAACAAAATACAGGATTTTTGCCTGAATTAAAAAGATACACACAGTCCCTTAAGAAAGTTAAACTGAGAACAAAAGAATAAGGATTTGCCTTCATCTGAGACCTTTTCCTGTTGTTTAACAGGTGAAAGAAGCAAAAGTGTCAAGGCTCTATGACTGTTCTTTCTACTTGCAGTAAGTTGGAGAAATGGGTTCTAACTATGTATAGTTTAGATTTTAATTGAGTACACCCTGATCACAGAGCATCCAGGGAGAAGTTCATGGAAATCATGAACTTGAGTGCTCACAGCTTCTTCTTCTAGACCTGTACCCTTTCTGGTCCCACTCTAAGGAGCTGTAGCTGCTCTCAGAGCCTCCTTGGCTGCATGTAGCTGCAATTGATCAAGAAAGAACCTTAAGTATTGATGTTGGGGGTTACAAATAAATTTTAATGAGTAAATGAATTTTCAAAAACAGAATCTTCAAATAATGTGCAGGAACAGAACAAGTAAGTAATGGAAGAATACACTGGAACTGGGTTAATATCTAATTGAATAGATAATATTACCCTCAAGTCATGGTTGAGAAAATTGAGGCACAGGAAGTCCAAGTAGCTTATTCAAATTACACCATTAGTAAATGCTACAGTTGAGATTTAATACAATCTGATTTTAAAGCCAGAATGTTTAAGCACCACACTATTGCCTTTCATAAGAAATAATTACTGTTCTAGAATTTTAGGATTTAAAGTAATAAGAGGTGTTCTTTGAGTTTGTTTATTAAGAAGCTATTAGTATAATTATGTATTTAATAATGTAACGAATATAATGCAGAATATATATTTTACTTTCTCAACTAAAAAAGTTGAAAGAAAGAATATCTTGTAGAATGTTCTTGAATAAGACAGAGACAAGGGCATATAACTTAACTCTTCTCTTAAACATTTAAAAGAATATTCTAGTAACAAGACTTCAACTGTAAAAAATTAATTAGGTAATTAGAAAATTAAGATGAGTAGTAAAGCATATATGTTCTTGTGCACTTTTACTCCACAGTTTATATAATATAAGGGAGAACAAAACTGCAACCCAGGGTTTTTATGGACCGTTACTTCCCTTGTGCATTTTGATTATATTACCAAGGTTTGGGGAATATAATGACCTTGGGTGTTTATTTTTGTTGCTTGAAGTTCCAAATAGTATTGTATGTCTTTAGTGTTTTGACTGAATGAGAAGAGTGACACCTCACATGTTGCATATTGGTCTTTCTGTCACAGAGCAAAACAGTCATAAACCCAGCCATGCTTTTCTGTTATGAATCCATAGAAATACTAACATCTTATCATATCTCAAAATCACACTGTGAAAGGAATGAAAATCATTACCTTTGTTCAACCTTTGCATATGCTGACCCTACTCCTTTAATTGGTTTTTGAATAACACCCAGGGAAACTTCCCTTGGAGAGTCTGTTAGCATAAAACATCTGTGATGTGGCATGTAGCGCAGAAGAACACCAGAAGTCCTACAATTCTGACTCCAATCCTCTTCTTTTGTAAGTGAAGAAACTGAGGGACAAGAAGATGAAGGAACTTTCTTTGGGACCAGACTTAGTTCCTAAGCTGGGATTAAAATTCAGATGTCCTGATTTTCAGTCTCTTTATTTTATACTTCATGGTTTTGTCCAAAGTGACCACCTGATCATCCTACTCTGAGTGCATAAATATTTAACATGCCAGATAGTAATTTGTTAGAAGAAACGGATTTTGCAGTCATGAACTTTCAGCTCTCATATTCATCTTACTATTAACTTTTTATTTCTTGTATTCTAAACTTGCATATATTCCCATTTTATCACTCTATTGCAATACTTGAATTTTTTGAAAGCTTTGGTTTGGCTACTTTATTTAGTTTTTGACCATATTTTTAAGGGATTATTACCCTGAATGATTTAAAGACAGCTATCCAACAAGAAGTATATGAATGAATTTCTTTACTATCTGCCAGCTCCTCTATTTATTATTTTGAGTGATAAAATCAAACTTTCCTTGATAAATTCCCCATAGACATTTTATTCTGTTTTTCTAAAATTACCATTTGACAAATATTGGCTAAAAAACATAAAATAAAATTTTATTTTGTCCAAAAAAATAAAAAGCAAATTTGCCACACCTTAGTATGAATTATGGTTTTCCTGTTTATACCTTGATCATAAAAACAAATGCAATCTTTAAATTTTTAGTAAAACACAGATATACATTTAACGATATGAAAAGTCCCATGAAATATACATTGAATATTAGTTATATTCTAAAAGATTCTTGTATCTTTTAAAGAAGTATATTGTTTTAATCTAACAAGTTAGATTATAAACTGTACAGAGTTTAAGAAAATAAGGAAATAGTATATGAGCTAAGACCACTAGGCCTTCTATTCCTGATTAGGATGTACAACATCACAAGTGACTATTTTTCCTACTATAACAGGAACACATAAGATGATCTTCAAAATTACAGTTTCTTTTTTTAATCCAAGAGAAATTTGGTGACAAAAGAAGCATGAATAAACTAATTCCAGGAAGTGACAAGGCCCACACAAAACTAAAAAAAAAAAAAAAAATTCCTGAGTGCTTTCATCCCTGATGGAACAAGACAAAGAAAACACACTACAGATAAGAAGCAAAGAGAAATCAGCTCAACATTTGATCAGCTTTTAACATATACATTTAGACTATGTGTGATGAACAAAAATCCCAAAGAGCCCCAGCTACAGAGCAGGACTGAACTACTTAACAGGTCTCTTATTTAATCCCTTATTTAGAATGTTGTGAGTGAAAAGTCATTAACTCAATGGCTGGAGGTAAATCAGGAAAGTTTGAGAGAGATCCTTAAACACTGGCTTTCCTGAAGGCCAGCCAATGGCTGCTGAAGAGTAGGAGTGGGACAGCATTACTAACAATTCTCCCCAAAGCTTTCATGTTATGGAAAGCCCAACAGCTGGGTTCTAAGCACAGAGAGGAATGAAAGCTGCAAGAAATACCTTTGCGCTATTGGAATGTGAGGAGTCTGCCGTAGTTCAGTGTATCGCAGACACCCTGCAGAACCTGAGAGATACTTTGAGGGGAATGAATTTAAAGACAGATCCAAAGAAAATCTGGCAGCTAGAATGTAAAGCAATACAGATTTTACCAGGAATCAGATCCCAATCTGTACTGAGTAGGAAGTATGATCCTGTCCTCAAAATATCTGAAGTCAATGGTCAAGTGAATCTAAGTCAAGTCACAAAAGAGAGCAAAAAAGTAAAGTCACAAAAGCTCAGCTATAGATTAACTTGACTGAATAAATGGTGTGCCTTTTTGTGAGGATAAATGTTATTTTAATCCTTTAACACAAAGCAAAACATATGATAAGAAATTACAAGATACACGAAGAAGGAAAAAAAGATTTACAGTCAAGAAAAGAAATAGTCAATAGAAGCAGAATCAGAAATGCTCCCTCTGGATGTTGAAATCATCAGATGAGAATGTTAAAAAAACTATGATGAATATTCTGTACAATCTGTTGCAAAAGTTAAGCAACCAGTGTGAAAAGAATAATTTCATCAGTGAAATTAAAATTATAATAAGAAATATTAGAAATTGCAGTATCAAAAAATTAAATTAGATGGGCTTAATAACAGAAATAACAGAAGACTAAGGTAATTAGTGAATTTGAAGAGAAGTAAAAAAAAATTGAACTGAAAAAGGAAAAATACTCTGAATCTAAAGTCATATGATAGACTAAGCTTAACTTGTCTTTATATTAATTGAGCTCAACTCTGATTCAAGCTATATATGATAATATTAAATTTATCTAGAATATATGTAACTGAATTTCCTGACTAAGGTGAGCAAGAAGTAAAAAGAAATATTTGAGGAAATAGTGGCTGAAAATTATTCAAAATTAATGAAGGGTATCAACTCACAGATTTAATAAGCCTTGCAAACCCCAAGTAGAGTAAATACAAAAATTTACACCTAGCCATGCCAAAATCAAAGACAAAAAAGGAAATTACAGAAGTATCTAGGGATAGTAACTTGAGTGGGTGTTGGAGAAAACACATTCCATGCAGGACAGCAATCATAAAAATGACACTTCTCACTAGAAATAGGCCACAAGACAATAGAACACAAGAGCATGTACTGTATAATCCTATCTACATGAAACTCAAGACAAAATAAAACTATCTTGGGCTGGGATTGTGGCTCAGTGGTAGAACGTTCACCTAGCACTGGCGGGACCCGGGTTCGATTCTCAGCACCACATAAAAAATAAAAGCATTGTGTTGTGTCCATCTACTCCTAAAAAAAATATTAAAAAGAAAATAAAACTATCTATGTTCATAAAATTTACAAAGCAGTTGACTCGAAGTGAGGAATTGACTAGAATGGAGCATAAGTGCACTTTCAGTGATGATAAAATGCTTTATTTAACTTATTTTGAGTATAGGTAACATGGCTGCATACAGTTATCAGACCTCATCTAACTCATCATTCACTAGTACACTTTTAAATGTAAATTATATTTTATAAATATTTCAAAAGCCAATAGGGACATTAATGTCTTTAAGCAAAAATATTAATGATCATGTGATCCAGAGTTAAAGTCTAATGAATATCAAGGAAAAGAATGTATTACTCCAGAGTCACACATAGAGTATTACCTGAGCAGCATCCATTGTTTGATGATGAGTGAATGCCCAGGACATAGGGGCAGAGTCCCCAGTAAGCGTTTTTTAAGAGACACCTGGACTACTCATTAATGCTTGCTACTGTTTGGGGTCTATAAAAACATATAATTAAGGAAGTTTTTTATTGTTTAATATATTATATAATATAGCAAAGAGTTAGCTAATCAAGCATGTAAAAATCTGACATTATGTTATAGCTTTTCTTTATTAACTCTGACCTGGTGTAACTATAGCAGAAAACTTTATGTCTATAATGCATTGTGGTGCAAATAACTGTTAAGTAAATAATAACTCATTATTAATTAATAATTATTTATTTTCAAGAAAATACATTATTTTCAACTTGAAATGTGGGTATGTACCCATGTAATATAATTTTCACTCATTTTGACCCATTGCGCAACATATAAGGAAGAGCAAGTAATTAATGGTTAAAATATAACTATAGTTTTACCTACATCATCTACTAAAAGTGTAGAAAAGTCATTCATCAGTTTATGTTTTTATTTTTTTAGTTTTAAATTTTGGTATGTTTATTGGTTCATTATAATAATACATAATAGTTTAATTTATTATGCCGTATTCATACATGCACATAACATAATTTGATCAATCTCATTCCCTAGTACCTTCATTTTCCATTCCCTTCTCTCTTGTCTCTCCCCTGATCCATTTGCTCTACTCTACTGATCTTCCTATTATTATTATTTTTTTCAATTGTACATTATAATTGTATATATAAATAAGATTCATTGTAGCATATTCATACATGAACATTCCATAAGATGGCTGTTTCTATTCATTCTTTTATAGTTATACACAATTAATACATGTCTTGACAGTTACAAGTAATTGTGAAATTCAGTCTAAACGTGGATATGAAAGTCAAAATCCTGATGGAAAATTATATACTGAGGTTACTTACAAAAGTGTTCATCTGTATTTCCTGTTGCATTTAATTTTTTAAAGAAAATTTTGTAGAAGTCTTATATAACACCTCTAGGAATTTCATGTTCATTTCAAATTCAGAAGGAAGCAAACTAGACATGGCAGTAGAAAACACAAAATGAGTTTTTAGATGAATTTATAGAATTTTGTTATTTAATGTTTGCCTTATTTCATAGTACATTCAGAAGGAGTTATTAAACCGTAATGTTTTTGTTTTGTTTTGTTTTACATTTAGGAGGTTGATGTGGCTTTCTAAATTAAATTTATCCTATGAATAAGATTGCCACATTATGCTGATGGGAATAGTAGTTTGTATTTACGTTAAGATGAGGAACAGAAAAAGGAGAAGGATGCTACACTGCTAAAACCGCTGATACATTCTTAGATACTTAACATTTGCTTGCTTTGCAGGCAATACTTTTAGGGAAAGGTTTGTGTTTTACTTTTTTATGGAATGGGAGATATAATAAAAACATACTAAATCCTATTATTTACTATGGTTTCAGATACTCATGTCAAACAACTACCAACTATTCTCCACTGTGCAGCAAAATTTGGTTTAAAGAACCTGGCTATTCATCTGCTTCAATGTTCAGGAGCAATCTGGGCATGTAAGATGAAAAATATGGATGGTTCAGACCCAGCACAGATTGCTGAAAGGTGTGGTCACAAAGAACTCAAGAAAATCTTCGAAGATTTCTCAGTAAGGTTTTTTCTTATTATACCTCTAAAACTCTTTTATGAAGTAACTGTGTGTATGCATTTGCACATGTACATTGCTTTTTTGAAAATATTATTGTAGCGCGGCTAATCTGTAGTATCTGTTGGTTCTGATCTATCCATCATCTTAAGAAGCATTTTGCGAGATTAGTCAACTTGTTCTAGCATTGCCGTGAACCAACTTTGATTCCCAATTTTAAACATAATTTTTGAAACCTGCTTTATCTGACTTCTATATAGCCTGTTTGATATTGAAAAGAAATAAATTTATTACTTTTAGTCTTCTTCTAAAATCAAGGTAGTTTTAGACACACGAAAACAGGTCAGTTTTATGTTAAATGAATGCATTTTGATAATAGTTCAAAAAGCCCACACAATAAGAAGTTAACTTATGTTGCTGAAATTTATTTATCTTATTATTTATGTTGAAATCCCAAATTTCAGAACACTCTTTAATGAATGCTAGTTTTATAAAAATAAAGCCAAGAGAAAATTTTATCTCAGTAAATAAAATACACTTTGTGTTTCCATAATCAAGTTTAGAAACCAATTTTTTTTCTGTATGTAACAAAAGTATGCACATTTTGCTGCAGAAAGTGAATTATAGTTCTAATGGCTCTTGGGAAAATATAATAGGACAAAAATTATGCTGGTGAATACATCAAAATTTATCTTTGGAGCCACAAAACAGATATAATTTTATTGTCAATGAGCAATTAATATAGAGCATTGAAAAACTATAGACAGATTCAGGTCATTTCAGCATTTTTTACAATTATCAGATTAAGTCAATATAATATTGACTTCTAAAAAAAATCACTGGCATTTTTAATTTCCAGAGAGTGAAATGACAAACAATGGCCTTTTTTCCAATTGCAAAACATGGCAAAATAGTTAACAAGTGAGCATGGATATTATCCACTCTCTAGAATGATCTTCGTGCCATCTTTATAATAAAAGTAATAAAATTAATAAAGATTCTGATTTTTTAGTCCATGTCCTTCAAACTAGAAAAGTGCATTATTTTCACTTCTGGAAAGATTTTAGTGATTCTCAAAAATGCCAACATTTAGTTAGTTCTTCTAGTTTATCTGATGGGTACATTCATTTTAACAATTATCTACTATAACCAACCATGGTAGAACAAATTTGCAATTCCAATTACCCTGAAGACGGAGGCTAGAGTACCACAAACTTGAAGCCAATATCAGTAACTTAGCAAGACCCTATTTCAAATTTTAAAATTAAGGAAACAAAAAAGGCTGATGATGTAGCTCAGTGGTAAAGTACCTTTGAATCCAATCCCTAGCAATGAAAAGAAAATTTAAAAATTACTGTGTGTAGTCATTGACCAGAGCAACATGGCATCTATCTGAGGTAAGTCAAGGAGTGAATTTGGCCTTGGATATTTTCCCATGATACTGTTATTCAGTATATCCAACTCTTTATCTATCCTCTAATTTTTAGCCATTGATGGACATAGGTTAAAAGTTTTTCTAGAAGTTTCAGCAGCTAGAATTATTTTCTCAGATAAACCCTAATTTTCAAAGAGTGATGCTTCAGTTCCTGTTCTCAGTGAAGACTGCCTTTTGACAGATGTAGCCCATGCAAGCTTCACGTGCTCTATAAGTGATAAAATAGTAGATAATGATGAAGATGCGGGGGGTAGAAGATGGGAATTTACAGATGTGGGAAATATTTTCTTCTCTTACATCCTCTGGGTATTTATATCTTTGTTCCTATAATAATAGTACTGATATGAAATGATCACTATCATTCTCTCTAGGTGACTATTCACCCTTTTGCAGAGTTCTGATTGATCATTAGCCTATGGGATTTGTGAAATGATTTTTATATATTCTGTCTTCATGACTTGTAATATTTTACCGGAATGTTTTTAGTAGACATTGTAGATCAGATAGATATCAATCTATGAATGCTGTGCAGTGAGAAAGATGCTCCAAGGATCAACAGTTCCACAAGTACATTTTAATGACTATAGATAATTTTAAGTGTAATAATTTAAAAACCTATCAAAGGCCTTATTTATAAATGTGTGGTTAAAAAATGAAAACATGAATGTTAGGCTGTGAAACACATACAAAAATAGTTTCATGTTGGTTTATTTACCTCATAAATCTGGAAGTAGACTTATCTTCTTAAAGTATGCCAGATAACTAGATATTGACACTATTCTAAGTTATGATAGCTATGTCTAAAAAAATATCTAAACCTAATAAAGGAAAACTGTGGGATCTAATTTTGCTATTAAAATATTATATTTTAATAATATTTGCATTGCTTTAGTTTTATAAACACACTCTGATGAATCAAAGATTTTCTCAAGTGCATTCAAATTTTCTATGAACTATTATTTCTGAGGAGCTGAAAAGGCAGATATCTTTCAAGTTGCACATTTACCAACCACCAATGGACCATACCTTTTTATTTAAAAAAAAATCTATTTTTAATTGAAATACATTTTGCTTCTGATGGATTTGCTTATCTGTTGAATTCTTCCTAATCCTCTATCAATGTAATGTTCATTTTAGAATCTCACAGGGAGTCACAATACAGTGAGTTGGGTCATAACTTAATAAAGTGAGTAAAAAGAAGAAGCCATTTTGCTTTTAGAAAAATACAGAAAATAATGTATTCATAAACCAAGTGACATTCATATTTTAGTGTTAGCTATGTAAAGGAGAAGAAAGAGTTGTGGGGAGAAAGGAAAGTATGTCTAAAATCATAATTCTTAAATTATTTTATGACATCTTTTTTGAGAAGTTAATTATTTATTCTTAATTTATGAACATAGCCTCTTGTGAATTGCTTTCAAGGTTTGATAAAGTTATCTAGCTAACACCTACACTTCTTTTGTTATTGGTTCTTTTAGTTATATATAACATCAGGGTACATTTTGACATAATTATAAAAGCATGGAATATAATTTTCTGTAATTCATTCCCAGTACTTGCCCTTTTCATCTCCTCCTCCCTCTCCCTGTTCCCTTCTCTTTATTATACTGATCTTTGTGCTATTTACTTTTAGACATTTTTATAGTTAGTGTCTTGTGAATGATGGTGAAATTCACCGTTCATATACATACGTAGGAAAATTAGGTCAGATTCATTCTGCTGTTCTTCCTTTATTCCATCCCTTCTTTCTCCACCTCAGTCCTTCTACTGATCTTTGTTCTATTTTGTTGGAATTCCTCCCCTCTTCCCTTTGACTCTTTTTCTTTCTCTCTCTCTTTTTCTCCTTATTTTGAACTAGCTTTCATAAATCAGAGAAAACATTTGACCTTTAGCATTCTGAGCCTGGCTTATTTCACTCGGCATGATAAGTCTCTACTTCCATCAATTTACCAGGAAATTCCATAATTTCATTCTTTATTATGGTTAAGTAATATTCCAATGTACATACATAATACAATTTTTATTCATTCATCTGTTGAAGAATACCTTGGTTGGTTCCATAGCTTGGCTATCATGAATTGTACTGCTATGAACGTTGATGTGGCTGTATCCCTAACAAATGATGATTTTAGATCTTTTATATATATACTGAGGAGTGAGATAGCTGAGTCATATGGTGGTTCCATTTCTAGGTTTTTGAGAAATCTCCATACAGTTTTCCAAAGTGGTTACACTAACTTACAGTCCCACCAACAATATATGAGAGTACTTTCCCCTCATCCTTGCCAACACTTATTATTACTTATATTCTTGAAAATTGCCATTATAACTGGGGTGAGATGAAATGTGCTTCTTTATTATTTTCAGCTATTACTGGATGATAATACTGTGTATTTCTACAATCTATAAAATCTTTCAAATGTTTACTCATTTTTCAGTTTCTGGCAATGTCTTCTATAAAAATTAATATGAAAGATAGATGAACAAAGGTCAAAAGATTTGGTATTTCAATCCACAACTAAGTATGAACCACTATTTGCTAACAGAATTCTTGAGGAAAACCCAGACAATTTCAAATAACAAGTGTCAATATTGATGAATATATAATTCACTTAAAAACATACCTTGTAAGTTTAAAATATATGGAAAATTGAATGTAAACTGGAACCTAGCCTTAGATCAAGAAACATTTTTGACAGGCTGGGGATGTGGCTTAGTTGGTACAGGGCTTGCCTTGCATGTGTGAAGAAGCCCTGGGTTCAATTCTCAGTACTGCACACATACACACACACACACACACACACAAACATATACATACACAGAAAGGCACTTTGAGATTTAAGATAAAGCATACAACAAATATGAGTGTGTATTTTAAGCAAAATGATATAAGTAATTTTTTCTTGTTTTGTCTCAAGTATATCACCCTCTCCATCCCCATCAATTTAAACCCTAACAAAATGATTGCACCAATGTGTAAATAGAGAAGGAAAATATGTCTTCCTCTGTCAGCTGGTGGTGGAACTGAAGAACCAACAGTCATTTACCTTAGGTTCAATTTTCAAAAAATACCTTTTTTCTTTCTCTACAATATTCATTCATATGGTTTGGGGTCAATAGTAATAAGATCTTAATCATAGAGATTCTTCAGGAAAATTTTAAAAAATAGGAAAATTAGTTTTCTGTATACTTTCACTAGCTGACTTTTTAGGAACACTCTTGATTGGGAACCTTTCTATTACTCACATCTGTAGCATTCCTGGGACATCCTGTTCTCATGAACCATCTCTACAGTTTTCTTTGCCCCTGTGGACAGTGGGCTCCAGTATGTGTGTGTGCAAATATTCTGTGGCCCTCTGGTGTCTGATTGAAAGATCCTGATATTTTCCAAATGATCAAGGGTTGGAATGAAAATATGGCAGAGTTGATATTAAAGTATTCACAGTATCCCTGATATAAAGCAATAACTGACTCACATTGAAAACCTCTTGTTCCAGAAGTTAATTAATCTTGTGTTTTGGTCAGTGAACATTCTCTTTTTCTTGGCATTGTTCACTTAGTACTTTCTACATAGTGCTTTTGTTTTCAAGTAGATTGTTTCATTGCATTAATAGATATTATTATTATGTAATTGATTTTAAATGGTAGTACAACCTGCTTTGCATTTGTAGTTTCTTCTCTCTTATAAATCGAGATGTTCCCAATGGCTAATAGGCTACCCACCTCTCTTGCCGTCAGGTGATCAGAAGGTGCCTGACATGCATTTACTCTGTGATGGGAAATAAAGCAAGTGTTCAGTTTAAAGACTTGTTTGCTCTCACTTATGCAAAGGTATCCCTAACTAGATTTCACACTGGTCATATTCTCAATATATTTAGGTTTTTAAAAGACTGTTATTTGGGAATTCATAGATTACTGTCTTCAGCATAAATTTTTTAATAGGCTAGACTACAATGAATTTTAGAATTCCAGCTTTTACTCAATATTGATGTTCTGATAGAACTGAGGAAACTGGATTAAGACTCATAACTGCACTTGACTGCACACATTATGAATTCATATCTCAGTTGTGCTTTTGAAGCTACTTAGCGATTTCTTTCTAAAATCCCTTTAAATGCACCATAGTGGCTCTTATCGAATTGTTCTCTTCCCCAGATTCTCAAGTTTTGATGTCCTTACTCTGCACTCTAAAAGTCCTATCTAAATTCTCTTAACTCGCTTTTCTTCTTTCTCTAATTTTTCATTTCATCTCACACACAGAACCTTGGGACTCAGCCAGGTCTGAATTTTAAGCCTAATTTCATTAAAACCCAAGTTTACATCCTTGGGAAAAAAGTAATTCTTTATAGGATGTTTTACAATTTGATGAAATTAATATGAAAGCATTAAGTATATAGAAGATTCACAAAAAGTGATATGCATTTTCCTTATTTTCTTTCAATTGATTGTTATTCATTCCAAGTTTAGGCCATCAAGGATCAAACCCTCTCTTTTGCATCATGCATCCCATTATATGGACTCTTTCATTAACAAACATCTTTAATGTTTGCATGTGTGTGTGTGTGTGTACATATAAAATATATATATATATATATATATATATATATATATATATATACACTTGCTTTACATATACATATATTCTATTATTACATTACACATATATGTTATTATTGTTTATGCCAGGCATGTTCACATTATATTCTTATACTAAATATGTTTGAATTAGATATTTTTTCTTTCATTTTACAGACAAGGAAATTAAACTTCAAAGTTTAATTTAATCAAGCCCCTTGGTAGCAATGTACTCAATGAGCAAAGTATTTTAGGCAAAACAAAGTCTCACTGGAGCTGAACTTGTTAAAAACAAATAGAGTGATAGCTCATGCCCCAGCAGGTGATGAAACAGATGAACACAAATGTCCAAAACTTCTACACAATGGAAGGAAGAATCATAACTGGAACAACTGAAATCGTGTGGAATTTGTGTGAAGCAGAAAATAAATAAATTATAAATTAGATTTTAAATAAGAATAATTTAATGGGAAATATGAACAATACATCTGTGTGAAAAGAATGGATTCTGAATTTGTAGGAAGAAGGTAGAGCACATATAAAGTTTGTCTTCTTGGGACAAATGCTTAACCTAATCCATTGATTTTTTTTCATAGAATACACATTATTATCAACTTGTTTACAGTAATGACCTAGGAAATAGCATGCAACTATTAAAAGAAAAAAGTTAATATTCACTATGGGATTTTATTTTATTGGGGGGGTCAATGACTCACAAGTGATTTATTGAAAAGCAGTGATGACAATAGTGATATACAAGCTCCAACTTAAAAATAATGTCATAAATACGATCAACAGGGCTCCAGTCTCCTTTTTACTGAGTCTGTAAATGCTAGGACAAATGAATCTGCTTATGATGAGTTCTGAAAAGTAGCTAAAAAGGAAAAGTTTAAATTGGAAGTTACTATGGCATTTTAGTAAAACATCTACCAAGAAACATTTATAAAACCCAAACAAGCTCATAGGCACCATTATGCATCATGGTAGGTATTTTAAAATTCATGTGTGTGTGTGTGTGTGTGTGTGTGTGTGTGAGAGAGAGAGAGAGAGAGAGAGAGAGAGAGAGAGAGAGAGATTTCTGCTTGCTCTGTTAACTATGAAAAAAAGTACTCGATATTTTATTATTTCTTTACACATTTTCTCACATGTTATATGTTCAATGCAACATGTATGAGACAACTGAATTCAAAGCAGAAAAATTGTAAGTGATTTTTTTCCAAATGTATTTGACCAATTAAAGATTGTCCTTAGGCTGAACATCAATAGAATGACCATTGAGAAAAACATTTCTTTTTTTTTTCATAGTGTAATCTTGGGTTTTTATTAAATTAGTTGTCATAAAATGTAATTCTCCTTACAGTATTTGTGTTCAGAATTATTTCCATATGCATTTTTTAAACTAAGATGGTCATTAAGCCCAGTGTATAACATGGTTTAAAATGATCTCTTTCTCCCTAAAATAGTGTTCGTTTGATTTAACAGAGTCAAGTAAATACTCCATTTGTAACTCAATAAGAACTATTCACAGATGTCATCATAGTTGTTGTTTTCTCAATGTGCTGCTATGTAATAAATGATTACTATTTTCATAAAGTTTCTAGAATAGCTTAAAGTATCTATATACTCTAACTTTACTTACATACAGAATGAAATCCTAAAAAAAAAAAAAAATCCTGGGTTCATATCCATCATGTCCATCAGTCTGCTTCCACACAGGAGGAAGTGAAAGCAAGATCAGGACAGCATGCAGCTAATCTCCATGATAGTGCAGTCCTTCCAGAGGAAAATGGAAACAAACCTCAGCGGGGAAAAGCAAGATGAGTTACATATCTGAAAAGACCTTGAGTGATTTCCAATGCATACGTGTAAACACATTATTTCATTATCAATTTATATCATAACAAACAAAATTAGTCCTCAACTCCAACAAAAAAGAGGTTTTATGATGCACATATAGTATATGTTTTGTGCTTCCAGTTTCTTGAATGGACCTGTATCTAAGAAATATATTAAATCCAGCATTCAGGAGCTTTTGTTTTGTTATTTTACACTAAAAAATCTATCTTATTTAAAAATACATTTATGTTTCTCATAGCATAGGTGTCTACTATATTTCTCATGTCAAGATCTATTTACTTCTTTACTGTATAATTTCCCTGAATTGTATGATCAGTATTTTAAAAAGTAATTTACTGTTAAAAAATTATTCTAAGTTTAATGACTCTGTTGGCAGTTTGAACAAGAAACAGCTGAGATGAGGAGCCACATCTCGAGTTATCCTTGGCAAAGGAAAATATTAGCCTTCTGAGGAGATGTCATGAATTTTTTATCCTCTGATATATATTTGAATGTTAATCCTCACATTAGGGAAAATTTCTGTAGGCCCCAAGTAAGTCCCTCAGGGATGATTTAAACCCCATGTACCCACTCTCCTCTTGCAGAGGGCATGCAAAACAGCTGGGGTGACATCTCAGCCATAGCAAATGCATATTTCAGAAGAATTTATATTATCTCTGATCTTCAGTGTGTCAAGTGCCTTAGCTGCTGGGATTGCACCCATGGTAAATGAGGACAAGTGACAATATGATTTTGATTGCCTATTGGCTCAGTAGGTAGTGATTTTTATACTCATTACATTAAAATTAATTGAATACCCACAGGTAACAAGGCAATTCATGAAAGTAACAGCAGGAAATAATGTACATGTGCTTACAGTTCATCTCCAATAGAGATCATTAATACACCATTAACATATTTTTTCAAGGTTGAAACAGTATCGCATTCTCAACAGGTAATTCCTTTTCTTTGACATATTTACTACAGAAGCCCGTGACCTCAGCATTTACTGAGGGTCACATCCCTGCATATGGTAGCTAAATGGTCTTTTAAGACCCTTAGAGCACCACATTTTTTTATTATTCTGAGACTTATAATTTCTTAGAAACCTTCTAAATTTGTGTTCCTTTGTTTTTTCTGGTTTCTTTCTAACCAATTAGCTGTGTAGAACTGAGAGTTGTCACCTACATGCCTGCTGGTCAAAAGGAAATGCAATTCCAGGGTGCAAAATTAATCACAAATGCTAATTAAAGCAATCGGTATTGACACCATAGCTTTAGAAAGCAGACCTCATGAAATAAACACAATCTCATTTTCCTGTGAGAAGGAAAGTATACAAAGCAAATAATTAAAATTTTATTAGGAAAATATGGTTCTTAAAAATTATCTTTTAATTGTGCTTAAATTTTAGTCATTCTTTACATTTGAAGATAGAAAAACTTATTTCATATAATTCAATGCAAATAAGTATGTACTTGTCTACAAGTATCATGCCATGGTCCTATTTTTAAATGTATATAAAGGTCTCTTCAGGATTTGAGGCCAAATGAAAATAAAAACATAGATTTGTATATTAAAAAGAAATGAATATTCATCAAATATAGCTCTGAACCTGAGAAATATTATTTTTTCAACTTTTCTTGTGCAGCAATACCTTCCTTGAAATATATATAATGTGAAAAAGTAAAGATTATGATTGATTTATTTTGCTTCAATGAAATATAGTATGAAAGTAAAATAGATGGTTTCAGTGAAGGCTAAAATTTGAACTTATTATAAGTAAATTAACCAGTTCTTATATGAGCCTGAAAATAAATAGTCTCCCTAATTTTAGTTGAGCTGATCAATTTATTGATTGATTAAAGAAATATTTACTCAGTAGATATTAGGTACCAAGCATTTTTTTTCCAAGCCCTGGAAATTCAAAATGATTAAAATTCCTGCCCTAGTGGGAAAAAAGACTATACACAAATAAATAAGACATAGAATATATCTAAAGACCACTGGTATTTTAGGACAGGAAGAAATAGAAGTCATCACCTTGTCAAAGTAGTGTGTGGGAAGGGTTGGGAGGGAGGAGCAATTTAAAAATGAGTAGTCAGGGAAGTGCTCACTGAGGAAGCCTCTTAGTAACAACCTGAAAGCTACAAAGCAGAAAGTCATATAGGTGTCTGAGGAGAAAGTATTCCAAGAACAGAAAACAGTGCAGCAAGTGTAAAGGCCCCAGCGTGCACGTCTAGAAAAGAGGAAGTAGGCCAATGTCACTGAAGCCATGGTAAACTAGAGAGAGAGGGAAGAGTAATAAATGGAGTCAGAAAGGTGTCTGGAAGCAGAATCTGCAGAACCTCCCCAGCTGTCATGATTTGGGTATAAGCTATCCCATAAAAGCTACTGTTTTAAAGTAGGAATATTCAGTGATGGAATGATTAGATTCTGAGAGCTGTAACCTCCTCTGTGGATTAATCCACCTGGTGGATTAATAATTTGAATAGACTATCTGGGTGGTATCTCTGGGCAGATGGGGAATGAAGGAGGCAGCAGGTCACCAGGTGTGTGACTGGAGTTTATATCTGTCCCTAGTGCCTTGCTGTGGCTCTCTTTCTGTGCGTCTAAACTGCCAAGAGTTGAGCAGCTTTCCTTTACCACATCCTTCTGCCATGTTCTGCTCCGCCTCAAACTCAGAGCAATGGAGTCAGCCAACCAGGGACTCAGACCTCTGAAACTGTGAGCTCAAAATAAACTTTTCCTCCTCGAAGTTCTTCTTACCCGGGATTTTGGTCACGGGAGTGAAAAGCTGATTAATACACAATCAATGGTGAGGATTCAGGATTTTATAGAAAGAAAGCCATAAGAGATTGCTGAGGAGAGACATGATATGTTCTCATTTCAGTTAACTAGACTTGAGTTCAACCATCGACAACAGATTAATGGGAAAGGACAGGAGGAATGAGACCTGATTACAGACTACTCCAATAATCCAGATGTTGGTGATAAAATGGTAGTAGTTTAGACTAGAATGACAGCAGCAAAGACAGAAGCAGTATTTTACACTAGAATCAAGAAGGTTCGTGGATGTTTTGATTCTGTAGGTGTGAAAGAAAGTAAATAATTGTTGATAGTTCCAAGGATGTTGGAGGAAGCAAAGAAAGTGATTAATTGCTGCTTACTGGGATGATTCTGTCTGAAGAACCCTTTTGTTGAGAGATACCAGTAGATTAGCTTCAGAAATCTTAAATTTGAAATGCCTACTAGAAATTCCAATGTTTAGAAGTTGAGGTAATAGAGAGTCTTTGCAGAAAAGGAAAACATCAATACATCTATTGACCTGGAAGGAAAGAAAAATAAATGATTTTCACAGATGACATAGTGGTCAGCTGTGTCAAATTTTCCTGACAGAGCAACCAAATAAGAAAGAGAATCAACTTTTGGATTTAGCAATATGTATTTGGATATTTGTATTTGCATATTGTAGACAACTCCTTAAAATTAATCATCATAATAAGACTTTCCAAATATTGAAAAGAGGGAATCGTGATTCGTTGAAAGAAAAGAGAGGGAAATATCAAATCCTGTAATGAAATATGAGTTCTGTGATACTTTGGAGAAAATGCTGATAAATATTTTACTTTAATTTAGTTTGTCCCCAACATGTCTTTTTAGATGTTTGTGGAAACAAGAGGGAAGCATGGTTCTATTTCAGATGCATGTTTCCTGATGCATGGATTGGAATTCCTCATGAAAATCTTTTGCAGGAGGGGACAACATCCATCCTCTAACTGGCACGAGTGTCATGGAGAGAAAGTGAACTGCGGGGAGCGGGGAGCACAGCATTTTTATCTGTCAGACAATAATGTCCATTCATAGTGACAAATCTTAAACTGAGATTCTTCATTCGAGCCTGTGGCTGAGATTTCAGCCTAAACAAGCACATTTCTCCCCTTATTACTGTTTAATTTTCTTTTCTCTGTACTGCTGAGTCCACTTATTCAAATCTGGCTCTCAGTAAAACATCAGTAAGCCAATTAATCCATTTCCTTAATGAGAACTCTCTATTACAAGAATGGGTAACTGCATAGACTTATATTGAACCTATCAATCTTGCATTTGGAGGAAAGAATGCCAATTATCCAAGCAATCTGGTTCATTACTGCAGTATTGGACTACATTGCTGAACAGGCCAACAGCTCAATTCAATTGCACTGTAAGAGTGAGAAGCACTGGGAGGTGAAAATTTTGTTGAGGACCCATTATATGTTAGGTTAGTTTGGAAAATTTATTCCTTTCCACCTTATTCGGTAATTTCTACTTTGTGTACATTTCAGAAAACTGAGATTTGCAAGTTGGATAGTTGAACTATAAAAGTATCAAATGGCCTCCAAAAAATTAGTGATCTGTAATACTAAAAGCCTATTAATTTTATGGTATCACTTCATGAATTCCTTAATTATTAGGATGATTCTTTCCAATTTTACCTAGTCTATAAGAGTAAAACAGAAAGAATGAATTTGTATGGGGACAAAAGGAGTCAGTGATCTAAATTTTATTTTTTTTAAATGCTTCCTGAGTAAGCCAGGTTCTCACTTCTAATCTCTTCTGTTCTCTCCTTGGCATTCAAACCTTATATCCATACAACACCACTGAATGGAATGTTGGCCTCATCATTGTATTATAATCATCCCCAAGTACATAGCCAGCGCTTGTGCTGTGTCTGATATGGTAGGAATTGTTAGAGAAGGAAGAAATGAAAAAGGAAACCCTATATTTTTATTCCTTTCTAAATCTATATCATGAACACCAGATTGTTTAAGGTTCATATTATACATATAGAAGGTCTTTGGAATTGGTAAAGCCCTAGCAAAGTTTGTAGTGTTATCATTATCACTTTTAAACTTCCTTGCAAACATATTTTAATATTTTAATCACTTTATGAGTGAATTATTAACACTTGATCTTCTAATTAAAAACCAATTATATGACTCATGAATATTTCATATTTTTTTATTCTGACTTAGGGTATGTCTCCTATAATAAATGCAGGGGACAATATTCATCAGATTTCCCCTTAAGTAGGTTAAACTATAACATTCCCTTAGCCTGGAAAATGAATATGTTTACTATTTTATTTTGGTCTGTCTTCTACTTATTAAGTCAATGGAGTCTCTGAGTCCAAGAAAAAATCAAGTTTCCATCATGAAAATACCCAGAAGTTACATTTAGCAACATAGAGCTAGTATCATGTGGTGATATAAGTAAAACTTCCAGGCAGTATAGTTTTCCCTGCTTTTCAAGGCATCTTCATGGCATGTACCAATACAATAAATATATTAGTAAATTCAAGTCTAGATATTCTTTCCTTTATCAGACTATAAATTTGATGAGATTATATCAGAGTTGATAGGATATACTAATATATGTGGGTATCAATTTACTATCTCTCCTACAGAATTGTAAATTATACAACAGTATTCACCACCACTGGGAGTAATTTCTTTTCCAGGAAAACAAGTCAGTGGAAGAAACACATATTAAAGGGGTACAAGGTTTTATATGGCTGTTCTGTTGGCACCATCTTCCTTACAAAAGTTTTGTTATATCGGTAGCCAAGGTGAATTCCCCTGGATGGCAGTTCTTACTGCTGTGTTAGCAAACTCTTTACAAGCAAATCATATCGACAAATTTTGCTCCATATGAATTTTAAATACAAGTTATTATGTATAATGTCATAGTAATGACTGTCAAGGAGAATGTTAAGCCAGCTAGCACAATGTAATATGGAGACAGGACCAAGGAAGTAGCATCAAGTTCATAGCAACAGATGGTCAAATATACAGTGAAAGTGTAAGAATTCTGTCTCCCAGTCTAGCAGAAGCTGGTCAGGGAAGGAAATTCTATTCAGACCTCATCATAGCAGTGCTTAAAGGACACCAAACTGATAGTGCTATGACCATGGACTGTTTAGTAAGTTCTGTGAGACACCATCAGTCCATGGTCAGGTTCCCTTATAATTATTTCTGGTTTATTTAGAGTGATTTATATCTTTTAATCCATTCCAGTTTGCTGCTAAAAAAAAAAAAATACTGGTGTCTGAAAGCATGATTCACTCCAACAACCATAAATGTTGTGGTGGCCTCTGCTTGGGGCCTGGAAGTCACCCCCAAGATCCCAGGGTATGAAACTAAGAGCCAAGGGTAAAGCCACAAGCCCTTTGAATGAGATCTCTTACTGCCTCAAAGACAGTCAAACATGTGTTAGCAATAACTGATGTGAAACACAGTGGATTATTAAAACCTTTATTAGCAGCCCTAAGGTATACAGAATTTCTTTAATCAGCTTTGTATTCAAAAAAAGGAGATTGTGGTCCATCGCTGTGCTTGTTTGAAAGACTCTTTCAATATCTTTCTTCTGTGAAGTTAGGTAAATGGAAGGGTAGAACGAGTTGTATGACTGGCTAAGAGGCTACTCTGGGAAGTAGCTGAGAGGAATAAAGGGGAAATGATGATTGTCACCATTGAAGGGGAAACTCTTGATTTCTTTGATGGAAATGAAAGAAAATTGTCATCACATGCAGCACAAGTGAATTATATAATCCAGATGACTCCTTTGTCATAGGGTTTTGGAGAGGTATTTATTAGTCATTTCTGTCAAGACAATCATGGCGGCAGAGTAGTTCAATGGTAGAGCACTTGCCTGGCATGCACAAGGCCCTGGATTCTATCTCCATTACCACAAAAAGAAAGAAAGACAATCAAAAATTAATAAGCTTTCCTGATTGATATAACAAGTGACTTCATGACCATCACTTAAAAAACAAAATCATGAAACAAAACAAGTTAAAACTTTACTAACTTACAACAAACTATTAAAATAATTTATAAATTAAAATTCCCTATACAGCACAACTACTATGACCATACTGACACTCTAAGGCCATTTTAAAACAGCTTCTCTAGGAAATTCTTTCAAATTTCATATATGTTGACCAAAGCCACAATTTATTGTACACGTATTTTATGAACAACATTTAGCTAGACTTTTCCTATCAAGACGGTGGCTAACTCCTTGCTGAAATACCATCGTCTCTATGAGGTCTACTCTGACCACTATAATTAAAATTACTAATCCTGACACCCTCTTCACCTAGAAATCCAGTTACCTCCTGTCTTGCTTTTTCTCTTTGCCATTGAACTTATCACTTTTCAGAACATACGTGGTAGCATTTATTGTCTACTTACACCCCACTTCACTCCACCCCTAGAATGTAAGCACCATGAGGACAAGGATCATTGTTTTGTTTTGTTTTTGAATTAAAAATCTTTTCAAGTTTGAAGAAACCCATCAATGGAAATGAACATAGTAGAATTGAACATCCACATTGCTTTTCTGAAAGTTGTAAGACAAATTCTTAAGAAGTCAGTCAGGAAAATAGCTGTGTCAGAAAATTGCCTTGTGGACATAAATTGAAATGTAAATCTTTCTGTGGGCTGCTAATTTTATGAAATATATATATATATATATATATATATATATATATANTGGTGTATTTCTCTCCAATCAACTAATGAGTAGTCCCAGTGGCCCACTGATGAGCAATATATATATATTGCTCATCAGTGGGCCACTGGGACTACTCATTAGTTGATTGGAGAGAAATACACCATTTACGCCTTAACCCAAGGCCCATAGTCTACTTTTTGAGAACATATTTATTTTAAATTTTGAAATTGCCAATGAAGATAAAAAAGGTGGAGGGAAAAGAGATATTCTTTGAATTCAATAAGTCATAGTTATTACCTAATGTATCATCAAATGCTATTGAAAATCTTGTTTATATGTAATGTCATGATTGATAGAACCTGCCATCTTTTCCCCAAGTAATCAGTTTAGGGGGGCCTTAGAGAATCTGCAAATTATGGAACAAAGCCTTTCACTGCATTCCTATTAAGTTTAATTAACAGGGAAAAAAACCCTGACATCACATATATCAGCCATGATTACATGAATGGCAGATAGCTCTTGGGAAATCTGAGGCCGTAAAACTCTTTCGCTGTCATGATAAAGACTAATGACACTGCGTTCCAAAATTGGTCTTTAAGACCTTTGCATGCAGGTGTTCCCTATTCATTCCCCATGTTTTATTAAAAATATGCTATGTGCAGTGCCTTATACACAGTCCCCAAAATACTTTACATTTACTTCACATCCATCTCTCTTTGCCTCCAGCAATAATAACTTTGCCTACCTTGCAAACACTGTGGTTTCCTTATCCCATATTCCTGAAAGTCATAGACCAAGATGTATCTCTTACCACCCTCTCTACCTGAGCATATCCTTGCCTGAAATACTAGCCAATGAAATTAATCTACTGCTCATAGCACCATTCTTTCAATATTTTGAATTTATTTCATTTTTCCTGATTTGATAACAGTCATTTTCTTTCCCAAGTGGGTTCCCCAAGGGCCTCTGTTCCCAGTCATAACTTCTACACCTGCTCTTTTCTAAATTAGATAATTTTATAAAACCCTCTATGGGTTAAAATTCTGTGATTTGGGGTCTGTGTCAAGCATACCTTATAGTTATTTCATAAAGCTACTCTACTTCTGACTTCCTCTAACAAGACATCCTAAAATACAATTTTAGTTTCTTAAAATATGTGCAATTTTCCTTGCTAGTTGCAGAGTGATTATCACTAAATATAGCAACAGGCAAGTTACAGTGTCTTAGGACATCATGCAGTATGACATACATATTACATGTTCAACATAGTTTGACAGAGTTTGAGGAGGTGGGTCTGCCCCACGCAGTAACTAGACTGGCAAATGCTTCACACCTTAAAACAGCAATGTCTCCAAACTTTCCTTCTGAGACTGCAAGGGTAAGGGAATGGAGAGAAGGAGGTTTAGAGACCCAAACTTTCAACTGCCTTTTCCCAGAACTACAGAATAGCATCACCTCTCACAAATCATTGATCTAAACTGATCACATGACCCCAATCCTACTACAGAGAATTCTGAACAATGTTGTGGAACACATAGTGAGAACCATCCCTGTCACACATGATTTTTATTATCACTTTATGGGAGCTGATGTGATAAATAAAACTGCATTGCTGACATAATTTTAATAATACTTCATTTAAATGTGTCCATATATTGTGAAGGCATAAGCAAAGGTAAAGTAAAATACATCAATAAGAAAGTAATTTTCAGGGACTAGGGATGTGGCTCAGTGTTAGAGTGCTTGCCTAGCACATGTGAGGCACTGGGTTTGATCCTCAGCACCACATAAAAATAAATAATTAAAGGTATTGTGTCCATCTACAACTAAAAAAAATTTAAAAAGAAAGTAATTTTCAGATATAATACTAAAATCACTGAAACAAATATTCCTCGACAAGTTAACTTCTTTGGTTCTACTCAGATATTTTCTAAATAACAACATTAACTTGAACAAGAGCAGATTCATCTCCTAGCTTCCCTATTGACCATTTGATGTATCTATAAACCAAAGTGCATAGAGCTCATTCATCTGTTGTCAGCTTGCTCTAATTAATTTCTTTAATTATTGTTCCTAAGAGATGTGTCCTTTTAAAAGATTCCCTCCCCTGGACATGATTTTGAGATATTTACTTATCTCCAGATAAATGAATGCAATTAGAATGATTAATGCTTTGTATATTAAGTACTTCAATAGCAGGGACTTTTCCCTTCACTTTTCCTAATAAGAAAAAAAAAGACAGATATGAACGTCGTTTTATTCAATATATCTTTAAAACAAATATACCATTTTAGAATAGATTTGACAAAATCTATTATTAGTGGGTTACTAGGACAACAGAAAAGTTTGGAAGATAATGCCAGAGTTAACATGTGCCTCTGGTCCAGTTGTTTCTGTGATTAACATCTTAGGCTTCTGAAGTACATTTGCCCCCATTAATGAACCAATGTGGATACATTACCACTAAATAAGAATAACAATTAAGTTGGAAAGTTTGAATTTCATACGACATTTTTTCGTTTTGATTATTGAATTAGTATCACTATTACTTCTGCAGTGTTTCTTTGGAGGTGTTTTTCTTCCTTATGTTTTCATTATTGTTACTGACCTGTATGGGATAACTGAGATTCCTTAGCCATAAAAATGAAAGCATAGAATATGTTTTCCACTGGAGTATTTTTAGCGCTTCTTGTAATTGGACTTCATGGAAGAGAGCAGGAGCCATAGTTATTTTTATCAGGAGGTAAACCCAAGAACCAAAGAGAGATCAAGAAGAATGAACACTGATGTGCCCGTCAGCAGGGCTAAAACATCTGGGTGACTACCAGACTCAGCATTTTCATTTTTCTGCTATTACTAAAACTGGCAACCAGAGATTCTATTCAACCTTAATTGATTCTGCAGCTGCATCTTCCAAAGTCACTTCATAAAATTTCTGTCACTCCACAGCCTCAGAGCCTGTTTTTAATGCATGCAGAAAGTTCTGTGCCACCAGACAAACTTCTTCATCACCAAGGTGGAAAACACTTCTAATGAATCACAAGAGACTGCAGAGCCCATGGCAGGCATTTTGAACCTGCTTTATCTCAGAGAAAACTCTAGAGGACCAAATTTCTATATAGAGTGTTATATGTTTAGGGATGAACTAGAAAATTGGAATTGAGAAGTAACATAAAAAAGTTAAACAGTGGTGCACATGGTTTGGCATTGGTCTCTTATGGAAAATAAATAAATGTGTAAGCTAAAAGGAATCCTAAGATTGTGATACATTTCAAAGTTAGATCACTTTACAAATTTGTTTTTAAATTGTGCTTTTTTTTAAAGGAGTCCTAAAGAATTTACATTTCTCATGTTAAATATCATAATTTAGGGTGTTAATCTAAAAATCAGACTTGACAGCTAATTCCATTCACAGACTTGTGCTAGGAGGTAAATGAGAGAGAAAAAAAGAACAGTATAATTTTGAAGCATTTAAGAATGTCTATTCAATAAAATAAATTCTATGATTCAATGAAAATTTATTAAATATTGATTAGGGTGCCAGATACTGTCTCATGCCTTTAGTATGCACACATTAATGAAATAGACTATAGTCAAGGATATGACAATTTAGTATGGCTGTAAGAAGTGTGATAAATATTGCTAATAAAAAATACCCAAAACTCAGAAGCTCCACCCAACTTCTAAACTGAGATTCCATGAAACAAAAGACATTTTATCTAAGAGAAGAGGTAAGGAATGAACATTCTAGGTCTAAGGAAGCCAATATGAAAAATTCAAATACTTTGAATAGCATTAAAATAAATAGTTGGCATATAATGAAAAAACCTGCACGAAATAAAGTCAGAGAAGTAAGTTTGAAGTCATATTAACAAATTAATACTTTGTCCTCAGGACAATGGAGAATACCAATGGGGTTTTTATAGCAGAGTGACAGGGTAATAATCAAGAATTAGAAAGAACATTCTGGCCACAGGACAGAGAATTTTCTAAGAGAACATCAAATGCAAAGAGACTCATTGGATAGCCTATGAGGAAGAGCTGAGCTAAGACTGTGAGAGGAGAAAGACAGAATGGTCCAATGAGGGAGGTATCAAGGTGACAGAACAACAGATGAAGTGACATGGGGATTGAAGGGGCAGAGGTTTCCAGCTCAAGTTCCTGGGCACATAAATGGTGGAGAACGTTAACTGATAGAGTGAATGAACACAGAGGGGAGGTTTCAGGAGGAAATGTGACCTCAATTTGGGTCAGGTTGAATTGAAGTGTTTATTGTATATGCAAATTTAGATGCAAGTAAGCAGTTTTAAACCTATGTCTAGATTTGAGACTAAAAATCAAGACTGAAGATGGTGATATAGTGGAGATAATGGAGGTGGTAGTAATGGAAGTGTGGTTTTAACAGAGTGCAGTTTAAAACAATGGATTAAAAAAGACAAAATATTTCATAATTCTTCATTCTTATAGTGATCTCATGCTCAAGCTCGGCAGCAATAGTAAACTGGCTTTCTTACTATTTGATGGTTTTTATTCCTGAGAAAGCTACTTAACTTCTGAAGACCTTGTTTTAGTCAGCTTTTTTGCTGCTGTAACTAAAAGATCTGACTAGAGCAATTTTAAAGAAGTTTATTTGAAGGCTCACGGTTTCAGAGGTCTTAATCCATAGAAGGCTGGCTCCATTTCTCGGGTTCAAGGTAAGACTGAACAACATGGTGGAGGGAAACAGCTCACATCATGGTGATCAAGAAGCAGAGAGAGAGAGAGAGAGAGACTCCACTTGCCAGACACAAATATATAAGTCAATGCCACGCCTACAAAGACCCACCTCCTCCAGCCACACCCTACCTCTTCAGTGACCACTCAGTTAATCCCAATCAGGGGATTAATCTGCTAATTGGGTTGACTCTCACAGCCCAATCATTTCTCCTCTGAACCTTCCGGCATTGTCTCACATGTGAGTTTTGGGGGACATCTCACATCCAAACCTTAATGTCCTCTTTAAAATAAGAATGATAGTTAAGAGGATTAAATTAATTAGTATGTGAAATTTGCCCAAAATGTTTAGTATTTGTGGGTAACCAGTAAATGTGTGTGTGTTCACTGACTGATTTGGCACTTCTCAATAAATCAATTTCATTATAATAATAATGTGCCAACCAAGAAATTTTAGTTATGGCATATAGGTAAAAAGTCATGTGAGGAGCATAAGATACAATACTTTCCAGGAAATTCTCTATTTACAGAGTTTCAAAAAGACTATGTCAAATAGTGGGTAATAAGCTGTTCTCTCTCTTTCACCAGCTTCAGCCATTTGAAATTCCTTTGGCTCCTCCAATACCATTGCTGTGATCTCCCTTTCTTTGTGTTAGGGCACCAGGATTTTTGAACCTAAGGCTTCTACCCAGCTTTGCACTTGGCCAACTTCTGCCGTCCAAATATCAGCTTAGGTATCATTTTTTCTGCCTCTAAATTACTAGGTCCTCTATTATATTTCTCATATCACCTTGTATTCCTTAAAAGTGCTTTAGTTACTTATAGGTATTTAATTAATTTAGAAAAAGAACAGAAATCTGTGGAAACAGGAAGCCCAAGAAAGTAAAAAAATGGAGTCTTGGAAAGGAGATACATATAATCATATAAAATCTCCTACCTCATATATGTATTATATAAATTAAATACATATGAATTATATGTAATGTTATATATTATATAAATATATTATTTATATACATAAATGTTTATATAAATATAATGTATATATGTTTATAAAGTTAGGCAAGTTTTCCAGAGATTGGAGAAGTGATGAGAATGGATTAAGGTAAGCAATTTGGGAGAGCTAAAATTCCAGTGGATACTGATCAGTGTGCTGAAGAGCTGAATACCATTCTGTGACCCTTTGGAGAATGAGATCACAAAGTACCCCAGTAGTGACCAAAGCCTCACCAATGGAGTGACAGTGCATTCCAGAAGCTCTGATGCTAGAATTTCCCTGTGTGTTACCAAACAAAAACAGGTGGGTGAAGAAAATGAAAAAAAGTCAAACTGGTAGCGGTACTCAGGACTTGGTACTCACGTGCTTTGGTTTTATGAGGGTGAGGCACACTTGCAGATGGAAAGAAGCTGTTCTGAGTATACAGAAGACTGCTTCATTATGCCACCCTGTATCTTTTGAGATTGGACTGCTCTGCTGTTGATATATGTACAAGGAACATTTTTCAGTATAATTAAATCAAAAGATACTACTTTGGGAAAATTAAATAAATATAATTCAGGAATGGATTATGAATAGGTTTGCCTTTGTCATTTATGATTAAAAATGATCTTTATTATGACTAAATGGATTTAACTTGAATTAACACTAGGAAAGTCTTATGTGGCATTGGTTACCTTTATTTTATTTCCTCTGCTATTGTTCAGGTTGTTATCACAAATTTTATTTATTCCGGGGGTGATAGGGCAATATTTCTTGTAGCACCCTGTTATGCCCAGGGCTATGCCATGCACCATGTATATACCAATTATTTTCTGTTGAAAACAACCTAATGAGGCGTCATTATCTCATTTGTACAAATAGAACTAACACTTTTACTTATCATTTACTTAAATGATATAGCATTTATACTGGAGAGATTAATCCTTTTAAATAAAAAATTATTTGGTAGACCATGAATCAAGAGAATCCATAAGTCACTAGAAAAAAAACAAAAAAATGTCGTACCAGAGTGACTTGCATGAGCTACATGTTCTTATTCCACTCAAAAGATGACTTCATGTCAATAGCTTAGTACCTTCTGTGTCCATGTTTTATTTTTATCTCCACTTCTACTTGAAGTTTTTGACTTTGGAAAGTAAATAAGGCATATATGAAAACTGAACAGCTAAATACATGAAATCGTGCAAAGAACAGACCGCAGTTTTCTTGGCTTGCTGTAGGATAGCATAATGCTCAGCTGCTGGAGAGAGAGGAGGTGCCTACCTCATGAACACTAAGGGAAAAGTACTTCCAGCCAATATACCCAGTGCCAACTCAGAACTGCTGTACTCTGACATTTGTGGAGAAAGGAAAACGAGGAAGTTAAACAGTAAACGTTTGGAGAGTTTAGAGAGCTGCAGTTTCTGGATGTTTCAGGGCTTGAATGTTCTGGGCAAGAATATAGCAATTCAATCAAATCAGGAGGCTTCCTCATCTTTGTCTCCTTTACCTTTCTCATAGCTCTCCACCTTGGCTGCTTCTCTTCTATTTGGCTAATACCCATGTCCTGCCAAACTGCCATCTAGGTATGGCATGGGGCCTTTCGTGTGTCAGGTTTATTTCTCATAATAAACACTGATAATAGAGAAGACCCTCAGTGCTTTTGCACAGAAAATAAGGAAGAGTCTGATGGTCATAATCCTTAGAATGTATACAACATGAGTTTTACAAATTGTAATATTATATATTAAAAATTACATTAATTAAGCCTATTTGGAAAAAAAATTAATACAAACAAAGAAATGGAATTGGAATAATAAAGAAAGGCCACGGATCCTTCATGAAGGAGTAGGTGCTCTGATACTAGCAGGTACACAGTGCACAGAATATTTGTTTCCAACCCTTGTGATATAAAGCACATTCAGACTAGAAAGCTCACAACAGCATGAAAGTTTTGAAAACCTAGATGGATTAAAGACCATCCCACTCTTCAAATGAGTCTAATTTTTTCAAGCTCAGTCATATTACTGAGGTCTTTAAAACAAAGGGATTACTCTTGGTGACCTTTGAGAAATTATGGAAATTTGAAAGATGTCAAGTTGCAAAAATGAAGACAGGTTTAGCCTTGAACTTAGAGAATAAACAAATGTAATATCAATTTGCACTGAAAGTCTAGAGGGCCATGTTATTTATGAACATTTAGAAGGGGAAAGCATTTACTGATACTAGACAAGGTGACACATTCCTGTAATCTCAGCATCTCTGGAAGCTGAGACAGAAGGATTGCAAGTTCAAAGCCGCCTCAGCAACTTAATGAGGCTCAAAGCAACTTGCCAAACCCCTGTCTCAAAATAAAACATAAAAAGGGCTGGAGATACAGCTCAGTGGGTTAGCACCTCTGCGTCTAATCCTTGGTACAAAAAAAAAAAAAGTTACTCTCAAAACTCTCAGAAATATGAATTAATTTTTTGGTCCAATTTAGTAGTGATTCTATAAATTGAAGATGTATTTCCATGGTTACACTTTACACAAGATAAAGAAGTGTGTTGAATTACCTAAGTGATAACTTAATAACTCTTTTTCAGATGCTTTTTCAGGGAAATAAAGGAAAAATTTACACAACCCTGTTTGGCGCTGATTTGAGATACCATACCCCACCTAAGGACTAAGTGGTCCTCCAATATGGTCTCAGTTTGATGAATATTTGCTGTTAGAGTAATCTGTCCTGAATTTAGGATCTTGGTAACTTCTGAATATTTACTAGTGTTTTAACATTCTCTCAAATGTGTAGGAATGAGAAACCTACAAAAAGTAACAGCCAGTTTCAGGGACAGTGGGAGAGTGTAGAGGGTAAGGGAGCTATAAGTATATATTTATCAAATCTTTCACCAGATTCAGGAATGACAGCTTCCATCTTGTAAAAAATTGATCAATGTGTGAGAACTTAACAGAAGAATACATCATTTAATTGAATTCATTAAATATGCCTGATAGTTCAAGGAGAAGCATGGATGCTTGAAGTTTGATTTATTAAAGCTCCAGGTGGCATAATTTTATATTATCTTTCAATGTACATTTCAGATTTAGAGTTTGCAAATTTGTCCCTTAGAATTCATTAATTCAGCCCATAAACCAAGAAAATGTAAATTTTCACATTAAATCCTTGAATACCCCCAAATATAAATAATCAGGCTTAATATATATTCTTTGGAATAATTCTACTAAAATTAATGTACTACATCATTTTTATTCACCTCATACCAACTAATATGACAGTGATATAAGAATTCCAAAGTTTCTCCCATTTGCTCATCATTCTCTTCCAGTATATCAAAAGAATCTATGATAAAAAACATAAAATAGTTTGAAGAACTTATTTCTACCTGCCTGTCAGTCATTGGAAATTTCCCAGAATGGATGTAAATTCACGGCCGATACATTTTCAAGTAACAGTTCCTTCCTTTGCAGGATTATTCATTTATTTTTAAAAATTAATCTATTGTTTAATGTATTCTAGATACGAGGGATGATCATTACTGGTTTAACTCTATTATTAATTTTCACATTGCATTTTGGCACATTAAATAAATCACTGTGTATTATTTATTACTTGAATAAGCATACTCAATTTTAAGCATTTCTGCTACCAATACTTTGAAAAGAGCTGATTATGAGAGTAGCTTTATAAAAAAGATTGATACCACCAGATGTAGTAGCACATGCCTGTAATCCCAGTCTCAGGAGACTGAGGTGAGAGGATCACAAGTTCAAGGTCAACCTAAGCAACTTAGCAAGACCCTGTATCAGAAAAGTTGGGGGGAGGGGGTGCGAGCATCCCTGGGTTCAATCCCTGGTACCCAAAAGAGACTGATACCAAAAATTGTAAACTGTTGTAACTTAAGGGACTACTACCAGATTGACACCCAAAGTTTCCAGAATTCACAAAGTGAGTGCTATTAGTGTCCCAACAAGATACTGCTTCCTTGGCCTGTGCACCTCCCTCAGCAGAACTTCCCTGAACATGGGAATCCTTGCTCAGAGGGATATGTTATCATGCAACAGGATGCAAACTTCATAAATGATACTCAGTTGTGCTAATAAAATATTCGATTTAGATTTTATCTTCTTTACAGTGCTCTCAATCCAGAGAATATGGCAGGGAGTGTTTTATTATACTCTAGTAAATTCAACATAAACCCCAAATCAAAGCAATCATATTAGGAAATTGTCTCTGCTGCAAAACTTCATTCTTAATACTCTCCGCACCCTCTACTTCTGTCTGAAATGGCATTTCACTATCATGGAGGCACAGTGAATGTTGCTAGTGGCACTAGGGGTAGACTAGTCTTAGAGCCAAATGTTTTTCCCTTTGTATTACCTGTGAGACCTTAGAATTAATCCCTCTCAATCCGTTTAGTATCAATGTGTAGGAAACATTCTCTAAATGATAGTGGCTTAAATGAAAAATCATTTGTTATTTTCCTTGAGCTCTTGGGTTGGATAAGTGGTCCTGCTGAACATTGCTGTGCCAGGCTGTATATACCTGAGGCAAAAGGAAATATCAGTACTTCTCCCTTTAATAACACTTTAATAATCACTGTGGAATTTTATATCAATTTTGATTTTTTATATTATTGCACCAAATATTTATTTACATAAATATAATGTTCTTCTTAAATATTACTTGTTCCTATTTCACAGGAGCTTTTTTGAGCCTCCTTAAGCTTTGCACCCAATGCCAATGCCTTTCTTTCCTCACCCTTGTCCTGTCCCTATCCCTGGAGTCTGCAGCTTACCCTTTTCTCTATGGTCAGCTGACAAGTGAACTGGGAGCTGGCTTTTCGAGGATGGTCTTCACTAGGATGGTTTTCTCTACTCCATGTCATCTTTGATACTGCACATGTCTCCTGCATCTTCCCAGGGGACCATCCCACCTGTATTCTCAGACTGACCTGCTCATGTTTTCTTTTTCTTTCTTTTCTTTACTTTCCTGCCTATGGTGCTACATTGAACTCAGGGCCTCCCACATGCTACACAAGCACTCTGCCGTTGAGCTACGTATCTAGTGTTCTTTTAATTTTATTTTGAGACAGAGTCTTGCCCAGGCTGGGCCTCAGACTTGCAAAACTCCTCCTACCTCAGTTTCCTGGGTAGCTGAGATCGTAGATGTGTGCCACCACACCAAGCTGGGCATGTTCTCTTGATGAACATAGACAGGCAAACTTTTTCAAGCTTCTGCTTGTGTCAAGCTTACCACTCATCCTTAGCCTATTCAAGTTATGAGGACAGAATCAGTATGGGAAGGGACTGCAGACTTACAAGTAAGAAGGCAGAAAACATGGATAGAGGGAGGGAATTAAATTAGAGCTCAATCTAACATTCTCCCTCAGCTTTGATTTCCTCAAACATAATATTAAGAATTTTAGTAGAACCTATTGCATAACATTCTTGGGGAACTGAGTGAGATATTACATGTGAAGCCGTGAATGCAGTTCCTGGTATGTGGTAAACTTTCAATAAAACTATTATTTTATCATTTGTTTGAATATATGTTAAACTCTGAATTAGCATTTTGGACAGTAGAGAACAGAGCTATTCCTTGATATGAGCAAAAGAATACACTCTGTCTCCATTTTTTTTTGTCTAAATAATAGATGTAATAAATATACAAGATCAGTATGTAGATTTAAAAGTGTAGGATAGAGGAACATGTGCTTCAGAGTGCCTCTCATTACATGATCACTCAATATTATTTGATATTGAGCCAGAATTTCTTTATCAAGAAGTACATAGGATTTATCAAAATAAAGTTCTGGTATAAAATAAGGGATGAAACATTCCACAGAGAAGTCTTAACATATCTGAGATCACATTGTCTCAAAAGCATCTTACCAATTTAACCATGATCAAGAATACCTGTGAACTAAATTAGTTCAAGGAAGTAAGCCAAGTGTGTATGTGTGTGTGTGTGTGTGTGTGTGTGTTTGTGTGTGAGTGTACTCATGTGTGCTACACAGGTAAGTTTCTAAGAATATAATTTCTGGAATTTCTCAGATTGCCATGCTCCTTGCCTCTGAATGAGGGGACTGGTAAAGTGATGAAGAAAATGAATGTTGGTGGAGATTTTCCATCGTTATGCTGTTCTAGTTTCTTGCAGTAGTAATTCCAAAATATATGAGCCTCTCAAGACGTGCGATTACTATTAAGTTTCAGGAAAATAATCTTATAATATACACTGTAGGTAAATGTTTGGACAGTAGAGTAAGAAGTAACAAATGTATATGAACACTCTATATGAATTCCTGGGATTCTGAAGACTTTATGAGAAACTGGGATCTAAATTGACACAATTCCTGGGGATGGGCATTGTCTAATGAGTCCTGTTGTCATTTGGATCATCACTTCCAGCTGAGTGCTTTGGTAAGGAAGGAGACCGCTCTTCTGTGCATGAATTTCTTAATGCTTTTTCTTTGAAAATCCAATATTTCTAAATTTTATTATAGCTTCATATTAGAAAAATATCATGTCAAATTTAAACCCTTTTAAAAAATTTTAAACCCTTAAAGTTGAATTGCACACAATGATTTCCTTCTAAAGAGTACAGTATGAAGAGGTGGCGAGGAGTACCTTTACTGTGGAGAAACCTGAAAAGCACTGCCTTGGTGTGGTGATCAAAGACAACATCAGCAATGATTGGATGTAACATTGATATGGCATGAAGTGACGTGAATGGTGGTCCACCTCCGTGACCTTCAACTCTCATACATTAGACCACTCCCTCTTGAGGAACCTTCTACAAAATAACTGAGCATAAAGTCACCAAAGAGAGGGAAATCTGAGAAACTGTCTTAGTGAGCTTTTTCACTCCTGTGACCCCCCAAAACACTAATAAGAACAGAGGAGGAAAAGTTTATTTACTTGGGGCTCACAATTTCAGAGGTCTCAGTGCATGAAGGGCCAGCTCCATTGCTCTGGGCTCCAGGTAAGGCAGAATATCTTGTATGAAGAGTGTGGTGGAGGAAAGCAACTCAGGATACAGCAGCAGGAAGCAGAGAGAGAGAGAGAGAGAGTTCTGTTTAACAAGGACAAAATATAAACCCCAGAAACACATCCCCAAGAACCACCTCCTCCAGCCACATCCTATCAGCCTATGGTTACCACCCAGTTAATCCCTATCAGAGGATTAATGCATTGATTATGTTGAGGTTCTCATAACCCAATCATTTCACCGCAAAGCCTTCTTGCATTGTCTCATACATGAGCTTTGGGGGACACCTCATCTAAATCATAACAAACTGTCATGGGTAAGAGGAACTAAGGGAGACATGACAATTAAATGCAGTGTAGTACCTTAGAACTTTGAAACAGAGAGAAGACATTAAGTGGAAAGAAAGAAAATACGAACAAAATGTGTACATTAGTTAATAGAATGTATCAATGATGATTTGTTTATCATGACTAAGGTGCCCTATTGTCTTAGGTATTAATAACAGGGACACTGGGTATGAGGTATATGGGAACCCTTTGCAGGATCCTTACAACTTTTCTGTACATCTAAAGATGTGATAAAATGAAAACATTATTTTAAAAATCTATTTATCTTACAATTTGGTTATGAACAAATAGTTGTTTTTAAAAAAAAAATAGAAGAAACATGTTTTTATAAAAATAAAAGCAATTTTATATTTAATAATAACATTATTTTTCTATTCATCATAGACTATTTTTATAAACTTTAGCCCAAACTCCAGTTAACAAGAAAATATGAGAGATAACAATGACATTTGCTTTACTGGTTAGCATCTCAAGTTGAAGTACTTTATGAACACTTTTATTCTACAGTTCCTTGAACAAAATCTAAAACATTTTTATAATTTTCAATTAAAATATATAAGTTTAAAGTGTCCCTTTGTAAGAAAAAAATTTTTAGATTTACTCCCTTGTATAATACAGACATTTATGGATTATAGAGAGGAATCAAACAAAAATGCTGTCTGAATTTTTTCAAAAAGTTGTTTATGCTCTGATAGCCTCATGTAGAAGAAAATATTATTACTCTACTTTTTGCATGTGGAAACTAAGGATGATAATTAAATTGCATAGGAAATAATAGAATAAAAAACCCTATTGATATTTGGGCAAGTTTTTCTTCTGTAATCTAGACAAAATTAAGTTAATGTCAATATAAAGAATTATAAAGAATTTTGTCTTGTATTTTTCAGTTTTTATGCTTAGATCCCTTGCACATTTATAAAATAAAATCTTATGAATGCCTGCTCATAAACAAAAAAATGTGGAACTTCTCTTTTTATTTCAGAGGTAATCTATGGCCAGTGATACCACACACTATTAGTATATTTCATTGTAGAACAAAGTAGATATCTAATGAATGCTTTTAAATAACTGTCTTGCTGCTAGGCCATATATTCATGGCTCTTAACTATTAATTTTAATTGAATTGAATTTTAAGAAGTAATTACATTGCCCCAAATGTTAGAGTATATTATATTTAAGTATGCAAGTCATTGTATTGCACTAGTGATATTCTAACTACTGTGACTACCTGTATTTAAGAGTGAAGTTTCCAGAGGTCAAGAACTATCTCGTGCATGCAGTAGATTTTGTTCAAGAAGAGAAGTGAAATTTCAGCGGGACTTTACATTTATTAGTTCTATATAGTAGTTATAATGAAAATAGTAATAACAATAAAATAAATATCATTAATTGAGTGCCTGGCATATGAGTATGATTTGGTGACATATCCACTGTATTGTAGACTCCATGAAGACAGAGTTTTATATGAAACATTGGCACAAAGTAGTTACTCAATAAATATTTGTCAGATAAAAGAATGTCAATCCTTAGTTACAGCAAATCTACAAGGCAGGAATTCTTTATAGTATTTATTAGCAAAAGAGGAGTTAAGAGCTGTCAATAAACTTTCTCACAATTAAGAAATAGCTAAGTTGATTTTCAAATCCAAGACTTGATGCTCTTTCCACACTCCTGCCTGTTATATCCCATTCATGCTGGGAGAGTTTTTTATAAAATTAAATCAGAAATTGAGGCATTATTAACCTTTTTTAAATGAAATGACCAACAATGGGGAAAAAAAAGTTCTTGGACTAATACTTAATTTTAATGAGAGTAACGAGGCATGATTTTGTGCCCTCATCTGCACCAATAGAGGGCACCCTACTCCTATTTAAACAGGTGGAATGGCAAGGTTGGAGGTGAGTCAAAGTTAATGCTGACTCCAAGGCTGAGATGATGGAAAAGAAATGAAACAAGAAATTGCATTACCTGAAACTTTGCTATGTGCAAGAACCCTGGGGGTGATACAACAGTGCGCTTTGATCCATAAACTTGATGTTATTTGTCTGAGAACAAAGGTGGCATAAATAATAGGTAAGCAGGGATTAAAATGCTCCCATCTGTCTTTTTCCATTTCTTGTCATATTTATAGGTAATGCCTTGTGCTGAACAGTTAATCTTGAAACTGTAATAAACAATGAACAACCTTCTCACAACTGAGGCGTGTCTGTTCTTGCTCAGTCAATGTCAGGACCACAATATGGCAGCATTCTATCAAGACAATAAGTGGATGAGAAGAAATTGGTAGAATAAATTTTGTAATCGACCTTGTATCATGAATTAATTTTTTTTTCTGGATCCATGTAGCTAAAAGAATAAAGTGTTCTCAAGTAGAGCACATAAAGCATGCCACTGACTACCTTCCTTGTACAACCAATCTTTCCCTGGACTTTTTTTTTTAATTGATTCTTTTTAGTTGTACATTAGAGTTCGTTGTGACATAATTATAAAAGCATTGAATATAATTGGTTCTAATTCAGTCGCCAGTACTTCCCCTTTCCCTCCCCTTCTCCAACTCCCGTTCCGTTTCCTCTGTTCTACTGGTCTTTCTTTTATTTACTTACAGAGTTTTTGTTTTTAGTGTCTTGTGGATGTACATGATGAGAGTCCCTGTGGTATATTCATATATGTACATAGGAAAAGTAGGTCAGATTCATTCCACTGTCTTTCCCTATCCCATCCTTCCTCTATTCCTTTTATTCTTCTTTGTCTACTCCACTGATCTTTCTTCTATTCTTCCACTTTTTTTACTCTCCCCCACTTATTTTATATTATTTTCTGCATATCAGAGAAAACACTCCATCTTTGATTTGAGGACTGGCTTATTTCACTGGGCATGATAGTCTCCAGTTCTTTCCATTTACTGGCAAATGCCATATATTCATTCTTTTTATGGCTGAGTATACTCCATTGTGTAAATATACCACATTCTCTTTATCTATGCATCTGTTGAAGAGCATTTAGGTTTGTTCACAATTGACATGGCTTGGCTATTCTGAATTGGCTGCTACAAACATTGATGTGGCTGCATTACTTCAGTATGCTGATTTTAAATCTTTAGGATATATACTGAGGGGTGGGATAGCTGGGTTAGATGGTGGTTCCATTCCTTATTTGGGGGGGGAATCTCCATACTGCTTTCCACAGTGGTTGCAAGTCCCACCAACACTATATGAGTGTCACTTTCCCCCCACATCCTCACCAACATTCATTGTTACTTGTATTCTTGATAGTTAACCATTCTAACTGGAGTGAGATAAAATCTCTAGCATTTCTCAATTGCTAGAGATATTGAATGTTTTTTCATAAATTTGTTAACCATCTGTATTTCTCATTTTGAGAAATGACTGTTTAGTTCCTTTGCCCATTTATTGATAGGGTTATTTGTTTTTGTTTTCAGTTTTTTGTGTTTTTTTTTTTGGTGTTAAGTTTTTTGAGTTGTTGTGGATATCCATGTCTTATGGATATTCATGCCCTATTTAGAGGAGCAGGTGGCATTAATTTTCTCCCATTATCTTGGTTCTCCCTTCATGCTCTTGTTTCCTTTGCTGTGCAGAAGCTTTTTAATTTGATGTCATTCCATTTATTGATATTTTATTTCTTGCACTTTATGAGTCTTGTTAAGGAAATTAGATCCTGACCTGTGAGAGTGTGAGACCTACATTTTCTTCTTGCAGGTGCAGGATTTCTGGACTAATTCCTAGATTTTTTGAGTTGAGTTTTGTGCATGGTGAGAATTAGGTGTTAAATTTCTTTTTACTATACATAGTTTTCCCCAGCACCATTTGTTAAAGAGGCCATCTTTCCTCCAACCTATGTTTTTAGCATTTTTGTCTAGTATGAGATAACTGTATTTTTGTGGGTTTGTCTCTGTGTCGTTTGTTCCACTGGTCTTCATGCATGTTTTGGTGCCAGTTTCATGCTGTTTTTGTTATTATAGGTCCATATTATACTTTGAGGTCCAGTATTGTGATGCCTCCTACTTCACTTTTTTGGTGGGAGGGGTAACAGAGATTGAACTCAGGGGCACTCAACCACTGAACCACATTCCTCAGCCCTATTTTTTGTATTTTACCTAGAGACAGGGTCTCACTGAGTTACTTAATGCCTTGCTGTTGCTGAGGCTGGCTTTCAACTCTCGATCCTCCTGTCTCAGCCTCCCAAGCCGCTGAGATTACAGATGTGTGCCACAGCACCTGACTCCTGCTTAATTTTTATTGCTAAGAATTGCTTTAGCTATTCTGGGTGTCTCATTCTTCCAAATGAATTCCATGACTGTTTTTTATATCTCTGTGAAAAATGTCATTGGAATTTTGATGGAAATTGCATTGAATCTATAGCACTTTTGGTAGCATGGCAATATCAATTCTGTTTATCCATGAACATGGAAGGTCTTTCCATCTTCTAAGGTCTTCTTCAATTTCTTTCTTTAGGTTCTACAGTTTTCATTATAGAAGTCCTCCACCTATTTTGTTAGATTGAGTCCCAAGTATTTTTTTGAGGTTATTGTGAACGAGGTAATTTTTCTAATTGTTTTTTCAGTCAATTCATCTTTGGAGTATAGGAACACGATTTATAGATGTTGAGTTTTTAATCCTGCTACTTTACTGAATTTATGAGCTCTAGAAGTCTTCCAGTGGAGTATTTTTGGTCTGCTAAATACAAGAACATGTTGTTCACACAAAAATAGTTTGAACTCTTCTTCTCCCATTCATATCTCTTTCATTTCCTTTTCTTCCCAGACTGTTGATGCCCACTTCTCTGATACTTCGTTTTACATGAATTTGTGAGGTGTGATTCCTTTGAAATTGTAGAGGTTGTCTTCTGGAAATCTCATGGTTAGTGGTCATTTAATAATACCACATTTTGCCTTGAGTTGCTAGTCATCGTTATTGATTGGTTTTGTGAGAGATAAATACATTGACCATAGTGTTTCTTATACCTCTGATTATCTTGTACCTGTTGCCTTTGGTATTTGTTTCCTATAGATATTGTAACAAATTAACACAAATGAGGTGGCTTAAACAACAGAAATTTATTCTCTGACACTTATGGAGGCCAGAAGAAGTCAAAGTGCTATGGGAGTTTGTTCTTTCTGGAGCCTCTGAGGGCAGATCTGCGCTCTCTCTCTCTCTCTCTCTCTCTCTCTCTCTCTCTCTCTCTCT
>NW_026000057.1:32194368-32205548 GCF_001458135.2 Marmota marmota marmota
TCTCTCTCTCTCTCTCTCTCTCTCTCTCTCTCTCTCTCTCTCTCTCTCCTTCCTTCTGATGGTTGCCAGCAGTTCTTGGTGTCCCTTGGCTTACAGCTACATCACCTCTGTCATCTTGCAGCATATCTCTTTGGCTCTGTGTCTTCAGAAGGCCTCATGAAAAGGACATTGATCAATACATGTAAAGCACCTTCTCATCCAGAATGACCTCTTCTTCACTAAGTCACACTCAGTGACCCTGTGTCCACATAAGGTCGTATTCACAGGTACCAAGAATCAGAACCTCAGTGTACCATTGAGGGAAATATAGTTAACTCATAGCATGTTCTTCATGAAACCTCAGGAGAAATAACCAAGGTACTTTTTACATTAGGACAAATCTGGTGTTCGTTTGTGGAGTCTTGATCTTTGCACTTCCACACACAGTGAGAAGGTTAAGTCCAACCAAAGCCCTTGATAAACATCATTATGCCTGGGACAAAGGAGGTGAACCCTGTCAGACAGAAACTCTTTTACCAAACTGCCAAGGAGGTGACTGGATTGAGGGTGCAAGGAGCCCTGAACAGTACTTGAAGGTCTGGCATGTCGTCAAAGGAAATACCGAGATGATAAGAGGCAAAAGAGACCTGGGAGTTTTGCTTATTTTATAAATCAGTTAATTAAATGTCATCACAGTCCCCCAAACATGGCCAGTTTTCTGAGCAGAATTTTTAATTTTTTAAAAAAAAAATCAGATGCAACATATATTCCATAATGTAATGATGTTATATAATAGAAATGTTTCCTATAATGCCACACACACACATCAAAATCTCAAAAGAAGGGATTCTTGTGTTTCACCATAAAGAAACTCCTACTGCTAGATGAGACAGCAGTTTGGGGCACCAGAGGAACATTCTCTAAAATTTTCTTTGTTTTTCCCTGATATCAAAATATGGTTTGTAGAGCCAACCTCAAGAAATATAGGTCAGTGATAGGTAGGCATACATTAAATTAATGAAAAGTAACCTTTCTCCTTGAATGATTGTAATAATATTTTAGCCATGTGGGCATAAGCTGTGCCGTCCTCATTTACAGCTCTTAAAAGCTGCAGTGACAGGTGCTAAGGAGAGGGGGTGACGGATTAGTTATTCCACACGCAGGCAATGATGCAGCAAGGGAGAGCACATCAGAGCAAACAAGCAGCCAGGAACAGCCATAAAATCATTACTAAGAGAGACAATAGAGTTAGCACAGCCATTGTATTTCCTGGCTACCACACATTCAAGTACATCCTTCAAGGATTCATGCTGAAGTTACATAAGGATAAAGGAAATTTTATAAAGTCTAGGACTGCATCTCTTCCTGTGTCTTGGTGTTGCTGACATCAACTTGATTTTCCTAGTGCAATTCACATGCCCTTCTTCCTATCGGTAATTCCTTCACATAGCCAGAACTGTCATTGTTTCTTTCCTTTCTTACACCACACATTCTACCCCTTGAGTTCGTATCCTATCATATGAAATAAGACACATGGTGCTCTGTATATTACTCTACCATGGACTTCTTAAAAGATAAGCAGCATGTTTATGTAACAGGACTTTGGAACTCAGATTCAGTAGAAAATTGTGTAAGTACTGGTCTTTCCCTTGGTTAAAGTGATGTAAGATTACTGACATATTTGAGTAACAAAATCCTTCCCATAAAACTGACATTGTAAGTATCTATAGTTAAAAATAAACTGGAACATTGTTTCATGATAACTTTGCAATTACAACTCTTTGTTTCTATCTCATTCCATCAGTCAACCATAGGTGTTTCTTGGGGCAAAGCACTCATTCATAAAATAAATATAACAACCCCTTTTGCATAGCTTGTTGTGAGGGTTAAATGGGATTGAGGTGATATGTTGAACACAGTATCCATATAGTGAGTGCTCAATAACCGACAAACCCAAAAGAAAAATAAACTGTTCCCAAAATAAATACTGCCAAAACAACCCTATGGAATTTTTTAAACGCTACTACTCATTTCATTATGAATATAATGAAACATTTGAAAATATAATTTTCTATATGGGAATTTGAGACTATAGCAAAATATAATTTGAAACTCAAAACAAGAAAATGTGCTCCTTGAGTATGTCCCTTGTCACTGGAATGTTTAAACCAAGACAGGTTGGCTACCTTAGGAGCCCCACGTAGGCAGGAGATGGAACTAAATGACTTTCCCTTTTCCTCGTGGCTCTACTCTGAATTGCCATGGAAACTGGACCTATCATTTTGTTTCTGTCTGTCATCTGTACCCTCAGAGCACTCTTAACTATTCAGGCGATTGTAAAATGACTTCATTTTCTGTTTAGTTCGTGTTGTTTTTAATTATAGTTTGAAAACTCAGAATGGAGGGCTGAAATCAATGATCCTCACTCACCCAATGTCCTAGATGTCCCCTGTCCTCAGCAGTTCAGGTGATCAGCATAATATCTCAACCATTGGCCACCCACTGAGTTGGTGACAGACCTGGAATGTCGTACTTGATGATACACAGACCTGGAGAAGGGCAGGGCCAGCTCAGAAGCTCAAGCTCCCTGCCTACCTGAGAGGACACCCCATCATGTCAGCACTCTGCTGCCTCTCGGTCCCACTCTTGTCCTGTTCATGGACCATGGTGAACAAAAAGAATTTTTTTTTAAGTGCCCACCTGAAGTTTCGGGGGAAAACTGATCACTCATTTTTGTGTGTTTGTCTGTTCCCTTCCTGGGAGCAGAATTAAATAGCAGGAAGAAACCTCAAAGTCCACATAGTACAGATGGAAAGTTGACAATTATAAGGGATGCCACAGCATTTCTCAAGGTCAGATCATTTAAAGATGGGGTCCTCACAAGAATCCAGTTCTCAGTATTCATAGCTTGGTCTTTCCTAATTGCCACTGTTACTCAATCCAAAAGAGTCTTGCTCATCGTCTCCTTCTGAGGTCCCATAGCCATTTTCAAGTCTAAGATTAAAATTCATAACCATTTTGCTTAGGGCTATGGTTTCAAGTCCCCTCCAAAACTTAGGTCGAGGTTTAATTGCCTTTGTTACACCATCAATAGGTATGACTTTTAAGAGGTATGTAGGCTATGAATAGATTAATAATATTTTTGTGGCCATCACGTCCATTCCCTCTCCCCAGCAGTAAGCTTCATTGCACCAAAAAATACATTTCCTAATGAGAAGATAAATACAAATCTTCTACTCTTCTTTAGACTTGTTTTATTTTGCTCAAAGCAAGGAATGTCTTTGACAGTGTAACTTAACATTTACTAATATAACTAATCTAATAAGTTGCATCTCACAGTTTTACTTCTTTTATGTTACATAGTGTGGCTTCTATTCACCCTTTCCCTCCTGAGTCAGGATTCCCTGGACTGGGAGAATTACTGCTTCAAAGTGAGCTGTATCTCTTCATCCCTGGGTCTTGTTACCTTCCTTGAAGCAGGTTTATTCTTCTAAGAAGTAACATACACTGCTGTGATGAATTGAGGCCTACCAGATACTGCCCTCTGCAATCATGCAATGTGTGGCCCTCTCTCAACTGAGGTCTAGCTCCTGAGTCAGCCAAGACTCATTGACATGTTTACTCAGCACCAAGAAAACACGAGATGTACTCACCCTGGAAATTTATACAGGAAAACTCCTGGGACACTGTCTTTCCACATTCTAAGCATTGCAAGATTGTGTGGAAAACCTGAAAGTTTCAATTTTCCACTTCAAGTGAGAAAAACTTTTTATATTTTACTCAATTATTTTAGTCTTCTGTTTAAAGATCCTGATGTTATAAGCATAACTGAAAACACAAACTTTGAAGCCAAATTTCTTCCTCCACTGTATGTACATGAAAACCATCCTTATTTTTGTGGTTTAGACATTGATATTTGTTTGCACTGGACCATTTATTTCTTATGTGGTATATGCTGGACATTAGGCTAGTGCTAAATCATTACAATGATTCTACAAACAAAACACTCTCTTTTCTATCTTACAAAGTTTTAAAAATTGAGGTTCAAAGTTGCTAAGGACTTTTCCAACATAAGCTAATGAATTAAATAGTTGGAATTTAAAAACAAGTCTAAGATTAAAATCCATAGCCATTTTGCTTAGGGCTATGGTTTCAAGTCCCCTCCAAAACTTAGGTTGAAGTTTAATTGCCTTTGTCAATAGGTAGGACCTTTAAGAGGCATTTAGGCCATGAATAGTTATTGTGGGAGTGGGTGCCTGACAAAAAGGGTGAGTGCCATTCAGTTTCTGCCCAGTGACTCTCACAAGCTGGCTTTAGCCATGTTATTGACTCAGCATGAAGGTTCTCACCAGATGCTGGTACTGTGCTCTTGGACTTCCCAGCCCCCAGAACTGTAAGGTGAATAAACTTCTCTTGTTTATAAATTACCCAGCCTGTGGTATTCTATTATAACAGCATGAAACAGGCTAAGACACTAAGCCAAGTTAAAAAAGAACAAAAAACACTGTCTTTTTCTCTTTGTGTTGCAGACTGCCCCAGTGCTTTCATTGCTTAAAATATCTCTTGCTGTTACTAATAGTGATATGCCAGGTTGGCCCATCTGGTGCTATTTTTCTAGAATTTCACAGGACTGCTTTTTCTCTTCAGAGATACACTTTAACATTTCTTTAAAGGGTTTCTCATCCTGTGCACTGCAATGGTCATTCCACTACGGTCACCTTTCTGCAGACTGAAGTTTGATGAGCTGAGCAAAGGATCACAAGAATGTCTAAGGAACCCCAAGCAATGTTGAGGATAATGGATAGTGACATCCATCCTGTGCACATGCTCAGCTCCACAGAGTTCTTGGTACAGCAAGCACTTGCTTCACTGCTAGCACAATGGCTTCCTTCCAGAACTCTGGTGGTAGACTGAGCGGCGGTGCAGGTATTTTGGGAAACTGTTATATCTCAACTAGCTGAGAACATATACCATCAAGAGTCCTTGAACAGACAATGTGAAAGCTTTTGGTGTATTGATAATTTAACTTTGATGTGTAAAACTCACAGATTGTCTCATAAAATCAACTGTCTGCTGTGAATTCATGATCACAGCACAGAGACTTGAAGGCAGACACTATACAGCAGGGAAACCTTATGTCCAGCTAGAGGTGTTTACCCTCTAAAATACTAAAAGCAATGATTGTTCTGCTTCTTAGACTGTAGATTTACAGACAGCTCTGATTTATAACAGATAAAGAACGTTGAGACAGAACTTGTTTGGAATTTGAAAAAAATCAACTGTAACATGAAAATTCCCACCATGTCAAGGCAATGCTAAACAGTCATGAGTAGTGGCAATACCCATAAAAAGATGATCAAGATAACATAAGGCGTTTGTCCAGTATGCCCCGCTTGTTGTCTGCAAACACCCTTAGCATTAACTGGAAAGGCAGTCTCAGTCAGTCAGTCCACCAAAATGAAAATAATGCTTGTTCCCACACAGTTTCTATGATCAAGGCTGGCGGAGCAGAAATCTATCCATCATGAGCTAACTTGACAAGAAAAATCTTATATGGCTAAACTACTGTGCAATTTTTAAAAATAACAAATGAATTATGGTCTAAGTTGTCAGAGATTTTAAGGGTCAGTATTCTTCCTCCCATAGTAATGGTGAGCATCATTTTTAGAAAATGTGGTCACTATCTTGCCTGAGCTCATCCTCAAGAGCAAGAATTCTGACACTGACTATTTACACTAGTCTAGGAAAGGACCTTACGCATGAGCAAGTGCACCCCCTCACTTTATGGATAAAATCTTTGAAGTCCTGATGAGTGATTTGGGGCAGATGAGTATTAAAACTTCTATCATCATTCCTTTAATAAAAGAAAAAAAGAAGACACTTTTTTAAAAATAAATCATTCAAATCACCATAGTCTAAAAATACAGGTGAAATTAAGGGACTTCTCGGTGCAGAGCCCTAAGCAGACTTGAAAGGATAATGAATGAAAAAAGTTGGATCATACTGATTCTTCGGTTAGGGATCTTATTTTGTACTCAAGGATACACACAGATGATTTATAAAGCCATGCACAAGAAAAAACAAATTGATAAGGTAAGATCAAAGACCCTAAACCATAAGAACTAATGATCATCTAGTGCTTTGTGTCATCTGGTCAAGAATGCTAAAAGTCACATTGCGCTCCATATCTATGTGTGATTCACAAGTGTAGTATACGACAATTATACAGATGAAGATTTAGTGAGCAGGGGAGAATCTGCAAGGCCTGAGGAGGAGGCAACAATCTGAGGGGACTTGTGCTATGGTTTGGATGTGCGCTCATGTGTAAGATAATGCAAGAAGCTTCAGAGGAGAAATGATTCAGTTTTATGAGTCTTAACCCCATCAGTGACTTAATCCTCTGATCAGGATTAACTAACTGAGTGATAACTGAATTGCTAAGGTGTGGCTGGAAGAGGTGGGAATTGGGTTATATATTTGTTTCTGGCCAGTGGAACCTCTCTCTGCTTTCTGATTACCATGTAAGCCACTTCCCTATGTCACACTCTTCCGCCATATTGTTCCTGTCTCACCTGGAGCCCTGAGTAATGGAGCCTGGTGTCTATGGATTGGGACCTGTAAAACTGTGAGCCCTCAAATAAACTTTTCCTCCTCTACAATTGTGCTGGTCGGGTCATTTGGTCACAGCAGTGAAAAAGCTGACTAAAACAACATACAATGGAGAAATGACTGGGGTCAATCAGAGGAAATTACTTCTACTTGTGGTGAGAGAAGATAGAGATGGTCGGTAGATTCTGCCTTTCTCATCTCTTCTAAGCCTTCCTTTATAGTTCTGTCTGACTTTGATCAAACATACCCAAATTTTGTGAATCAAAAGTCATTTTAGAAGCACTATTTTGTGCCATGAAGCCACCAACAATGTTAAGTACCTGTTCAATTGATCATATATGCAAAGATCAAGGACAGAGAGTAAAGAGAAGGATTGTTGTCTCTGCCCCTTCCAGTAGCAAACTATTTGACCCCAGGTAATTTATCTCTCAGTGACAGTTTCTTTCTCTACAAATGAAAAGAATTAACTAAAGGATCACCACAGTCTTTTAAAAATTCATCTTATTTCTATCTTTCTGACTTGAGAAGAAAAAGGAAAAGAGTTAACATGGGTCTAGTGTTGAAAATACATGAAGGAGATATTCCTTCCACTATCCTTTGCCTAATTTTTATCACTATTTTAGGATTATATGAAAGAAATAATGGTTGATAAATGCAAATAAAAGCGTTGAATGTAAGATACCCAGAAATGAAGCTAAAATCTTCATTTTATCAACAGAATCACAGTGAGATTTCTATCATCAATACACAATATCTGATGAAGTTTTGACTAGGTATACGCACGTTTAATAAAATGGTGACAGTGACATCTCTCTTGTCAGAAGGAAGAGTTGTCAGCCACATCCACACTGTGCTGTTGCCCACTCTCCCTGTTATGATGACAATATTCTTATTAACTTATTCAGCCCCCAAGGTATTCTCCCATGGGAAGGGCCACTGGCGTTAAGTTGTCAACCTGGAGAGGATTCACAGATTCGTTTCCCTGATGAGTAAAACCATATTTGTTTTGGTCCCTTTCCTTTCATTTAACAACAACAACAATAACAACAACAAAAATTCTCTCCTTAGAATCTTCTTAATCCCCTTTTTTGTCAGTTTCCTTGCTTTTTTTTGTGATCACGTTGGGTTTAGTGTTAAACATTAAATTGAAGTACCTAATCTTGAGGAAAATCTAAAGTAAATAAATAACCCTTTTAAAAGTCAGCTTACTTCAGGTGAAGAAGGAAACTAAAGATTGTGGATAGATTAGAGAAATGTGATTCATACCATTTATGATCTTTACTAAAGAACATAAGTAAGTACAGCCCCTGAAGTGCTATTTAAAATATTTTCATCCTCTGCCTTGCCCCCCACATCTCAGCTTTATCCAATTGGGTCCCTTAAGAACAGAAGCAATTTACCCTGCTAAATGTTATATTGAAATCTCCACTGAGCAAATTTGAAAATTTTTATAAGCCAACTGCTTGCTTATGTAAGTTCAGTCACCAGGAATAATTTTACTGTCATTGCTATTTTGTTCTCTTAATTCCAGTTCATTTCCTGGTTCCTACCTGATGAAATAATTAGAAAAGTTACAAAGCAAGTGAGGATTTAAGTCAAGTATATAATTGGGATGCTACCACCTATTCTCCTGCAATCTTTCGTCTCTTATCAGACAGCCCCCTAGAGTGTTCTCTCAAAATTTAATTATACCTTGAGCATCAGTCACTTTTGTTCAGGTCTCCTTCTAGTGGACATCTTTCCGTAGTATGTGACATGGATCACCCTCCTTAGCCCCATGACATCACACATACTCGAGTATTCCTACTTTGCTTGTGATTTCTTACTCTCTGCACCTTTCTCATTGCCTAAACACTGGCAGTGTCAAATGTTTTGCCTTTGGATAATATTTCTTTTTCTGTTTCTTTCTGCTCCTGGAAACCTTCCCGCTCCAATTTAACACTCATCTTTATGGAAATGACTCCATAATCTCCTTTATCTCTATGTTTAGATTGTTCCCAAACTTTTTTACTGAAAGCAATGCTACAATTAAGTCATTAATATGTCTATGTGGAGTTGTTGAATCTAAAGGTATAAACAGTTAAACTACAAGAATAAACTGTCAAAATCACCTTCAAAATGTATAGATTTTCCCTTGTTCCATAAGTGCATATATTATTCATTCTTTCTCTAGAGATCTAAAATTCTACTTCACTGTGTTCCAGTGTATATGTTGGTCTTTTTTATTTTGGTTGCTTACTATGTATTTTTTTTATCTTTACCAAGATTCTCCTGAGTGTCATACAATCCTATATACTAAGATGCATAGCATTTCAATGTCTGCTTAGGGGTATCCCCCATATTAGTCTTTGTTTCCAAATACCCCATGGTTATTCTCACACTTTCATTCTCTTGATAAAATCTTAGCATATCTAAAGATTACAAGACTTTCTGCATTTCAGATTTTTAAATTCTATCTTGTAAACTCATATACTTTCAGCCATCATTACAATATTGAATGGTTCCATTCAGAAGCAAAGTTTTTATCTGTTCCGTTATTTAATTTATCTTAACATCTTTTGATGACATTTATAATGGCCTTCATTTAGGCCTTGTACTCCTATTATTATAGTCTTCTCTATCAATATTTTCATTTACACAAATACAATTTTTATCTTGTCTTCTTACTGGATATTACTTATTATATTATGTAAGATGTAAGCTTTCTTTCGTGTTGCTGGTTTAGCAGGTGTGGATCATTAACAACCCGGCTCACCCAACAAGACTCTCATTTTATTCTTTAACTCTCTCAGGCTTCTACATTTTTCATCACAAGATTTCTGTGTTACTTTAATTTATTTTAAGATACAATAATTTTCAAGTCATAAACATAACATCAACATTTAAAAAAAAAAAAAAGAAACAAATCTTCCACCAAGTCGTTCATCCTAGTCCTGTTCTCTTCCCTGTGCTGGATTGACTCTCCCAAGCTCAGCCTCTCTGTCTACCTGCTGAGGCCCTGCCTTCCCTCTGCCTTTTGGTCTCCCAGCCATCTGGCCAGCCTTCAATTTCTATCTTTTCAAAAAATCTTTTTCTCATTCCTTTGGCTTTATTTCAGTTTCTTCTCCTCAGACTCCTCCTCTCAGACTGATAGCTCCCATTGCACTTTCTTTGTACAAATTATTTGACATTGATGGTTGTACTCTGAGTTGGAGGAAGGGACTGTCATTTTACCATCTTTGTGTTTCCACAGCATCTATTGCAGCTATGTTGGAGAGCTCGATAAATATGTTGTTAGTCAATCACATACGTCAAGTGTCTGGAACCTAGACTCTTAGCTGGGGCATTCTCTTTTCTGTTTATCCCAGTTGCTTTACCATTAATCATAGGTAAACTAGTTTGATTGGCAATCCATCACTGAGAGAGTAATTAGATGATGAGGTCAACAGAACACAGGTTCTTATGTGCTTATAAAGACAACTATTTAATTTGTTCCTGATGAATAATACTTCCACTTTGCTTTAAAAATGTATCACATAGACCATGGATACAATAAAATTCTGAAAAATCTTAACTGATCTATAGAACTGGGGCTATAATTGCTTTCTCTTCAGGCTGTTAGAATGTTCTGCTTTGGGGAAAAAAATGTCCATTTTATTTTTATAATTTAATTTTCTATTTTATAGGTACATAATGTTATTTTATATTGCATTCTTAACTAGAATGTCCCTTGGAGTTCAATTATGAAACTTACAAAATCCATTTATATTAAAAGCTATAATAGGGTATCATTTTTCATAAAGCTTTTGCATTCAATTACTTCTTTACTGAAATAATTTTTTCCTCTTCCTTAGGGATAGAGAATCTCAACAATTTTTTCCATTATAGATGAGAATAAGTTAAAATAAGAGAAAGAGATGTATTTTCATGATAGAATAGATACACAAAATACTGACCTATTCTTTGTATATTATTCAAATGTCATCTACATTTTAATCTGTACTTTAACTCAGAAACTGAAGGAATGACTTTTCTGTCTGAAATGACAGGCTCTTTGAAATTCAGAAGGAACTGAATAGCTTTTGCCACTCTCCTTTGTAATGTTTCTACATTCTTAACCATCCAAATAAAAAGCAGTGCCACAAAGTTTATAAACCACTAGGTCTGGGACTCAAACAAATGTGACAAGCAGTTTAATAAGCCCTGCATGCTGGTAAATCTTGCATCTTCTTAAGTAAAGAGTACACTATCTTTTTTTTTTTTTAAATTTTTTATTGTTGGCTGTTCAAAACATTACATAATTCTTGATATATCATATTTCACACTTTGATTCAAGTGGGTTATGAGCTCCCATTTTTACCCCAAATACAGATTGCAGAATCACATCAGTTACACATCCATTGATTTACATATTGCCATACTAGTGTCTGTTGTGTTCTGCTGCCTTTCCTATCCTCTACTATCCCCCCTCCCCTCCCCTCCCATCTTCTCTCTCTACCCCATCTGTTGTAATTTAATTCTTTCTCTTGTATTTTCCCTTCCCCCTCAAATTCTCTTATATGTAATTTTGTATATCAATGAGGGTCTCCTTCCATTTCCATGCAATTTCCCTT